>NC_139899.1:18110684-18498184 GCF_905171665.1 Trachurus trachurus | reverse complement strand
TGGGGGCTCTACAGAGATCCTGAAATTGGATAAGCACCAGTTCACAACCTCCATTGGGTTGTTTATGGAGGTGAACAAAAGAAAAAGAAACAAAATAGAGTGATAATCAGGAAAAAGAAAAGTTTTTTTTTGTTTGGCTTTATTTTCAGGTAACAGTGTGCCTTATTTGTGGTTTAGTGCATATAAATACCTAAAAAACACAACATGCATTTGTAGATCTGAGGTTAAATAAGTCCCTAAACGTTATCCACTTTATACCGACCTGTGATGAACATGAAGATTTGATCATCTGTAAATAAACGCTTAAAAAATATATACATAACTGGAAGAAAAAGGAAACAAACATCCTTCAAGTACAAAGTCGACTTTGTGCTTATGTGCAGTGCAATATATGGATCTTGGATTTTAGCCATTCAAATGCACAAGAAGCTTAAAGGAAATGTTAGAATTATGCACATGACTATGAACATTTTCATCCATCTATTTATTTGCTCATCAATAACTTGAACCAAGGGAGGCTCATTACTCTCCACGAAGAAGCAGGTGAGATAAACTAACAGATAAGACAGCTCAGTGCAGACAGCGAGTCGCTGAGGGAAGATGAGATTTAACTTGAACTCCATCTGAGACACACAACACCCCCCTTCCCTCTATAATCAGGTATTACTCCACACAGCACCTTCAGCCTCCAGCTCACCCTTATGCTTTTATACTGACATCACATTGAACCCTCTGCAAACATCACGTGTACGTCAGCTCTGGCTGTCTGCATCGTCTATATCATCCATCCTGGATTGGTTTTCTCTTGTTCATGTTAAGCTTTATCTGAACTACTGTATATATATACTGTTCACTCCTAAGTGCCATCTGTCTACATATGCACCTCCCATCCTCACAGTTTTTTGCCATTATGCAGATTTTTAATGAGAACAGAAATGCAGCTGCACTTTGTGTAGTCTGAAATTTGAATATAATAAATGTACACTTTGACTTATGTTAAATATTAAATATTTATATAAAGATAAATATATTTTTGACATCTGGTCAGTCTCAGTCATTTCACTGAATCTATTACCTACATTTGCCACTATAGACAATCATCAATTCTCTTGTGTTTGTTAACTGTTTTATTTTCTTGTAATACACTATGTGTGTTCATTGTTTTATGGTTGCCATATAGCAATTGTATTTCTTACTCCAACCAGTCACTGTTGTACATTCACTCAACAAATGTCCAATTCAGCAAACTGATCATCACCGTAAAATGGCAGAAGTTAAGTTTATTATAATCATCTCATTCTGCTGCAGCATGTTCTAGTCATAATTTCCTCCCATTTCTGCTGCAGAGGAGCCTGTTCAGGAAGGGTGAAAATACGGGATTCATGAGTAAGGCTCTTCATTCCTCTCAGATGACGACATCCGCAGCAGAGCTCCTCATGGTCCTCGTGACTGGATAAATGCATTTCTGAGCAAACCTCAGATGCATCAACAGTCCAGTCCTCTCCCATCATCCCTCCTTCACTTTTGTCAGGGGATTGTGCATCGGAGAATCATCAGGTTCAAACACTGCAGGGGAAATTGTCTCACCAGATTAGAGCCCAAACCATTACTTAAAACGTAATTATTTTGATAATCAAATAATCACTTCATTTTCTTTAAAATATAGAAATATAAGATATGCTGGTTCTGAATTTCTCCAGGAATAACTGCTTTTCTAAGTTGAAAATCCTTTCAAGTTTTTGAACAGCTGATCAAATAAGGATTGAGGATGTCACCGTGAACTCTGGATGGCAATTAGATGATAATTATTAGTTGGAGACGACTGGTTCCTGTGTGGGTTGGATTTACATACGGCTCTGGAAAGAAATTATGAGACTACGTCAGAATGATCAGTTTCTCTGGTTTTACTATGTGTTTGAGTAAAATGAGTATTCTATTCAACTACTGACAACATTTCTCCCAAATTCGAAATAAATATATTGTCGTTTAGATGATTTATTTGCAGAAAATGACAATTAGTCAAAATAACAAAAAAGCTGCACCGTTTTCAGACCTAACCCTATAACGCAAAGAAAACAAGTTCATATTCATTCTTAAAACAACACAACATTTTTTAACTAAGAATGAGTTCAGGAATCAACATTGGTGGAATGACCCCAAATTTTAATCCCAGCTATGTTTTTTTAATACTCCTCCTCATTAAATATGATTTGGTTCAGGTGATCATCTAATCAGTGTCTCATTAAGTGGAATGATTTGTGCTTCTGCTGAAATTCATTAGACACCCGAATGAACGGCTGCCATACATGTAGAGATGCTGATTCAAGAAAAACTTTGAGGTGGTCTCTTAATTGTTTCCAGAGCTGTATTCTTTTCTCAATATTATATTATTTTCTTTTATCTACATATAATGATGAAAAACCTGATCAATACATATTCAGTTAATTAACTATCCTAGCTTTTCAAACACGAGACCTGTCACACAAACTGCTGCAAAATAATCACTAGTGTACATCTTCAAGGTTATGTATTATCAGCAATACAAATCCTTAACACAGACAGGATGCCATACTCTTTAGGTCCTTACTTTATATAAATTGTGTATAGATGTGTATCATGAAAATAAAGCTAGCAAGGCATTTGTCACAGGTAACACATGTGAATAAAAGAAAGAAAAACTGGATTTAAAAGGCAAAAATTTATTCAGTCTTTTAACAGACAGCGAGAGACAACTCAATTATTTCTAAAATCATTTGTGAAAGAAACACCTCTTTATGTGCACACATTGCATTTACTCAGTAGGAAGGGGGTGGGGGTTGAGTAGAACAAGAGCGTCATGGATTTAAGTGGAAGAAAGAATCAATAAAACATCATTAATGACGCAGTTGTGTTGTTTACTATTCAGAAATTCACATTAAAAACGAGACACGTTTCCCTTTTTAAAGTTGGCAGCCTTAGAAAAGACAGTGGACGACATATGGCCTGCGAATACACATGCAGTGACGTCACCAGACCAGCCCCCCGAGTCCAAAACCTCGACTCGTGGACTAAGTGAAACTAGCAGATTAATACGAAAGGAGGGAGAGACTAGTCAAATGGTTTAAAAGTTAGCACACCAAAGGACAAAAGACCCACTGGAAACAGCCCAAAAGACAGTCTCGCTCCTGTGATCGCCTCCAACTTCAAGTATTCCCTCCAACGTTTGCAACACTTCAAGTATTCCTGCCGAGGACTCCAAACCTTCAATTTTAATCACCACTTCTTAGGTTTACAACATAAGCTATAATATAAGTGCACTCGAAATTCGTCTATACATAGAAAAATAATGATAACAATAGGTAGCGGTAATAGTTATAACAATCACTTTACATTTTAATTTTATACACAACCGTGATGTTATATCACCTTATACCGTGGCATCACATTCCCCGACCCCCTGAGTGTAATGTTCAAGTTTAACCCTCTGTAGCTATGGAAACGCAAACAGGAACAGCAACCTTGGTTTGGTTATTTAAATAACATTAGCAAATCACTGACAACGGCAATGATTAGAATCAGAGTAATTATGCCTTTCCACAGACCGTTGTGCTTGTGTGTGACAGATGCATTATGTACAAGCTGCTGATCGATCATGTGCCTCTGGTTTCAGTTCTGTTCGCTGGTGTCAACGTGCTGACAGCCTTCATCCTGAAAAAGAAAAATATGTGTTTAGGAACAGACAGGGAGCCTGAAAGTAAAGAGAAAAAAAAATCAATGCTGTTATTGAACACATGTGATCACATTGCGCTCTAATGTATTGACAGTTCTTTCAGTGAGAGGCTTATGGAGTGAAAGATAAATGTGCTCATCTCCTCCTTTTACAACTTTAGACAACACCTCCAAGGATGAGATGTGCAGACTAAACACAAAACACATCAGCTATTCAGTGGAGTGTATCTAAGGCTTGTAAAAAAGGCGTCACCTTCACCTACCCCTGGTTTGCTGGCCGAGCGGACCCTCCAGACGCTTCAGGAACCAGCGATAATGCAGCTCCGGCATTTGTACAACTTGGGGTCGTGGGTGCGGATGTGGTTCCGTACATTCCTTAGTCGAAAGAACGTCTTACTGCAGAGCTGCAGAGAGCGGGGTGGGTGAGACGAAGGGTTAGCAGTGTGGTGATGATGAGGGACGGATGCTTTGATCTACACTGATGATACGTGGCGTTTGGATCACAAGTTTTAACCAGGAGTGTTAAGATTCTGCGATTTTGTGGATTTTAGCAGGTTTCCAATAAAAAAAATGACAGAAACACAGCAGCTACAGTCACTACGGTAACCATGTCCACCTCATATCAGAATTTATCTATGCTTATTTTGAGCAGTTTGCCTGTTGATCACTATTTATTTATGACGTATAAGGTCCAGTTAGAGTCTGCTATGTATAATCAGTGGTTTCTTTGTGAGCTTTTTGACACCAAGGAAGATAAATGAACTAATGACCTGTCAACAGTCACAGTAATATGATTTACTCAAATCGGTCGACGTGGCATTAATGAAGCCTAATGACAGCCACTAAAACTATCAACTACCAGTTAATCCATATAGGTTTGTCTATACAGCTTGTGATCTGTTTGTACAAACTCAGTGTGAACACAAACTGGACCAGAACCATGACAGGTCTTTCTTCTTGGTAAAAAAAACACTTTGATATTTCATTCAAACTGGTTGGAATAATGTTCAGTGGGATTAATACATTTTGGAGTTTCATGTCGTGGTTGTTAATCCACTGTTTCGACAAATTAGAGGGTTATTTCGGGTTATTTAGGGCGGTGGATGCTTACCGGACAGGGCCAGTGCTTTCCCTCGATGTGCCTGAGGCGATGCATGATTAAAGCATCACAGTCTTTGTAGGAGGCCTGGCACTGCAGACAGGCATGGGCCGACGCCTTTGGCGCTTTCGGGGCTTGACTACGAGGCCCTCTGAGCTGTTTTAGCCGCGCCCGTCGTACGGCGTCCAGCATGACACAGTTCCTGCCGCTCAGAGCCAGGAGTTTACCTTGTTGCTGGAGAGAAGACAGTGGGGAGAGAGAGAGAGAGAGGAAGATTATGGAAGAGTCGAGTCAAAAGTTTGTAGATACAAATAATGCTGCAACACAAAAGTCCTCATTCATACATCACAGCCCGGACCGTTATCTACCTTTGGCGTGGTCCGTTTATTCTTGGACCCAGCAGATTTGGCCAGATGATGAGTGTTGTTTCGGGAGGCTGCCCTGGGTCTCAGATCCCTGTTTTGGCTCACTCTCCTCTCCTCCCTCTCCCTCTTCACCACAGGCAGGGCGGGGGGCGCTCTGGCCCTCAGCGCCCTTTGGGGGGGCTCTTCGGCTCCGAATTTCTCCCTTATTTGTGACACGGAGCGCGTTAAGCAGATATCCACGCTCTCCTCCTCTTTCTTCAGGCCTGCTATGGGCCCCCCCGCCGGCCGGCAGAAGCTGAACAGAAAGCCTGAATCCAGTAGTTTGATGGGGGGCTTGCTCTGGCGTTTGCCCAGGTCTGGGGAGGGAGGATCGGGGAACTGTCCGACAGGCACTGGGTCCGCTGGCTCCTCTTTGATGACCTTGTACAGGGGGTGGTTGTAGATAGCGGGTGGGGGTCCGTGCTCTGATAACTGAAACCCGCTGGCTTCACTGTCCTTCACTCTCAGTCTGGTGTCCATGACTCCCCTCAGTCCCTGGCTCTTCCCGTCCTCCCTCGGCTTATATTTAGCCTTCTCCACCTCTGCCGCGGAGCCACGTTTAAGTTTGGCCTTTGCTGCTGGTCGGCTGCTGTTGTAACGCAGCGTTCTGACCGTCTCCAACGTGACCCGATTCCTGGCTTGCGTCTTCGGCGTGGGTGGGGATCTCTGAGACGGGCGGCCTCGGCAGCTGCTTGATGAAAAGGAGAGACCTGAGATGGAGCATTCAGTCGGTTCTGACTTGATCCTGACTGTGTTTCTAACGGGAGGTTTGTTGGCGCTCCGTCTGAGAGGCTGCTGGACAGGAAGGTGGACGCCGTCGCCGTTCCTCACCGACCGTCTGAGCTCTCTCCCCCCGTACGAGGGCCTGGACGCGGGCTGGAACATATCTGGTAGCACACCTTTACTCCGCATGCTCCTGTCGCTCGGGGGGATGTGTCTCAGGTGGGACTTTGGCTTCTTTGCGGCGATCTGCCCCGCGCTCACTGGGCCGACGGGCTTGGCTTTCACCGACTTGCTGAGGAGACGAGTGTTAACGGGGTTACAGAGGGGGAGCGACAGTGTCATGTCTCCGTACGGCAGAACCGGGGAGACGGAGCGGGGTTTCCGCCGCTTCGTCAGCGAGTAGTTGTTGGCCTTCAGCTTCCTCAGTCGTTTCTTCTGTCTCCAGCCGATCAGATCTTCTGGTCTGGGGAGGAGCGCCGTCCTCTGTAGCCCGAGAACGTTCATCAACTTGTACTTCTCCTGAGCTCTCGCGTAATCCTCTTCGTCTTCTCCGACTTCCTCTGCTTCCTGCTTCACCCTCACCGGGCTGCACTGGGCGCTGGGCCTCGACCTGGACGTGCGCGATAGCCGACTGATGGTGTGAGACTTCCTGCTTCTTCGCGGGGTCTCTGGTTTGGGTAGCAATCTCTGAACCTCCTTGGCAGCCCCGGGAGTGGAGCGGAGAAGACGGGTGTTCGGCGGCGGTATGGGTGTGTAATTCTGCGACTGAAGGGTGGCTATGGCATGTCGAGGTATAGCAGCTTTCTTGGAAGAGGGAGATTTGAAGTCCATGAGCTTCATCCTGTGCGAGGGACTCAGAGGGAGGCCGTTGTGGCCTTCAGATTTTGCCATTCTCCGCAAATTGCGCCTGGGACTCCTCTCGAAAGACTCATCTGAGGCATCCAGCGTCAGACTGAAGCTGTCGTTCATGTTGGCCTCTGCTCCCAGAGCTTTTTTCCTTTTGCCTTCCCTCTGCTGGTGATGACGTCCATGGCACGCACGAGCACAGGCTGAGGTGAAGCCTTTGCCGAGATGATGTTGCTGTTCCTGCTCCTTCATGAGGGTGGAGCAGGCTTCCACCGCGGGCCACATGCCCAGGTGACGGGCCATGGCACTGACCTCGGGCAGGTCCTCCTGGCGGACACACAGGGTGGAGGAGTAGGAGAAATCGAGCAGTGACAGAAGGCTGTCCTCACTGAAACCTGAGGGTAGGGGGGGAATGGAGGCTGAATTAGATATGCTGAACCCCCGGTCAATCAGTGAGTGAGATGAGAGAGATGAAAGCGACTTGGTGCAAAGAGGATCAGAGAGAAGCAGCAAGAGTGGCAGCAAAGTGTAAACATGACGGGGGAGACTAAGAGACAATATAACAACTGCTTTAATCAGGGACACTTCTGCTCCTACATCAAAGGCATAAGTAAATGAGCAAACAGACTAGGCCAGTGTCCCGATTCAGGATGACAAAACCTCCAACTACAGATTTCTCGACCAAATACGTAACGATTCGAACCCGTTCCTAAAGGTCTTGGCTATCAAACGCAGCCTCCTTTGCCCTAGACTGCCTGATATCATCAGTGTATCCTCAGAAGCCTTCAGTTTCCAACCAATCATTGTTTGAAGGATAACATATTGAACATGAACTCATTAAGTTAACGTCATGCGACTGTATTGACTGGATTTTTGCATTCAGGCCAGTTACTGTTTAATATATAAATGTGTAAACTTAGACCAAAGGAAAAGCCCCAGCAGAAGGAAAATAATGGAGGCCTTGTTTGTTTTAGTCTTAGGCTGTCTTTACACTGCAGGCCTTGATGCCCAATTCCGATTTGTTGCCTATATCCGTTTTATTTTTGACTGTCTATTTACATGTTCTATCAGAAGTGACCCATATCTGATCATCTGCATTTACACCTGCTGTGCTTGCATGAAACAACTCGCTGGAAATAAACCAGTGATTTTTTTTTTTTAATACAGGAGATTGTTTAACAAAGGTGAGTCTGGTGTTCAGAGTTTATATCCAACACGTCACTTACAAAGTGAACGTCTGTCCTTACAAAATAAAGTTAGTGAAGTGGCTGCGTGGAGCGGAGCTGCTGTGAGATGAGCAGCTGACAGTGACGGTGACAGTTGTGCCACCGTTCGATCCTCCGTCGCTCACGTAGTGAGGACGGGACAAAGCCTCTTGGACACATTTGTGTACATTGTTTGTTTTTCCTCTCTTGATTTCTTATCGGCTCGGTTCAGTTTTTGCCGGTAGGAAAACGTGAAATCGGGTGTTTATCTCGCGCGCTCTCTTTTTTCACACTCACTTGCCCTTGTATCGATCCACATAGAAATGAATGTTACTGTAGGCCTATATGAAAACAAGAACTAGTGAGGGGGGAAAAAACAGACGCACGGACACCACAAAAATGAAACATTGTAACTCTTGTGACAGTGACTACAGCTGGCCACGGTAGTCCTGGTCAGCCCCACGTGTCAATCATGGGCTACAGAGGTTCAGCGAGACGCGTGAGCACGTGAATTAATATTATCATTGATGACGTATGACACCCATTGCCAGGAAAGATCCGATCTGTCTGTTTAGACTGCAGATGCATTGGCAGATATCCGATTTGTATCTGATTTATTTCCACATATAACGGGGGCCTGAATCTGATCTGACAATATCCGATTCAATGCGCATTTGTCCCATTTACACATTCATGTTACAGATCCGATCTGAGCCACTTGAGAGGAAAAAATCGGAATTGGGCCACTTGAACCATGCAGTGTAAAGACAGCCTTAGTGTGTTATTCACAGAGCACTACTGAGACATTATTGACAATAACTCAATTTATCATTTGAGATGCTCCAATTAGTCAATTACTTGGTTAGGTGATTAACATAAAATATTATTCAAATTAATTGTTTCATTTTTTGAGCGACAACACCAGAGATCTGCAGGATTTATATAATCTGCATTTTCCACAACAGGTCAGATGAATACAAATGTGATGTTACCTGGGCTCTCTGAGAGGTTAAGATGGGCATTTTGCATTTTAATTGACATTTTACTGGGGAGAAAAATATTCTGCAGTTTGAATTGGGTTAATTTACTTCACAATATCAAAAATAAGGACCAGTTTACAATGTACTGTCCGAGGGCAAATGTGTTTCTAGCAGCTCTGAATGGCAACACTTGAAGGTGAAAGTCAGGGAGATATGCAACGTTCATATGTAGTGATAATGTGCAATGTGTATTAACTGATAGTCTCTGCAGTAAAGTGTTCATAGTGTTGCACTTGTCTGTAGACACAAAAATATAAGTTCCATCACTTTTTCCTGTAAATAATGTTGAGTCAATAACAGCTGAAACATACATACATGTGAAACTCTAACCCTAACCCGTTTCAATCGTCAATCCAAGTGGTTAATAACTGCGTTATAAAATATCACATTCCATGATAAAAGATAAAGACACCAGCTTCTGCACATAACATATTCAGCGGTGAAGTTAACTATCACTTCCAAAGTGTGTGAGAGACATCTCATTACTGAGCATAAAACTCTCACATAGTCTGACGCTGGTGGAGAGAACTGTAGTTTAGAAAATGAAGCTATCTACATCCTAAATTGAGTTCACTGTTAAATTGTCTCAGTTCTGATTAAATTGGATTCCTAACTGCTTGAATAAACATATCTGACTGGATTCCTTTCCACAGCAATAATGCCAGAGAATCATGGGCACTGATGTAGTATAGGGCGTCTACTACACCAAGTTGTCTGACAGAACATGATTCGTCATTATCAAAGCTAAAATAATTATAACTGGAGGTCAGAACATCAGTATATGAACAGTATATAATTTTCCTTATTTTACCTGAGGGACTCCTAATTTCTTTGTTCTCTGATTTATATTTAAGCATTTCATTTACAGAAGAAAAAAAAAAAATCTGATGAAATTTCAGAGTGACTGAGTGTAGGTATGAGGGAGGGAGCTTTAAAACTGTTCAACCATTCAACGAGGACTCATTAACCTTCTCTCAGTTTGGTATTGGGTGCAACTTTGAAAAAAGAAAAACATTTTCTGGAATTGACTTTGGAAATGTTGACTTAGAAATTGAACTGGAACATTTTAATGCCCAAAAGCATCATTTTGTTGACAGTGGCGCTGGACTGACTCATCTGGAGAGGGCACGGTGCTTACTAAGGCCTTGAGATCCAGGTTGAGCCCGCTAAATTGAGGACAACTAAGTGATGTTTTTAGCCTCCAGGTAACTGCTCTTACCGGTAAGATCTATGTCAGCTTTGGCGTTCAGGTCCATCTCTGTGAAAATTTCCTGGAAGTGATCGCTGACGGCCGCCAGAACCGCTCTGTGGGCCGAGTAGGATCGGCCATTTGTCCGCAGGGTGATGTCACAGAACAGGCCCGCCTCCCGCTGACTCCTGAGCTTGCCGAGTATGTCAGCGCTGTGTGATGCCATCGTCTTGGTGACACATCTCCTGCCGCACAGTTTCTGACAGAAGCAGACAGGAGTTCATCATTACTGGATGTGACAAAGCACTTGTAGAAGACAAGTGCGAGAGCAAGATTAAGTGAGACTGAGTCGGAGTAGGCGTGAATTTAAAATGTGTGGGATGCATAAAAAGGAGAGATGGAGTAAAAAAAATTAAAAATGTGCTGTTACTAGTCAAATCAGCATCTGTGATTTTTGTACCTACTCTTACCTCTGTTTTCTTGGCATGCTGACTCTGACACTCTGGACAGCCCAGGACAAAATCTCTGATCTGGAAGTACATCCCTGTGAAGACAACGGTTATGAATATGAGGCAAAAAGACAGGAGTATATGGTACAACTTCAAAGTACAATAATCTTATGGGATCAACACTTGTAGAACTGGCTTTTGATCCTGATGAAAGTCTTTGCATGAGATGTATTATCTCACAAACAACAAAAGCCCGGGCTATAATGAACAACCCTCATTCATGTCTTGTCTGAGTCAGGGCTCCAGAGTAACTTTTTTTAAGGTTAGGAGCACAGATGCCCCTAACTTAAAATTTTAGGAGCACAAGCAGAAAATGTAGGGGCGCACACCATAAATTGACTTGCAAAACAAATATGCACATTTCCTTTTCATTCATGATCCTCACACACATTGGCCTGCCACCTGTACAGAGTCTTTGAGTCGCCTCTTCCATGTTTCACCAATGTTAACAGCAAATTTACTGGTTGCACATGACTAAGTAGATGAAAAATTGACATGCACTGTGTCAAATGATACCCCATTTAGGTGCAGTCTGGAGCCCTGTGAGTGTGTGGCAGCTTCAAAATATGCATATGCTTCCTGACAACAAGAAATGAGTAAAACTCTGCTTAGATATGGAGAAGATAAACAGTAAAAGAAGAAGTCAGTGATGCTCATCATACCCTCCCACCAGTAGTTTTCAGCCACGCATTTGTAGGTCTCCTCCAGGGACAGGTGGCGCTGCCCGTGTCTCCGCAGGTGAAAGGTGGAGACGGCCTCATGTCTCCGGTCCTCGTCCAGAACCTCCCGGTAGTTGATGAAGCCTTTCTCCAGCTTCTTGCGGTACAGCAGCCCGTCTATCATCTCAAAGTTGGGCGACCAGCGCGCAGGCAGTGCACGTCGTCGCCCACGTTGTGAATCCCCGACTGACTCCTCCACGTCCCCTCGTCTGTCCCTGTCCCTGTCTCCATCCGACCGGGGTTTGGACGGACAAAACGCCGCGGAGGAGTTCGCGTAGGGGGCGTTGGTGTGGGTGCAATCGCCGGCCATTTTAACCGTTTTTTTTTTTTAAATATATATATCCTGATGTAAGATTTGCAACTTTATCCAGCCTCCTCTTCTCCTGTGGGGAGTTTAAAATACTCCCTCTGTCGCCTCGGCCGGGTCTCCCCACCTCCCCTGTGCGTCGCGTTGGGGAGCTACGGCCCAAACTTTACCCACAGTCCCGAGACAAAGTCCACGTGGATGCGGTGACAGCAAACAACAGACCCCCAGACCAAACAATGAGCCCCGACAAACAACCCCGCAGTCCCCCCCTCCCCTCCCCTCCCCTCTCCTCTCCTCTCCTGCTAATAGCCCCGGCTCTGTTAACTAGCCCTCCCCTCGTTTATGTCAGTTAGCTAAAAATCAACCGTAACGTCTCTCATTACGGCTTTATACGGAAGATTTCCCCCCTCAACTAAAGTCACTGTTATCAGACGAGGGTCAGCAGCTTTTCTCTGGGGAGGGGGAGTCCTGCTGCTTTGTACCCTAGCTGTCAATGCGGGCATCACTTCTCACTACCAAAACACAAGTGACTAACATCCGTAAGAAAGAAAAAGAAATTGTTGCCCACAGTTGCACTTTCGGCTCGGGATACGTTCGGTCATATTTCCGTACAAAAATAGTGGTTTCGAACGTTACGCAACGTCAACGTCAACGGAAATGTGTTCTAACTTAACTGTCCATCCAAGTGTAGTGGATAATAATAAAATTCAACCAGGAGAGTAAACGCGCCAACAACCGCCGAACCAAGTGATGTAAAGTCACCCGGCTTCGCGGCCACCACGCAAACACAAGGCTTCACCGCCGACCTCTCACCAGTAAGCCCGTCTTCCATCCACTTCAGAGGTCGGGAGTGGCCTCCGGGGCTGGATGACGGCGGGCAGCCTCACCTCCGGCGCTAACTTGAGATTTCTTTTCGCCAACTCGAGTCGGAAGCAACATGATGACGCAGCTATCAGCTCAGCATCGCCACTTCCAACGACCTAAAAAAGCGAGGTTGTCTCCGCGGTCTGTGCCCCCCCTTCTCTCTCTCTCTCGCTCCCTCCTCCTCCCGAAATGTTGTAAATCACCGCGGGGACCTCTCAAAAGCGAGCCAACAAGCTCCGGGCAGAAACCCGACACCGTTCATACCGCTCCCGTTACCGTAAAGCCGCTCTGGTGCTCAAACAATCCGATTTTTCAAACTCGTAACCTTCTGTTTGTTGCTAATCGGCAGCCTAACCGAGCCAGCTCCTCCCCGCCTTCACACAAAAGCCATTAGCAGAAGCTTTAAAGAGCTTTGGCAAAGCGAAACGTGATTGGCCGACGGAGCTGTCACTCATTTAGTTTTCGTTCCCCTCGTTGTCAAGGTAGGTTGCTCGCTCACGATGCCAGTGTACTAGTGTTTGCTTCACTTGCTCAGCTAAGTTAAACATGATACACCCAGTGGACTGTATATCCACATTTACATTGTGGACGCAGTGTGAGCAGAGATTGTCCCATTTTTTTTGTCCAGTCTTTAGGACATGAAATGATTATTTAGCCACATCAAATTAGAATCAAGTAATTTTAAATAATGTTGGTTGTGTCTGTTGTCTCAATGTCAACCACAGCTTTTCTGGCAGTGTTAATGGCTTTGTCTCAGTTTCTCACAAACTAGCCTACTGTAACAACTCTATTAAATTAATATATCACCCACCATCCAAAATTATTGCTGCATTTGAAATAAAATTATCATTATGAAATGTTGTTATCAAAGAGTAGCCTTGTTAATTCTCATCAAAATAAAGATGTAGCATTTTCCACAATATAGCCTATACAATGTGAGGAAAACAATAAGCAGAAATAACAATAAAGACATTTGAAAACTTCAGTTTTATTCAGAGAATCATTCTTTTTTTTTCTTCTTTTTTTTTTTTTTTTTTTTTTTTACAAATACAGGTGATAAGGAGGTGTACAGTCTGACTTTACATCACAGTAACCTAATATAGCTACAAAATGAAATGTTGACTGTGGTGTTACTTAACTACACCAATTCACTGTGTTTGTATCATATCATATGATATCATATATCACATAAACAATATCAAGTTTGCTAAGAAACCAACCTTTGTGCATTTCAGTCACCTGTAAGTATTACAGGTGACACACAGCAACCTACAGTAGATTATAATGATAGGGAGACTATATAGGCTACCCCTAACCCAAACAAAAGAAACACAGTATTTCAATTCTTTGCTTTTTCCATGCATTTGAGACTGGATATGACATTAGAAATCACAAGGTTTTAGTTAAAATAATTGTGTGGTGATCTGTGCATTTAGTAGGCTAAGAAGCCGATTTTGGGTTGATCTAATACAGGACCAGGATGTCTGTATTTTGCTCTTCATCATGTTCTTCCCTTAGATTTATCGGTCGATAAAACATTAGTGCTCCCAGTTCTGAATTAGCTTTTGTTGATGCCTTTTGGTGAACAGTTGTGGACAAGAAAAATACAACTACCATATTTAGATTTCAATTTCATTTTATTATCCTAAATGGGAAACCTAAAGTGGCAGTCAGACAAAACAAAACAAAACAAAACCCCCCAAACAGATAAGAAACAACACAAGTAGGCAACAACATAATAAAATCTCAAAACACTATAACAAAACAAAACACAATAACAACATCAGACACTAAAAATCCAACGCGATATAAAGTGATAATTAACTTGTGTAAAACTTAGCAGTGTTATTGCACATAGGATGAAGGAGTCATTTTGTTCTATTACTCCCAAACAGTAGAACTTTAAGGGAAAGGCTTCAAAATCAGAGTGAAGATGGTGTTAAAGGTGAAGGTGAAGATGAATTATTGCCTCGTGGAGAGGCTGTTGATTAAAGATGGCTGCAAGGGGAGGTCAGAGACACAGCCACCTTCACAATCTGGCATGTTCAGTTTACCATACCTGGCATCATAAAGAACATTATAGGACAGATTCAATAACAGACTTCCTAATTTTTTATGTCCACATTAGAAACATTTAAGTTCCTGAGGAAGTAGCTACATATGTCTGTCCTGTTTCACAGAACAACATAGAATTCACATGAAATTTCTGATCATTGTTGAAGACTGTAGCAATATATTTACACTGATCAACAAATTCAATTTGCAATTCTGTTTAGGACGGTCACTCTGGGAGTGTGGGTGTGATGCTTTCATCCTAAAGGCAACAACCACCATGCCCTTGGTATTCCAGGTATTCAGTTGGAGGACGGCCTCATCATACCATTCGACAAACTCAACCACATCTGGTCCATGCACATGATGGAGCAGGCTCACAGTAACTGTGTCATCAGCAAATTTCAGGATGTGCCCTCTATCTCCACGCCGGCTTCAACAGTCGTTTATGTAAAGAATGTAGAGCAAAGGGGACAGAAGACAGCCTTGAGGGGAGCCAGTGAAGGAGGAGGAGGAGGAGCATCGTCTAACAAACAACCGTTTACTCTCACCCTCTGAGATCTACAATCCAGTACACGAAATGTAGCCTACATGAAGATTAGATAAAAATGGATAAATATGTGGCTCTGTATGTAAGAATAAGAGCTAAGGATGTGTACCAGGCCCCTCTGAGTGTTTATACTCGTGTAACTGTGGTGTCTTTTACTCCCATCCCAGAGCATCCCTAACCTGCTCCAACAGTTCCCCCATCACCAGTCTTTCAAATGACCTCATGACCAGTGGTGTCGGAGCAACTGGTCTGAGCTAATTTAGATCCTTTGGGTAGTATCCTGCTCTGAGCCACAGGGACAACAATGGACTCCATCTATTCTAGTTTGGAAACCTTTACTGCCAGGACTTTCTTTCACAATACAAAACCTCACAGAGCTGTTCTGAACATTATACCCATAGGCTTCCAATGATTAAGTCTGTCCTTGTGCTTTTACTTATTTTTCTCAAACATTTCCATGGAATTGTTTTGTTTGGTCAATTAAAAGCAGATATCGATCATCGCATATGAAAGATGCACAAACATTAAGCTGACTATTTTCATATGAGAGATTTGGACTAAATCGTTGCCTGAAGTAAGCATGGAGATGAGAAGACAAGCTCATTATTGTAGGTATGTATTGTACAGTTAATAAAGTTTTTTCTTTTATTGTCTTCCTGTAAGAATATTAATCATACCGTAAATGTATCTTGTGTCTTATGTGTATATTTATGTTGACATCAGTGAAACTGGAAGATAACACATTCTATATTGTGATTATGTCTTGTAAACCCATGCGGTAGGGGTCAGACTGGCATGACACAGAAGTCAAAATGAACTTACATTACATTGTGCATCAAACATTTACATGAAATGTGTAACTTGGAGAACATTTACACTAGAACAAAAAGTTAGGGATATTAGACTTTGGGCTGAAATTTATGGAAAATGTAAAAAGTTCATGCTACAGTGAGATCATGGAAAATAGGACATTTACGTAGAAGTATGGAATGGTAACTTCTTCATCTCAAACAATAAATTGAAACAAAAGTTAACAACAGTGATGGGTACAAAACCTGTCAATGTCTCAATTAGTTGTCATGAGGCCAGAGGACGTCCACTGCTCTGTCTTTCGGTGATTCTTCCAGTCTCTGTGTCTCTGTTGCAACCTGCTGATGATGATGACACTCTGAGCTCAGCGGGAACTTCCCTGTGTGAACATCCTGTTTGAAGCCTCGACATGTCCAGGTACTGTTGATGGATTGTTATATAGGTGTCACCTTGGTCCCATGATGTCAAAATGGGAACAGCGTGATGAAGAGGACTGTTTCAATAAAAACTCATTAAACCACAACATCTAGTCGTGGATTCATAGATCAGAGACTTGTTGAGATTTTTGCGGTGAGGGTGAATCACATAAAGAACAGCATGTTATGTTATAAATACTGAAATATTAAAGTTAGACATGTGCATTCAAAAGTTTAGAGACGTTCAAATTAAGTTCACCCGTTAGTGCATTTTGTATTTTCTGAATTTTCACCCAAAAGCCAAATATCCCTAACTTTTAGTGAGTAGTGTATTACTTCATACAATTAAGTAAAATCTATAGAAAATAGAATGTAATTGTTGATGTATAAATATATATAAAAACAAATGAGAAAATAATCACAATCTCTTTGGTTTTTATGCAAAAAAAAAAAAAAATCCCAAAACATGCTCAGGTTTTTCAAAATCTTGGCTACAGCCCTGAACTGACAAATGGCTATGTACAATAAACATCACATTAACAGAGAATTAAAGCCATTTGAGCCTGGTCCTCACAATAACTGTAAGCATGCAGTGAGTTTAAATCAGCCTGTGAATGGTCATTTTCCTCAAATGAATGTTTTATGTAACCGTCAGCTGCTTGTTATTAAGAGAACATGAATCATCCCACAGCCATTCAACACAAACCACTTTAACATGTACTGTACTCTATATGAATCGTCCTTTATTAGACAGTAAGAAAATAAATGTTTTACATGTAGCAGTTCAACTAAACACAAAGTACTGAATTTTACATTTTTTTCTTCTTCTTCAGGTTTGTAGTTTTACAATAACACGTTCTTGATAAGACGTGAGACACATTTTCCTTTTTACAACAGCACTCAAACATCTAAATGTCAAACAAATCAAATTATAGTACAGTTAACTCATTCTGTATACTGTATGATATAAAACACACATGACTAAAAGAAGAACTACCTCAAGGGCACTTACTGCGATGCAGTTTGTTTTAGAACAGAGCACATTGCATGAGGTTCAAGCTTCATCTAGTTAGATCAAGTACAGACGTATCAGAGCCCAACACAGTACTGTTGCATTATGGGATTAAATCCACGGGGAGCCTCTGTGGTTTCGTCCTGAAGCTTCGTTCAACTCTGTTAGAATATATTCCGATTTAACACCATGTTGATCTGAGTAGACGCTAAGGCTGAGTGACGCTGGTCTTCTCGGGGTGATCGCTGGTCTTGGGTCGTTTGGACTCTGGGGGCTGGCACACTGGATCAGTGGGAGGAGAAGGTCGTTCTGGAGAAACACAAGTGAAGAGCTCAGAGACAGGAGTTTTACACATGACCAGGACTGACCGGTTATTTGATTACAACAGTTAAGACAAGGCACGACGTTACTCTAAATGTTTTTGTTTCATTCAAATTTACAGGCTAATTCAACTTTATCACATCTGTTGAGTCTTATTTATAGCTTTGGTCATTCTTCATATACCTAATGGGCAAATCACATGAGCAGTCACATGATTATACAGGCCTCAAACCAACCAACTTGTAGGCCAAATGTGTTGGAAGGAGAAAACAAAGGCAAACATTTTTGTCTTGTGTATATTGCTCCACAGCGCTGCATTGTAGCATTATGGCAGTGTTCCCAGATCTCATTATTCTGCTGAGTAAGAGTTTATAAATGGGCAAATTGGCCCATTGCCAAAATGCCTCTTGTAGGTTCATTGCCTTTAATTGTCAGTGCAAGCTATTTTTAGAACGGCGGAGCAGAGCCGCGAGCTGCTCAGAGCTACGCTACGGAGGCTAATGGAATTTCTTGGTTTCCCTCATCAAACTCATCAAATACACAATCTAACAACTCCAAAACGCTCTCGTGGACAAGTTGTGACCTGCACATTCACCATGCTATGAGATAATAATGGAACGTTACGAGACATAGTTGTTTTCAAGGTAATTTCATGCAAAACTGCTGATGCGCGTTCCTATCGGGGGCAGTTTTTCGGAAAGCAGTCTCTGCATTTGCCTAAAAACAGCTTGCACCGACAATTAAAGTTCACAAACCTACTCCTAAGAATATAGGGATTATGGCAATGGGCCAATTTGCCAAAAGGTTGAATTATCCCTTTAACTATTGAAATGACATATTTTTGTGTGAAAGCACAATAATACAAATCCTGCAAATTCACACTGATCACTTGTAGGGATGCACAGATGCATCAGTGCTGGACTGATTACATCCAGATGATGGATCAGAACATGTTGTGATTGATCCACAATGAATTGTTTTCCTTTTTTCCTCTAATATCGTAAAGCCTTTTATTTTTTCCTGCTATCGGTTACACTCGGTCCTTGTGGGCCACTGACTCATTTTGCAGCTCCACAGCAACCCCTTGGCCCAACAACAGATAAATGTGAGATAAACAGGTTTTATCTGAGTGATACTCTGTGTTTATGCATCCTAATCAACTGCAGGAGATAATGTTGGTTTGATGCATCCCTGATCGTAATAGAAAGCAAACAGTCGACGAGGATGGGGGATTTTACCCCATCTGTATCGCATATGCTTTCAAATCCTCAAACCTCTATTGTGTTATTTACAGCATAAAAAAGGACAGCAAAGAAGCTGCCCTCACTAACCATGTTTGGCCTTCTCAGTGCTGAAGAGTGAACCAACAGCTGGAGGCCGGGATCCAACAGGAGTCAAAGATACCCTCCTGAAAAGAAACAGAAAAATAATGAATGGTGAGGAGAACAAAAGAAAACTCGCAAAAACAAACTCTTCAAACTAAAATGAGCTCCTCCACTGTTAATCACTGTTCCGCTGCATTCATCCGTTTGTTTTGTCCTGATTCAGTCGCTGCTTCCTAGTAAAAGTAAGTCACATGGAGAACATTGCATCGTTCAGATAGAAGACAAATGCATGTGCTGACCTGCCATTGTTCTACCAACAGTCTGGCTGAGAGATTATTATTTTACAGGCAGTGGGGGGTCCAACGAATCCCTCAGGCCAGACAGGGCTTTGTTCCAACTGCCAGTAACTGAGCACACCACATCACCAAACCAACAAAAACATCACAAGCTACTTATGTTTCTGCTGCTCTTTTTTAGAGGAGTGTTTTTGAAGACCATTTCAAAAAACACACCATTTTAGGACGTTTTAAAATATGCTCTTGCTAGTCGTCTGCATCTGTAGAGTATATCATTATCATTTGGGTGGTGGCTGCTGTAGTTACTTCCTCACTCTGGTCAAACAGTCAAAACTCATTTGAATAGATCAGGTATTTCCATAAATTACCATACACACTCCTGTATGAGATGCCACCTGGATGTTCCACCTGCAGGACATCTTAATAGAACATCCAAATCTCTTATTATAAAGTTGGGGATAATCTCACTGCAAAGGAAATTGCATTGATTCTGCTGCAATATTACTAATTGAAACATCCCATATCATCTCTGTGCTGGCTCCGGTATATGAACTCCTCTCCCAATTTCTTTTATTAATGTTTAAAGTGTTACACATTGTAGCTCCACCATGTATCAAGGAATTTCAATGACAGTGTACGAGCTTTGGGAAAATGAGTATTTCGCATCAGCTCCTAAAAATGCTGTAGATTAAATAGATGATGTGATAATTTAGGGTTACCTTCATGTGTTTGGACAGTTGTGCATTTACATAATCAAACTGTGCTGACAGGAAGTTTCAGTGGTATAATAAGAGATAAATTCTTTGTTTGCTTTACACTCGCCCTGAGCCAAACATGACAGCCCCTGTTATATTTACCTTGGGGTGGGCCCTTTGGGGTTAGTTGTACTCTTAGGAGTGGTGGATCCAGGAGTATTAGCACTGTTGGGGACTTTAGGGTTTGTGGGAGTGAGGGGGGTTGTCTGTTGCTTGGTCTTCGAGGAGCTTGTTGGGGTGAGGGGGGTAACGCGTGCTTGGGGAGTTGATGGAGCACTCGTGTTTCCAGATGTTGGGGTCTGAGGTGTTGAAGGAGCGCTGGTCTTTGGGGTAGTGGGCTTCCCCCAACCCTCCAGGGTGTTGAGGGTGATCCTACGGGGCTGAGGTTTAGACTTGGCGCTGGGGGTGCCCTTCTTATCCTCCGGGGGAGTGACAGAGGGGGCGTCTTTGCCGAGGCCGGTTTGGGATGCGACAGCCGGGGCCGAACTCTGCTGCTGGGACACGGGGGGCGACGTCTTGCCCGCCGACGACTTCTTGCCCTTTCTCTCAACACCACTGTTCGGGACAAAGAGCTCCAATGTGGGGGGCTCCTTCAGCGGAGTGCCCAGCTCTCCGGGAGAGAAGGACAGGAAGGAACAGTAGCCGTCTGTGGAGGACACCGCCAGGAAGGAACCATCGCGAGACCTAAACAGGATGTTATGGAAACACGTCAGTGGAACTGTGACACACACCCCTCTGACATTTCTGTAAACCTTCATCTTTAGGCGTAAGAAACTTTCCAGAAATTAATGAAAACAAGTAAGATGTATTTTATTACAAATCGCCCTTGACTCAAATGTGTTCAGTGACTCAAATAGATGTGGTGTTGTTCCCATGGTTTCAGTTGAAGAAAATGCCAACCAATCAGAGTTTAGTAACTACCCAGCCACATCTATGGAAAAATAGCAACAGTACAGTGATGACAAGCCTGGAGGGGTCTGATTAAAATGTACAAGTTGTTGCAGAAAATAGAAAAACACTCTTGAATCTGCATGTCAGGGCAAAACAAAACAATATTACCATTCCCCCTCCTCACAGTGAGCAAAATGAGACTGAGAAGTGAGAAGAAGTGGCAATTGAGTGCAGATTCAGAACACACACCTCATCTACTTTCAGCCAATTACGACTATTTTAAAAAGATGCAAGACCACAACTACAAACAAAGCCAACAGAAGAAAGTCTTGTCTTACCATGTAAGATCACTGAGCGTGTGGTAGTGAATGTTTGACACCAGGCCGAAAGGAAGGGTCTGCTGAGTGTCATACAAGAAGATGGAGTCCTCTGATGCCACGGCAAACACCATACGATACGGCAACTGGAATAAGTTAGGAAGAGTCTCGACAGAACCGTCTGTGGAGCAGATACAGAGCAGGATGAAGAAACTACACAGGAGAAGGAGGCAAAGAGAAGAGATAATCAACAAGGACTCTCTGTTAAACCAGTTAGACGTACCTTCTCCTTTCTTGGTTCTCAGTTCAAAGTAGACAGGGCAGCAGCGCACAGCCAGTGTAGCTTTACTTGGACATGGCAAGTGGGCAATGGGCCTAAAGGACACAAATGTTCGTACATTAATTACCAGCACAAATGCAGCCACAACACTGACTCAGAATAGCACTGAAAAGTTACCTCTTGAGGCTCTTCCTGGAAAAGATGTAGGTGGTATTTATGATGTTTTCTCCAATCTCCACACATCCAGCTAAGGTTGAGAAAGATGACAACGGAAGATGGATATTACAACACTGGGTTTCACACGGTAAATGCCACATAAAGGCTGCATTGTCAGAATGCTGTTCAAGTACCTGGGGCGAGCAGGAAAGACCCGTCTGGTGTGAATGAAAGACGTCGGAAAAACGACCTCATACTGTCATCGTGGAAAATTCTAAACTGCTTGGCCTGAAAAAATGAAGAGAGGTGTGGGGGTAAGAGTGTGTGTATAACATGTGTGTTAAATGGCTTTACAGACTCAGAATTTCTTATTTCACTGCAGAGAAACCTGATTAAGTCTAACAACAAAAAAGCACTGCTATAAATAAAGCTGTTGCATTAAAGAAATTAGTTGCATCTGACTCATTTGAGTACAAACCTCTCCCTCTGCCTGTGGCCCAGAGCTCATTTTACTGATACAGAAAGCTTTCTTCTTGGTGTGAGTGCTGTACACGCGCATCACCCTGAAGGGAGAAAAAAAAGACATCTTGATAAGTGAGCTGCTGAAACTCCACTGTCAGTGACTGGTAAATGGCAAAGCAACATCAGCTTCGTTCATTTAATGAATGATGGGCTAAGAACAGTCCAACACAGTAGGGGAGTGTTGTTGTTATACCTGTCACAGCTGAGAGTGGCAATATACTGGCCCAGAGGATCCCACGTCACCCCCTGCACATAGCTCTTATGGTCATTCAACATGGACAGCTTCTGTCCTAAAACACAAAAACAAAGGCAACCAACATTATAACTACAATGCAAATACATGACATATCCTGATTCTGACATGTACAAGTGCAATATGCATCATGCATCACTGAAGAAGCTAAGCTAACAGATTAAGCAAATCTACGCCACACACACGGTGTAGTTTGCACCGATGGCTATATAGAACTACAGGCAAACCTTTGTTGATGTCCCACATAATAGCAGTGTTGTCGACAGACCCAGACACCATGAAGTTTCCATCCCGTGTCCAGGAGATGTCATACACATCTTCTAAGTGTCCCCTAAAAGAGAAAACATACAATGTCTTTGCTTTGCTTTATCTGAGATGGTTGAATAATGTGATTATACAATGGTTGTACTTAAAATCAATATCTCAAGTTATGCATTCTGATGTTAGTAACTGAGCATAAAATTATGGTGGAAAAATAATAAAATGGTTTGTCAATCATGATTTTACTGTGGTGCAAACCACATGCAGCTGTAAAAACGCTGCAAGTAAATCTGTTTATTAATTTATCTGGTTTTATGCTGGTGACTGTGTAGATGTACGCAAATAAAAAACTAAACTAGTAGACACTATCTTTCATGGCAAAGTTGTGGTTCTCTTGCAAGTCCAAAAGTGAAAATCGAACCCCATGTAGTGCCATCAATGTGGTCACATCAAAACGAATAAGGTGAATAGAGTGCTATTAGAATAAAAGAAAACTGGGTAGAAAATTATAATACTCGAATCTGATGGGTCAAAACTGAATACCTCAGTGTCTTGACCACAGACCAGCTCTCCTTGTTGAGCTGAGCATCTTCATCCTCCTGAAACACAGGTGCCTGCTCTGGTTCCTTACAGTCATTGAGCTTCCACAGCAGAATCGCTGCATCTGTGTGAAATTAAAATCCATACAATAACTGAAAGGTCCTGACTGTTTTAGAGAATAACATCACCAATACCTTTTATGTTCTAAAATATAAACTTTTTGTTTTACTTGACATCTGTGTAATAAGTGAGACATACCATCTCCTCCTGAGGCAAGCAGCTCTCCATTGGGGCTGAAGCGCACCACATTGACAGCCTTGGTGTGTCTGGCCAGATTAGACAGGAACTCCACAGCTGCTTTCCCATCTGCACCCATGTCTACGCGCCACAGCTGCATCAACAACAGGGAAACAGAAGTGATTAGTCTCTTTGATCACAAACGAATTTCTGTCAAACCCCTTACTGTACTTTAGAGGGACATATCTTGTGATACTTACAAGTTAAATAAACACAATGACACAAAATCTGAAATTATTATTAGTAAAAGAAGTGCCATTTTGAGCATCCTGTGTATAGGGTTATGCCACTTCACCACTTGATGTTGATGTGAGGCCCACTTGTTTGGTTAAACACATTTGCCCTTGCAGCAAGAACAATAGACTGGACCAGTAAGAAGTGATGTTGAGTAATATTTGTGCTATCGTCCCCCCCCTTTTTTTGCACAGTTTCTTTCCAAGTAAAATGCATATGCACAGACTTAACAGTGATTCTTGGCCTAATGCGTGTGTGTGTGAGACAGATGATTCCTAACATCTGTAACCAGATGTTTTCATGCGTCTCCCTCCACTCACCCTGACTGTGGTGTCCACTCCGGCCGTGGCCAGGCGATTAATGCGTCCATCGGGGCAGTGCTGGAAGTCCAGGCTGTAGACTGGCTCCTTGTTGTGCCATGCAATCTCACACGTTACCACCTTCATTTCTTTATGGACGATTCAGGAGGGAAAACACAAGTCAGTTTGGTTACGTCGCGCAGTATTACACACAACGACAGCAACTCTGTAAACATATATATGGGTTATTTCTTTTTACAGTCTATGGTTGTTTCTCAAAGTTGGCAAGTGCAAATGCTGAATTACGAACAGCGTGTGATAATACATTGAGTTGAAGAGCTACTGTTACAAACGGTCACTGGTAACTAATGCTACAAGAAGCTAACACGGTTAGCGACAAACTTAGCGGGTTTGTTGGGTAATTCGTGACAACATTACGGACAAACATACGCGTTCACATAAGTCAGTGTATTGTGAAGCGTTAATTAGTTACGGATACACACAACCTATGTCTGTTTATTGTTTAGCCTTAATTTATCTCTAGGTAAGTCTGTAGTTCTTACCTCCTCTGTTGTCCAGCCGACGACTTCAGTAAATTCCCGCGTACTATTCGTTCAAAACTTCCGGCTTCCAGGGCTGCAGTGATTGGACAATAACCCGGAAGTGGAGGAGCCTATCTGTTAGGCATGGTTACGTAAGATGTTCGCCTCCCTCCAAAACATAGACCATTCACTGTAACTATCTGAGTGAGCTCACTTATGGCTCATGATTAAATTCCCATGTCCAAAATACGGGTTAAATTAACATACTGGCTCCTCTGATGACACTGCTGATATTTTGAACTTGTCCAACTGTTACCATGTAGACATTTTTGGTAGTTCAATATCAGGGAAAATGAAAAAAGGAAACCTCATGTACAACAGTGAACATACACCAGTCTGCTCCTCTGGATGTTATAATACATCCTAGTTAAATAAATTGCTTGAAACCCACTATCACATTTATGTAATTATTATTATTATTAATCTTTATTGCAGACACAACAAGCGGTCCATATCAATAATAATAGTAATATTTACTTATGGAGGAAAAGCAAATCCAGACAATAGGCCATCCTGCTCTGGACCGATCAACGCCATTTTTAAAAAAAAAATTATCTACTCATGGAACTTTGATAGCACAGTTGAATGTTTCTTTGGTATAGGCTGATATTAAACACAGTCCTTGTCTCATATGTTATGGATGTGGAAAAAAAATTTTTTTTTGATATGTTTCACAATAATAGTAAACAAAAGTTGATGTGCTTTTGGTCTTTATAGCTCTGCTTATCTATTTTGTTAGGGTTAGGGTCCCACTTAGTGAAATTTCCCAGTTTTTTTCTTTGAACCTCTAGTTTACACACTTTAAAGGTACAGCAGAGATTAACATATCCTAACATGTAACAACTGTCAGGCAATACCCACATGGACATCCACATTTGAGCATATAACTTCAAGACTGCTCACAGTTAGGACTTGTTGGTGCAATGGATGTAAAGATTATTCTCAAGTGCAGTCTTGATAAAAAAGAAAGACTCAAAGGACAACATCTGGCTGTGGACTAGTGGCACAACTGCCCCCTAGTGTTTCAAACACAACACTCGCTACAATGGGACAAATGGAACTATAAGCTCATGGCTCGACCAGTCACCATGCAGAACATGCAGATTCAGTTCTCCATCATCTATCATACTCAAGCACATGCTCAAGCACATGCAACATGTTTATGGACTTTATGGGAAGTTTGGCACAACCGTCAGTTAAGATTCAGTTTTAGTATCTCTCATAGTGAAGGACTCAATGCCTCATGTATTTTGAATTGCAAAGACATCGAATACAAATATCTGACAAAGAACATATACAAAAGAGGATTTAATAAAAAAGAAAAGAAAAAAAGAAAACATTCATTTGTCATAGTGCAATAGAATCAGATGCCGAGCCTCGGCCCTTTCAAAACAACTATTATGTTTGAATTTTATTGAGTGACTTCATTTTGCTGCAATAGACAGATGGCTCACGTGTCTCATCTCACTGTTTTTCACAATCCTACCCAAAAAACTTGGAGGTCAGATTGTGTGGCCTATAACATCATCCTTCAATGTTTGCCATGATTGCAGGATTTTGCTTAAATAAAAAAAGGCTGCAGCTCAAAGTATGTTGTATTATTTTTATCAATATAAAACTTGGAAGGAACAGGAACATACCTCCTAATAAATATGACATTTCCCAAACTCAGGAATTTGTATTAACTATTTACAGGGGCTTCTGTCCAGGGGTTGACGATTTATTAATTAATATAGTGCTTCGTCTGTTTCGCCCTGTGCTCCAGCGAAATCTGCGCCGGAGAGAAGCTGCTCTAAGATCTCATCAATTACATTGCACTCATAATTCACTTGGTCCAGTTCCAGAGCAGGCACACGGGTGACGAGAAGTCGTCCAATGTTCTGCCGGAGCTCAATCAAGCTGAGAAGAAGAAAGAGAAAAAAAAAAACAGAGCGTGACTCAGATATGTTGTAACTACAATGCTGCTGTTCTTGCAGCATATGAGGAGATTTTTCAGCTATCTAACCTTCTGAATGTGTCCGAGTTTGTGTCAGAGACTGATGGTTGAGCAGAAGAATCTTTAACTCCTCCCTGAGCTTCTTCCTTCTGCTGCTGCTGCTGAAGGCTCAACCTGAGCTCCTCACACTGGGCAGCTAGGTTTGCCTTTTCCTCTGTTAGACTTTCCAACTAAAGATGTAGCACAGAGTGGAAAGAAAATAATAAATGATGATGAATTACACATAATATAAAAAAAACATAAAAACTAGCAAAGAGCACCAGATGTAGTGTATTTTTTGGGCAACACATATTCGTAATTGTAGTCAGTGTTTCAGGCAGACTTTGACACATAAGTCCTCTTACTAGCTCTTCTGAGCTCTCAAGTACATCACATGGTCTTCCAGTCTCCTAATTCTACATTGATGTTACCTCATGTAAAACAAACAGCTGCATTAGCCAAAGATGAATGATGTGTCGGACAGCTAAATAGCTAAACATTTGACATTTAGGATTTTTTTCTTATATGATGTTCTTAAATGTAAAAAAAAAAAAAAAAAGTAACTGAATTAAGGTAATATAACAGTCAATATTAAAAAGATAAGCTCAACATTTTACATATCAAGATACAATACTCACATGCCTCTGTGTACATTGACAGTTACTGGCACACTCACCTGTGAGCGCAGGCCGTCGTTCTCCTTCTCTCTTTGATCCATTTCCCGCATCAGACCGTCAACCTGCAGAAAAACCTCATCCATGCTCCCCTCCTGACTTTGCCCGTTGCTGTGCTTACTAGCCTCAGCAGCTGCCAGTAAAGCCTCTTTGTCCTTAATCAATTCATCAACTTTCTGTTTGGCTTTCTCAAACAGACTTTTGTAGTCATCCCCCAACTGCGTCTCCTCCGTCTGACTGGCCTGGTGAGAGCGCTCCCTATCATTCCTCCGACGCAGCTCCTGCAGTCTGTTTTGCACGTCCTGCAGCTGGATGGTGAGTTCGTCGACCCGCTCTTTGAAGCCGTCTCTCTCCTGAGCAGTCAGCTGCATGAGCTCCAGGAGCTGGTCTTGTTGTTCCTGTACCTCGGTCATAGTGGGGTAGTGAGGTGGAGATAGTTGTCCAGTGAAGGCATCTGCATTGGAAGGTCCTGCTACTTCGTCAGTTTTAACGTGTGGCGTCTCTCCTCTCTGTAAGATGTGCTTTTCAGCATTGTCACTTGGAGCATCTCCCTCACCCTGACTCTCTTGCTTTATTGCTCTTTGCTCGGCACCGCAGACGTCGCCGGCCTCATGTGCACTTTGTTCGTTGCCATTCATATCAGATGTGCTCATCTCTGCTGTCCTCACCTCCTCCTTTTCATTCTGGCTTTCCACCTCAATCTTCACTGTGGGTGCTTCTGTCTGGGTGGTGGTGCTGGTTAGCTCTGCAGCAGGTGTAGGGGAGGGACTGGTTCTTGCAGCTGCTGACGCTGTAGAGCTTGTTCCTGCTGGGGCGTCGTCCACAGCAGCATCCTCGCTACACTCCAACAACAGGGAGCCATTAGCATCACTTGGCTCCTGCTCTATCTTCACTTTCCTCACATCAAAGTCTGGATTTTTTGGCTTGGGTGTACTGGCATTCTCCAGGATAACAATATCATCATCGGTATCACTGTCAGTGTCATCAAGGAGGCGAAGCTGGCTCACATTCACTGATGAAGGTGTGTCTGCGATGTTCCTGCAGACGCTGCTTACTCGAGGCCTTTTGGGTGTTGTTTGTGGTGAATCTGGCTGGATCCTTTTTAGCCTGCTGTGCATACAACAAAATATTAATTTACTTCTTCAATAAAGTGAAATTGATTTAATTAAGGTCACAATCGACACACAATCTTACTTGACAGGGCCAGGTGTCAGAGAGTATACGCTAGAAATAACTGGAAGACCACCGTTACTTGAGGGGCTGCATGCTGGGGAGGAAGAAAAACAGACATAGGTATGTATTGTATGTAAAGCATATTATTTCTCACTTTCACTCATATTCAAAAATTTATTTTTTCGCACCAGCTTGTGAAATGGAGGGGGACATCAGTGGAGAGGACTCAGCCCCCACAGCACCCCCTTGTAGGGACGCAGTCCTGAGCCTACTTCTTGGGGTCGTGGGAGTGGAAGGAGAATGGAGAGTCTATCAACAAGAAGAACAAGAAAACAAAGATGAAGACATTTTCTGGGACCATTTTTTTTTGTTCGAAACACAATCTTCAAAATTAAACTCATGTCAAATGCAAAGCTCACCTTTTCACGCAGCTTCCGTTCCAGATCTTGTTGCCTCCGTTTAAGACGCTCATTTTGCTTGGCAATACCGGCCAGACGCTGCTCTTCCTGACGCTTTAGTTCCTCATCATCCTAGAAAAACCAATTCCCAAAAGCACTGTTATTGAAGTTAACACTTCCTCTGGAATTGGAATTGAATACTAGCAGTAAAAGAGCTATTTAGTCCAAATAGAAATCAGGTGTTGCAGGTAGCTAGTGGAGTAGCAAGTGATCCAGAACAAATGTGTCCTTACTTTTTCTTTTTTCTTCTGTTGCTTTTTTTTCTCCTTCTCTCTGTACAACATAAACCATAAAGGTAAGAACACACAACAGGAGCTAGTCAACATGTGAGGTCTAACAAAATACAAATCTTATCGAGTCATATACAAGTTGCTCATGATGACTCACTGTTGTTTATAAGTTTTGCGGTATGCATGTTGATCATCATCAGAGTCCTCGGGCTCCTGCTCCACTTGGCAGGTCCTGGAAGAGCAAATCAAAGAGGGATTGAAAACATCCACCAGTGTTCATCATGATGTCTAAAGATGATCCTTTTTGACCAAAATGCCTCAATATCGATGACGTTTCTTGGGTGAGAATTCTTATAGAAACTCCAGTATTTATGCTAAGCCTCATATGATAGCGTTTTCTTTCCTTCTGAAACCTATCCAGGAGTTGTATGTACCATAAGGTGTAAAAAAAAAAAAAAAAAAAAAAAAAAATACTGAGCTGGGGGTTAAAAATTTTGTTTTCATGTAGTTCAAAACATTGACAGCATTTTAGTATTTTTAGTCTAGACTAACAAAGCAAGTTCCCATGGAGTTACATGCTTGTTTGAAGATGTATCTACTATTTGTTTACCAGTGTGTTAGTTGCTCTAATAAATATTAATACAAATAAAATGTTTTCCTTAATATGAGTTTCAGATGCGAGCAAAAGCAACTGAATATTTCAGTTCCATTTGTTTATTTATCACATTGAGACTGCTGCCTCGGGTTTCTTGGTGAAGTTCTTCTTACCTGAACTGAGGATCAGGGTTCTCATGACAGAACCACTTATCTGGCAGCTTGCTGATGTCGATCCCATCTGGGAGTTTACGCCACTTTAAACAGCCATCACACTGCACCCAGTTCTGATCTGCTCGTTTCCTGCGGACACAGAAACAGACAAGGATCAGAGCATGTGGGGCGCTGTAGTCAACGTTGTTAGACAAAATATGAATGTTGAATACAGACTGTCACTGACATGGTATCTTCCACTGCTGCTGTGCTGTTTGGATTGTCTCTGTCCCACTTGTAGCGGATTTCCTTACAGTACTCTTCCAGCTTGAGCTCCACACTGTTCATAGTTTTCCTGCACCAGAAAATAGTCATAGAGCACCTCTAAATGTGCAAATACTGACAAATAAACAAGAAAGCATGGATTATATTAGGTTTTATGATCAAAACTGAATGCAGAATTGATGCCTTTACCTGAACTGATCTGTCATATTAAAGTCCTGTTTGTTGTGGGTAGGATCCAGGAAGTCACACTCTATGATCCCAATGACCCCGACACCTTGGTTGTTGGCCTGTAGAGGGAAAAGATTTATTCAGAGACAAGCACCATGTCTATGAATATTCCCATTCATCCAGGTCATCGTTATCTCTGGGCAACAAACTGAATCAAAGACAACTGGACTTGCATTTGTCTAGGAAGACGTTTCGCCTCTTATCCAAGTGGCTTCATCAGTTTGCAACTTGGTCTGACTAGTGCTCACTAGTCTGTCAAACAGTGGAGTAAGACCCAGGTATTTAACCTCTGTGGGAGTGTTCACAAATGTACTTGTGTTGTGCGGAAGAGTTTCTTCACTTGACCATTGTTAGAGTCATGTGGGACCCTGGTGAAGGACAGTTGTTAGAGTCATGTGAGGTTGAGTTGTTTACTCTCCTGGGTATAGATGAAAGGGCAGTATTATAAATGGGAGCTAGGTGATGGTTTTTCCACTTTCACATAGATAGATGGCTTCTTATACTCTTTCAAACCATCTGTCCTCCCTGTCCCTTTCCTTTAGGTGTTAATAAACAGCTGAAACTGGACCTGAGGAGTTAGCCCTTCTGTGTTGGGCCATACGTTTTCACCAATGTATAAATCCTTGCATTACTCGCTTCATTGGACAGCATATATGCGGTTGCTTTTATGAGTGTGTGCGGTAAACTGTCTTTTGGGTGTACCACGTTTTGCCTGAGAGTGTTACTGGGTTTGAAACATACAGGGATTTGATGTTTGTTAAATATCCTCCAGAGTTTCTCTGATACCCCAGACACACATATGGGACGACTATGTTTTTGCGTTTGTTGTTGATTTCCTCAGCACCCTCAGTGTTGGTATTCTAGCGTAGCGTGTTACTGTTTTATCAAAAGTTCAACTCAGATAGCCACAAGTTTTCAGAGCTCCCTTTAAATGTGGACTCCATAAGATCCATAAAGATGCTCTTTTATCTATACCGAGGAGAGTAAACAACTCAAGCTCACATGACTCTAACGACTGTCATTCACTAGAGGCCTCACATGACTCTAATGGTCAAGTGAAGAAACTCTGAAACTTCTTCCTAGACAAACACAAGTCCAGTTACCTTCGATTCAATTTGTTGCCCAGAAACACCAGATGAGAACATTATGTGCTGGTGGCACCGTGGTGAGGGGGTTAGCAAGATGGAATAACAATGATAATAGGTTACCAACAGACAGTTTAGAGACTCACCTTGAGCTGGCAGCCCACACGTTCGTAGGCTTTGATGAGTCGATTCTTATGATACATCATGATCCCATACTGATCTTTGCTTTTGGGGTTATACCCAAAAATGATAGGGATGGCTTTGTTCTGAAGTAATGGTTAAGGCAACTACATCTTCCACAGATTTCAGAAAACCCAAAGGTTTAATCATCGTCACAGCTCTATGATGAGGGTGAGGGTGCTTCTTTTGTTGTTGTTTACATGTGTGTTGAATGTTTATGTTAAATGCAATACGGACTGTGAGAACAAACTTCCTTCCTTGGGGGACATTAAAGAATGAATTTGAATCTGAAAAGATACGAGGAAAGTAGGCCTGTAGAAGTCCTTCCTGGTAGAAGCCAGACTCTTAGCAATGAGCTGCGTTTTCACTTTTTGACCACGTATGATGATCTGCATCCGTGGCTTCAGGTACAGAACGCTGCAATAGGCCTACACCCATGGAAAAGACAAATGTTAATATTTGACGAGAACAAGGAAAACAAGAAAGTTAGGAATGTTCTTGTTCCTTACCTGCAGTGAGTTAGCAGTTTCTGGGACGTAAGATTTGGCCTGTGGAGTAGCGTCGGCCGTTGCCTCGTAGATATCAGATGGGATTCTGATATCATAACGGTTTTTCTCAAAGTCAAACTCTAGGGTTCCAGTAGATGTCCTGTTGAGGAGATAAAATAAACAAGATGGCAATTGGGGAATTTGCCAAAATGTTGAACTATCCCTTTAAGACAAAGGACAATGCAGTGTGAGGCATCTTCTAAAACAGTGATTCCCAACCAGGGGTACAAATAGCACATTGCAGGGAGTATGTGGAAACATTTTAAATTTATTTCCAAGATGATAAGTAAATATTCCCAGTCATTTCATGCTGCCAAGCTCACTCCAAACACTGATAAATGGCTCAGATGTCTAGTTACTGTTGCTCTGGACTCAGAAGAGGGGTTCAGGGGAGCTGAAAGTTATATGTTATGAATGTTATAGGAGTTTAATAGAGCAAAGTCAGGTTGATTGCAATTTATTTTTTGTTTAATTTGAGTTAAAAAATAACAAAAATGAAGGAAAATTATTATTTAAAATACAATACACTATAAGAGTAAAATGTACAAATTAAAGGGAGAAATTAAAAAGATTTTCATTTCTTTTGGAGAATCAACATGTATGAGTGGGGGAGTGTTCATGGTGTGACAAATAGTCTTGAGGATACACAAGACAAAAAATGTTTGGAACCACTGCTCAAAAACTTACCACACTTTAAGTTCTGAAATAAAACGTAAATCTCAAAATCTGCATATGTGTGTGGAGTGTAGACGGACCTGCGGAGGTTCCAGATGATGATCCTTGTTCCAGTTTTTCCTGTGGACCACGAGGAGCTGATGATGTTGAGCTCAGCGAGAAGCTCCGCCTGTGTTTTGAAAGGGGAATGATGCAGGATGTCCTGCAGACTGCTTTCGTGCTCCTCTTTTACAGAGAGTAAAAGATCAAGTTAAGGACGACTTGAAATGAAATATCAGCTGATGATAAGATTGAGATAATAATAACACATTAAGAGACAAACATTTTGTGCAGCCCTCCTGTGTCTAATTCAGCTGAGCAAACAGTATTTCAATGATGTCAAGAAATCAAGATGATATCATGATAGAACATATCCATTGGCATGAGTTGTGAATTCATGCATTAGATAAAGGATATACTTGCTCCCTTTTGTGTGCCCAAAGCAGATAATTGGTACGACTATTTGATTTGCATTGATCTCTCTCAGGTAGGTCTGAGAGAGCATCCCAACACATGAAATGCTCCTGGACTTGGAGAAGACAATGGCATCTTTCCCAAGGCGCATGGATCCAGACTTGAAGCCATTGCCATAGATACCTATCGGTGCCTTGCCATTTATAGTAGTCTTATCACTGTATCCAAAGCTTAAAGGGGAGAAATACAAACATTGTTGAGTAAGGATATGAACACGATTAAATCACATGCATGAAGTCTCAAACTTATCTCTCAGACACAGAGAGCAGTGGGGCCTGTACCTCAGCATCTTGTGCATAGCTTCATGGTTCAGTCCATTTCCATTATCCATAAAGCTGAGACACTCTTCTCCTTTGACCACAGTCTTATCAATCCAGATCTGATCGGCATTGACATCTGGATCGTAGGCATTGTCTGTAGGAGAAACAAAGACATTTTTTGGGGGCATATCAAAATCATGAAAAATCTTTCCAGTGGTGAATAAATACTGAGGACCTGAGCCTCTCCGTGTGCATTTGAAGGATGAGTGTGCAATTAATTGATGAGGATGTAATTATGTTTTTGACTTGGTCACACAATAATTTGCGATGCAACTTTGCCATTAAATGGATGGATGGTCTCTATATGTTTATGTTTTTATGGTAAGTTGATTTTAACAGAAAAAGACAGAATATTAACAAAAGATCCAGCAATAATATCATGATATGAAGGTTATAAATTAATTTACATTTGATCAAGTGAAATAGCAGCAAAAATGAGCGGGGGATCAAATACTTATGAGGACTGAATCAACATTACGTAATCAAAAAAGTCAACTAGCAACAAGCCAGACTGTAGCTTTCATTCTCACAGTACCAAAAGAGAAACGAAACTGAAACATGTGGATTTACTTAAACATGAAACCTAGTGCTGATGACTCACCTATGAGTTCCGCTATGGCGCTAAAGGGTCCGGTGTGGCTGGTGGAGTTGGTGTGAAGAAACTTGGGACAGAGCTGCGAGTGGAGCAAATTATTTACATTAATCACATTCCACCAATTTAATCAATCAATGTGTTTTTAAACTCAAACTTTAGTGGCTTTATCACGTTATATTGCATTACACCACCGTAGAGACTTGGGAGTCTTTGGAGAGATTCATTTAATTGAGGCTGAGACTACAGATGTTTATGTGATGTGTTTAGTTCCTGAGAGATTTGTAACAGATGCCACACATGGGGATTCCTGCACTGAGACAAAGATTTCCAGATGGAGCTCCAGAAATTTCTTTATTAAATTGAATTAAATTGTTTGTTTTCTCTAACAGAGAATGGCAAATTAATACGGGAACTATCTAAAAATAAGTCAATGTCATTAAACGACATTGATTTAGAGATCATCTTGGTGACTCTTTTTCACCCACAGCAACAGTAAATGAATTTATTCTTAAAATATAGTATTTAAGATTATAGATTATAGATTTTGAGGATTATACTATTCAAACAGTGCACAAAATCTGCCACAACAGAGTCATGGGGGATTAGGTCCCCGCACAGAGACATTCATCAGTACTTTGCCTCTCTAACGTCAGTGCCGCCTGAATATCTCCACTATCTTCAAGGCTGCTTTGCAAATTAAAACTGGACTGAGACTTCTTACAAAACAGAACATAACATCAGCATCAAACCAACAAAACCCTAACCCTATGTTTCATAGCAATGACAATTTAACTAGAGCAAATAATTTGAGAGCTGAACCCTAACCAGAATGTTTGTGTGCGTGCAGACAATTTAATTGCATGCCAACCTCTCCTATTCACCGAGCCATAAGAGACAGGCCTGCACAGTGCAGCCTCACCTTCACACACGATGTACAGGCCTGTGCAAGTCTTGCAGTTACCAACTAGGCGGGACTAGATAAGCTTTTGCTTCTCCCGCTTTCCCTTTCGGCCATGTGTATTGTATTATTTGAACTAAGATGAAGTGTGATGATGATTATTTAAATTGACATGCCCGAAATAAACAAATTGATTGATTGATTGACTGTTATGAATTTGTTTGCATAGCATCAGGTTTTTACCCAAGACATCTAAACACATTTTCTTTTTTATTTGTATGTCCTTCGTTTATTACACTAGCTAAGACCACCGCAGTGTCAATCAGTCAGTCAAAGATTAAATGTTAGCACCATACGGCTGGATGGATCAGCAGCTGTGAGTTTCCTCCTTCTCTTCTTTCCCACACTTCCTGACTTTCTTCGTCATCAAATTTCAAATAAAAGCAAAAACATAGCAAAAATAAAACTGTAGGAGTTCCATAATATATAACATTGTTAACAAATCAACCAGGAGTGGTGGAGTGGGCAAATTACAATGTGGAACTTACTGACTATCAAACACCCAGTAAGCCCAGTTAAAAGATGGTTATTAATAAAAAAAATAAAAATAAACTCTTACATTAAGGAACCTAAGGTATTTTTTTTAACATGCCATTGTTTTAAATTCATGTAGGGCTACATTACAGTTTTATTTGTCACATATAATTATATTTGTGGTATCTAATAGATATTTTGTTTGTTGTATTTTAAGTTTTTTATGTTTGATGTACTATAGGCTATAGTTTGCTTGTTGGCCCCAGAAGCTGAGTGTTACTAGCAGCTAAAGGTGAACAGTAAAGGAATGAATGAACACATATTCAAGCGCGCGTACTGTACACACATACTACAAGTGTCTGAGCATGTACCACTGTTTATGTATGGGCTTGTATATTGTTTTCGCTGTGTATTTGACTTGAAATAAAAGACACAGCTAACGAGGCGGAAGTCAACGTTAGCCTTTTTTTTTACTGGGCCGATACATGGTCATAAGCGGTTTTAATGCAGGGAGAGTTGTCTCTCCGTATCGATCTAACAGTGTTTCTACTTATCGTTGCTTTATTAGTCAGACACTCTCACATGTTAGTAAACAACAAGAGAAACTGACTGGGAGGCAACACACACACACACACACACACACACCCGCCAAGTCTGCACAAGCTGCCAACGTGTCTTGAATTCGCCCCTAGTGTAAACATTAGCAGAAGTAGCCTACCTGTCTCTGTACCCGTCAACACGTGATGTGGTCATAGTCAGAAAAGCATCAAAACAACCAGAAACGATGGTGTTTCTGCTACTCACTGTGCTGAGGGGGACGCCGCGGTCTGCCTGCGCCGCCGCCACCGCCATCTTTACTGTGTACGGAAAGCAATAGGAGGAGGAAGGGTTGAGGTCCAACCAAAACGCGCAAGTCAACACCGAAGACTGAAAAACGGCCAATCATTGTTATTATAACAATAATAAATCCCCTGCACTGTACAAGGTGGAAAAATATATATATATAAAAAAAAAATACAGAAGCTATAATTAAACCATAGGCTACATCCTGTTGTCGCCGGGTTGAATTCTGAACTGAACTTTAATTTGCAGTCATCATGATCAATGTTTACACTAAACACTGTCAGTGAAAAGTAAATTCCCTCCCCTTAGCCCCGCCCAAGTCAGACAAGGTAAGATATGCAAAGTAGGCTATTCCCAACTTGACAGAGCTCAATAGACAATGTCCTTTTCTCCTCAACTGTATCTCTCCACAGCATTTTCACCTGCCAGGATGGTACTATGGGTAAAAGGGGAAAAATTCCCCAAATTGGAATTAAAGCAGAAGTGAGTGATCCGGTCGTTTTCGCTAATGCTGCGTTCCAGGCAGGCTTTTGAAATCGTAAATTACAGCTTCAAGTCACAACTTACGACTTTGTAGCGTTCCAGGCAACCCACTCGTGTTTTTCCGACCTGTTTTACCGGTGAAAGTCACTATAACGGCCACTCGTAACTTCCGACCGGTGAACTCGTACCAGATCGAACTGGTACCACTTCACGGTCGGAAAAATACGAGTTTCCTTGAACGCACCATAACAGTCCTCGTCGCTACGTCACCACATTCACGGCGTTCCTTGGCTGCACACACAGCCCTGCATGCCGTTCTCTCTCCTCATTGGATAAAAACTGTAGGATACGATAAATGTTTTCTCTTCGGTTCAGAGCAGAGCAGAGGGACTGAGAGACCCGTGTTTCAGTCCAAACACTCTATGTAAGTGATTGCTGTCGGAAGATATAACTATTTAAGACTTATATTAACACAAATATATCACTCACTTCTGCTTTAATTGATAGGTATAACAATTTGTTGTATTTGGTTGAGAATCTCTGGATTTACCCTTTATGGGTGGGTAGACAAGAAAGCACTGCAGTATGGATATGGATCTACTCTACAATTTATCTGCATCATGCTGTTTGTTTGTTTGTTTGCTGGTTTGTACACACAAATTAGCAGCAAATTACCATAATGCAAAGGAGGAGGAGAGAGTTCAGTGTGTGTTCACTATCTTGTTTTTTTCCTCTTTAGAAAAAACAAACAACTGAAACTGAAGAAAGGAAACACACCACTTAGGCTTAATATTTAATTTATTGGAGCTTCTTTCTGTTAATTGAAAACTTAACGTGGTCCTTTTAACATCCAAAATAAATTACTTTAACATTCAGTGGACAAAAAAAAAAAAAAAACATCAGGCAGTTGTAAAAACTATCCATGATTAACTACAAAGAAAGGCTGATTTCCCTTGAACACCAACAATAGCAACCATGTATGTTACCGAGGTACACCCATTAATATGGGGTCTCCCGGTGTGCACAAATCACATTCAGTAATTTACTCATAAGACTCATAACAATGTAAATATGTGAGGTCCCATAATGACTCCCATAACAATCAAAGAGAAAGTACTTAGCAGACAGTTGTTACATTCTCATAGTCAGACAGATATACAGTATGTTTGTAATGGAGAGTCTGGTTAGTCAGAGTTATGGAAAATTCAACAGAACAAAAACAGTACTTAAGAAGGTTCTTCACAGTGAATCTGCTATTTGGTGTCAAACAAAAAAACTTACTGAAGCTTTTGCTATTCATAATAACAATAGGTAATCATTTGAGGTAAGGTTTTTTTTTTTTTTAGTCTAAAATGACATAAAACAAAGAGAGCAGATACTATGACACTTTCCAGTTAAGATGATAAGCATCATTGAGAGAGAAAGGAGCATTCCCAAGTAATTTGAAATGAATACCATTTTTTCCTACATACCCAGAAACCCAATTGGATTGACTACAACAAAGTCCCTTGGATTTTCCAGTACAGATTCAGTGTGAGAGCACCTCAGAGGTACATAATGTGGAAATCAGATAAGTTAAAACATTTAAAAACCATTTCCTTTTTTTCTTCTAGTTTTTAATACAACATTATCACTGTTTGTGCCTGTTTTAGGTTTTCCATTTTTATGGCTGCAGATTAAAAAGCTTAAGAAGAGAAACTTGGGTCACAAGAGCTTTCATGCTTGAGTTTTCAACTCTCCATGGAGTCCAGGAACTCTTCTTCAGTGATGAACTCCAGTTTCCTCAGGACTGTGTCCGTACTAGCTGCTGGGTAATCTGCTATCGGGCAGTGGGGCATGGGGTCGCTGTACGGAGGAGGGCCCTGGAAGGAGCAGCAAAGGGTGCGAAGGAAAGGCAACAGCTGGGTGATGGAGCGGAGGGAGCGCTGGGTGAGGAGGGGAAACTCCAAATGCTCTGTGGATGATTCCTCACTCAGCCCATTCAGCGTCTGGAATGTGAGGTCAGGACATCACGATCAGAGTGGGAACATTGTAATTTCATGAAACAAAACACTCTTCAGTCCCACATACGATCTTACCCCATAACGTTGTTGTATCCCCTCCAACACCCTGATGACGTGGGGAATGCATTCCTGCTCGCCCTCCATCAGTGCAGTCTCTGGGCCGTTGTAGCGGCTCACATCCACCTCGGGGACAAATGCCCAGCGGTACCTGTATGTGGACAGTGAAATAGAAAGAGTAAGACAGATATAAAACACCCACACAAAGTATGCAACACCAGAACTAAACGAAAAAGAGTAATGTGTCTAAATTGGACTCTTACATCTGAAAGAGTGGTATCCTGTCTGGAGGAAAAGCCAGGGAGGTGTCGAGGAATTTGCAGGCGGACAGGTACATGTCTAACTCTGCTTGAGAGAAATTCACTGGTCCATTTCTTTCAAGGGCTCCACGCACTGCCTTTGACAGCCTAGGGTAGTAGACAATCATGCAAAAGAAGGACCAAAGTATCTTGAGTAAAAGCATCAACAGGATGTCATAGACAAAGGCATTTGTTATTACAAAATGAACTCACTTTGAGACGTCTTTATCAACCTGCAGAGCTTTCTCTAGACGTACAAAAATGCGAATCTGAAAATCAAGTCAAAAAAAAAAAAAATCCATTATATGAATTAAAAAAAAACAGTAATTCGGCATTGGGTCGGTCTACACAACTCTAAAACCCAGGTTCTCAAAGTTTGAGATCTTACCAGTTCTGTGACCATGATTGGCCAAAGAGATGTCAGGTGCTGTGATGAAATCCGCAACAGGAGAACGCGAAACATCAGGAACATCTGGGCTAGCACAGCAGGGCTAGGGTTCATACGCAAAGCCTCTGTGAGACGCTCTGAAAGGAAAAAAGGTTTTTATAATCCGTCAGTTTTTAATGTATGTTTTTTGATAAACAAATTTCAATATTTATTCAGCAACAGCACCGCACCTTGGATGAGAGGCAGGTAGAGATGGTACTGGTCGATTTCTCCACTGAACATGGCGAACGCCTGGCGCTTCAGCAGCATGGGCTTCTGATCTACATTAGCAAACAGTTTCAGGGAGCCACTCTGCATGCCTACGTCACACATAGATAATGGTTTGTAACAGCAAATAATGAAAACATGCAATTTGAACTTGAAACCACAGGCCCAGAAGTGATATTTTGACAGCACTGTTTTGAAAGCTTCACAACTTATATAAAACCTTGAGAAGGTTCAATTTTATTTTCTTGGATTGATTATTTTCTCAACCTTTGTGAGCTTTCTCAACCCTTCCAGACCGACACATGTTGTATTCTACTTCAGTGAACACAAATGAATCCTGTGTTATCACAGTCTTGCTCTCACCTATAGAAGAAGAGAATTGTATTTTTACAGCATCATAGAGGCTGTACTCACTCATGAGGTCTTTGAACATAGTCTTCTCATGAGTGAGGAGATGATCAATAATGGATTTCCAACTAGAGAGGACACAAGGAAGTGAAGCAGAAGACATTAGAAATTATTTTTCAATTAATTCATGCAAAAAGGGATACACACTTAGCTTTGATTTTAGACTCTTACTCTGAAAAACAGTATAAAAAACATCTGTAGGATTTACCAGAACTCACATTGAAATACTAAGTAAAAACACCTAATTCATTTGGGGGACCAAGCAAAAGCATTCATTTTTCTATCAATACTATGTTTTTGAGTTTGAATGGACAGCATTACATTGAGAGGTTTAACTATCCTGGACCAGATATGCTGTGACATATTCAATATCTAATTTGTCTCTGTAGAAACTAACTAATCATTACTTCTAATTTATAGCAGATCTATCTACAATTATATATATAAATCACAATATAGAGCATTTAAGCTCAAATCTATAACAGTTTGAGAATCCAAACTTGTACTGTATAAAGGGACTTTATTACCTGCTGCCATTGGGACCATACATTCATCACATTCAGCTAATGTTATTAAAGTTACTAAAGTTGTGATGATTCTTCCGTGTGTGTATGTATTTTGAATATCCATCAACAGACAAACAAACTAACCTTGGTGCACAGGAGGCATCCATGGTGAAGAAGAGAGGATCCATGAAGAGCTCAAAGACTTCTTTTCTCCAGGCCCTTTTGGTGTAGGCATACCCACTCAGACTGCTCAGCAGCTGAGCACCTGCTTCAAAGCTGGGCATGTTGTAGGCACTAGATAAGAGAAAGTCATAGTTAAAAGAACTCTAAAAAAAAAAAAAAAAGAGCTAAGGCTCCTTGAAATAACTCAGACCCCTGCAACAGCAGTTACCTGTGGTTCTTCAGGTATGGAAAAACATAGTACATGAGCCGAGAAATGAGAGGAACGGCTTTCTCCTTCTCGTCGCTGCGGTATACCATGTCCAGAAGTGGTGCCAAGATCTACACAGTGAGAAAGTGTGTCAAGCACTACAAACACATGACAATTCAGTCATTAATTTGCTCATCATGAATAAAACCACAGAAATCTACCTCAGCCAGGAGTACAAGAGCTTGCACGCTGTAAACAGACGGAGCTGAGGAGGAAACCATGGTGCTGGCTTGAGCCAGTGACTCTAACAAAGAGAAAGAGAGGGAAAGAATAGTGAGTGATTGGGTCTCAGATGTATTCTCAGTGTGTCTTTGAGTGCACACGCTGGTACTCAGAGCTGAACTTGTGACTGGATGACCACGATATATTAATGCCTCTTTCCTGACTCAGTTCAGAATCAAGTTGAGCACATATTACACATGCAACATAATGGTAATTGTACCTGTGAGTGGAGGCATCTGCATCAATTCATTTATCACTCAGTCAACTCAGTCATCAAGGGGTTTTCTTTAATTTTCACCTTTTACTGTCAATTTATGGAATGAAAATTCAATTCAATTTGAACCAACCATCTGCATGTTTCAAATATCGCTGGTTTTAACTGTGTCTTCACCAGTGTAACCTCTTATCAGTGCTACTTTCAGACGGTACCTGGGGCTACTGCAACCCATGGGGACCACTTGGTTTCCATGGATACAGGAATAGGTGTCTGCTCTTAGGTCAAATTTGAGAAGAGGGTAAAAAAAAAGATGTCCGTCCATGAAAATACTGGGGTAAAGTGCGCCGACAGTGCAGCGTTTCCATGGCAACAGGAACAATTTGCAAGCGCCGACGGGTCCAATTCTGACACGGCCTTCATTTTCTCAGCCAGTGGTCAGGACCTGCAGCTGTGGTCATGCATGAGTGAATTTGTTAAAGAGAAAGTTACCGCAGTGTTCACCGTCCACATCTCCGTCTTCGGGTTCAGCTGCCTCGGGGCAAACCTGCGACTGCACTTTGACCTCCAGGCTGCGGCTGAGCCAACTGGTCTGTTCCAGAGATGAGCCTGCGATCCCACCAACCGCCTCCAGGATCCTCTGGGTCACCTCCTGCATGATAATGTCACCATCGATGACTGCATTTATATTTCCTTAAGTTACCACATAGTTATAGTTACACTGTATAAATGAGAAACCTGGCTTCTCTAACTGGGCATTAAATAACCCTATTTTCTGTTAATCTCTCCTTAAGAGTGTCTCTTTCTACACCACGTACATAAAGAGAAGGTTTCTTTTCTGCATTTTATGTGCATGGCAACACTCCCTGTCTGTGGTGTTGCCATGCATATGTAATGGGTGTGCGTGTAGGTTAAATGCACATCAATTTAACCTGGTGTGCATGAGTATGATTACTTCAGGACACATAAATACACTGATTTCAACACACTGTGGTCACATGTGTTCTTCAATCATAGCCCTAGCAACTGAATATGCTCCATACCTGCAGGTCTCGTGTATCCTTCTTATTGTCCAGGTTTGGGAGCCTGTTGACGAAGTCATTGAGGATTCTGCAAGATAAGAACGTTTGCTGAATATTATATTTACCAAAAATAAATTAATAAATTAATGGAAAGAAAAATATTTAGTAATTTTTTGGCACTTATGAGCTGTTTTTGGAGTGTATACCCCGATATTGTTTATGTAAGAGTGTGCAACAAGCATCAAATGTGTAAAAACTGACCCCAACAGTAAGAAGTGCCCAGGTGGGGCCAGGTTGAGCTGAACAGACTCCCGGAGCAAACTGAGAAGAGGAGCAATGTTTTCCTGCAGAGCCTGAGCTGAAATACTACAGACAGAAATTGAGATTATTATACAAATTCTGCCCTAAGGAATGGACATATTTAACTTAGGTTCGTATCAACTCCTTACCTCTGGATGTAGGAGTAGCTGAACTGCAACATGGGGATATCTACCAAGACTGATTTCTGTTGGAGGAAAAAGCAGACAATTGTTTTGAAAATCAGAGAAAATAAATTATTAAAGTACTGATCATCTGTGTGTGGGTGTATGTATGTTTGCTGACCTGGTCTCCTTTGATCTGATGAGGTTTCTTCACAACCTCTTTGACTAGATGTAGGATGCTGTCCGTATGTAGGGTGTTCAGTGATTTTACCAGATCCACAATGGTGAGTCGGGCCTCGCTGGCCATAGGTAAAACCTGAAGAGGACAAGGATGTTAAGATGCAGGCAAAGTACTCGAAGGCCGATCAGTGACTTTGTTTAGCAACACACTGCAGGTCTTACCTTGTTTCTATGTCTCCTTTTACTCTTCCTGCTGCTCCACACCACTCCCAGTGAGGCCATCAGCTGAACTCCATACTGGCCGCTCAGAGGGACCAGGAACTGTAGAATTCGCTGACGTAGGATCTACACATACAAAACAACATTACAGGATCAATAAACACAGCTCTTAACGTATATCTCTGTTGGCATAAAAGCCTGCAGAAATATATATGTACGTATATGTTAGTAACACACACCTTGGTGCTCTTGAAATAGACAGAGGTTGAGGTGTGTTTGCTGCTCTGGCCAGAGTCAGACGCTCGCCTCTGGAGCTCCTCTCTCATGACTGCACCCCATAACAACGCCATACTGCTGAGCATGTCTGGCAGAGCTTCAATCACAGCGTTGCGGGCATTACGGACATCCATAGGATCACAGGCAACCAGGGACTGACAGAGAGAAGAAACTGACATTACTATAGATGTAAAAAGTACAAATGTGTGTGTGTTTGTGTGTGTGTGCTTGCTCCTCACCCTCTTGTTGTCCAGTAGACAATAGTGTGTAATGGTGGTCAGGCCTTCGAGCAGAGTCAGAGGGTAGTCAGGGGCGATGTTCTCCCTCCTGCCACCGAGACTGATCAGAAGACACGATAACAAATCAAATATGTGATGTGACCTGTTAACAACCATCCCACTTTTGGTGCAAAAGCCCAAAAATAATATACCACATAAATTGCTGTCATATCACTAGTTTCATGCTCTTGCATCTTCCTCTAAGACAACATACTGGAGTAAAGCTTGGGTGCATTTTATTTTATTTTTTACATTTCTGGACTATTTTTGTCCTTTTCCTTCATCTGTGACTAATAAACTAATAGCCATTTCTTGCTCATTTTTTATGATTTATCACAAAAATTGTAAGAGTATACGCGCATCCCTTGCTTGGTGTGCTGGGCTAAGGGGGAAGCTTCAAAAGAAAAAAGAAACAGCCCGCACAACCTCGTTATGCTCCAAATATTTTTACTGACAACGTTTCGGGCTCCTCAGCCCTTCATCAGGTCATTATCATGCTGATTTATCACACACACGAATAAATAAGATCATAATCTTCAAAATTATTACCAAGAATTATAAAAAATGTATTTTGGTTTTGGTCATGGGGCCTTTGTGGGATTGACTGGTGGTTTACTAGACACTGAATATCAGACAGCCTTGTTTGAAAAAGACAGATTGAACTATTACATGGTCACAGTGTACAAAACTATAGAGCTGAGAGCTTGTGTTTTGAGGTGGTGTAACCTACCTCTGACTCGTCTTTCCCCCATCGTGCTCGTACAGCTTCACCAACTCGTCCAAGTTCCTGCAGATCTGACTGATGAGAGGAGCCACGATGATGGCCAGGGAGCGTCCCAAGTAGGGCAGCGAGCAGCACAGCAGCGACACCCAGTGGGGGTGCATGGCGTAGCCGTACTGAGGCTGCAGGGCCCTGGCAGCGGCAGAAACAAACATCCCCTGGGCTGTGATGCGGTGACTCTGGACGTACTGGGCCGCCTTGATGGACTGCTGGAAAAGGACCGCGGTTTGCCACTCGCGAGCAAGCGGGGTGGCGGCGGTCGGGGATTCACGAGGTTCCCCCGTATGACTGGGAGAGCCTCGTGAATCGGACCCACCGACCCACACGTGGTGCTCCAGGACTATGAGAGCCTGAAGGAGTTTCAGTAGTTCCATTTGTAAAGGGTATTGTTCCTGTCCCGACCCTGATCCAACATGCACCAGGCTCTCCTCTGACAGGCCGCCGTGTTCGTCCAGCAGCTCCACATTTCTGGGCGGTCCCTTGTCTGATCCCCTTTGGCTGACGTACATGGATGCAGAGAGCGTAAGCAGAGCGTATTGCTGCACTTTACATCCTGACAGGAGTCTGCGGATGGCCTCCAGACTGGCGCCGTTGCCCTCTTGTCCTCGGGCCACGCAGCTGAGCTGGTTCACCATCCGGGTGAGCACCTCCACGCTCTTCACCTGAACTTCCCTGTTGCCCTGCAGGTCCAGAGGCCCCAGGCTCAGGTACGAAGGGTAATGGGAGCGCAGGAATCGCAGGCACAGCGACACCAGCAGCTCGATGAGAAGGGACGGGGGCACGGACGGGGAGGAGGAGGGGGAGAGCAGGCCGCCGTAGAAGCCTTTGCCGTCCTGCGCCTGCTGATGTCGCTGCAAGAGGTTGGAAACCAGGTTTAAATGTGCGGCAGAGCTCGTGTCCAGAGAGGTGGAGGAGAGAGCGTCCACCAGGGGGCACTCGGCGCTGCTCCTCAGCAGGCTGTCCAGCAGCGCCAGGCCTTGGAGCAGATGGCGCCAGCCGCCCGCCACAGGGTACAGCAGCACGTGTCGGAACAGAGAGTCGATGGCCTCTCTCTTTTCACGCTCCTGTTTTAACAGACGAGACCGGGCCATGGCCTCCAGCTCCAGATCCTCTTCGTCCTCGCTTGACAGCGAATCAGACGCCTGCGTGTGCCCGGACTCCACCCTCCGCAGGCCGTTGACGTCTCCGCCTTCCTCGATGCTGCGGTACGGAGCGGAGCAGGAGCTGGAGTTCTCCGTGGATACCTGGGCGCCGCTGGTGTCGGCCGACTCTGTGTGTTCGCTTTCGGCCTCCTCATCCTCCTCCGCTCTGTCCTCCTCCTCCTCCGTCTCTTCGCTCTCGCTCCTCGATAGCACTAAAGAGTCCAGTGGTTTGACCGGCTCTGGACCGCTGTCTAACTCCGCCCACAGGGACTCACGGTCCACGATGTTGGCGAGATTTAAGGTGGTGACCTCTGTCGCCATGGCGTCCGCAGATGTCCCCGACGTTTTGGTGGAACTTCGACTTCTGCTGCTCAGACCTTTCAGGTTACCTACAAAGCAAAGGAAACGTCATCTTAAAGAGGAACTATACAGGATTTCTATCTCGTCTCTGCGGCACTGCGACACAAACGCACCCCGTAACCCATAATCTCTTGTTTATAACACGTAAGACTACACAAATATACACATCGTATATGATATAATGTTATGTGCCGCTCTATTGATTGCTTTCTCGCCGGCTTTGTTGCAAACAAATGCACATGGCCAGGAGGAGGGTTAGCAAAACAGCAGAAAAGTGACCAGACTTGCATAGTTCCCCTTTAATAAAGCGTTCAAAAAAACCACAAACATTTAATTGACTAATTCAAAACACACACTGTGGATACATACACTTACCAGCAGTGAGATTTTGTTTGATGTTTTGAATGGAGCAGCGCTGGGTGGAGGGGTGGAGCAGTAACAACAGAATAGGCTCCAAGATTCGGATCACGTCATTGAGAGACAACGCCCTGACCAACCAGCACTGAGCTGCTGCACGTATCGAACCGTCGGTGCAGCTCAAACTATCCACCACAACACACAGAGACCTGAGGGAGAAACACACATTTCAAGAACAGATGTCAGCAGCTGCATATTTGCTTGGAATAAACACAAGTGACACTGCTTCACTTCAGGTTTCACTTCTCACACTGTAGGACATTTGCATGAACTTTTCTAAACATAGTTCCCACTTTGCCAGTTTCAGTAGCAGGTGAATCTACATTTAGAGCAGCACCAACCCACATGTGGAAAATTTAACAACATAAAAGAAGGGCTGAGACTAAGTATAAAAATACACTGGGATGACAGAAAGAGATGCTATATTTGTCCTAAATGCATTATATTTTTATGAACAAGTACTAACCGGTCAAATGAGCGGTTGAGAGACATGGTCCTGTTGGTCTGTATCTCTCGGGTCAGGTGCCACAGCACTGTGAAGCGGTGCAGTGCTTCCAGCCTAACAGCCTGCAGCGGACAAACAAAAGTCAAACCACTGGCTTATTTGCTCAGTTCATTACATGTCCTAGAAGATCTGTTTGTGTGACCCAGTTAAACTGACATATCCAGAAGATGCTGTGAGGGAAACGCAAGTGTGAGAACAAGTTGTTGTTTCAGGTGAGCGCACACCTTGTCTTTGTGTAACAGAGCCTGACAGATGATGTCTTCGCAGATCGACGACGACGGAGCGAGACAGTGGAGCCTGTAAAAGAGTTCCACGCAGGAAATGTGCTGCTCTCTCCGCTCCACATCCAGCTGGCTCCACAGCACCTGGGACACCCTCTGCATCACAGCGCAGAATCAGAAAACACAACATCTGAAAATACAGCGTTTATACACACCGGCTCTGAATAATTCAGACGCTGGTACGATGATATTACCTGGTAAAAATCCGTGCCCTCCTCTATGGCCCGGAGCACAGCTGGGTAGATGGGCGGCACGGTGACCATCTGCAGTCGTCCACTCAGAGGGTTGGAGTCGGAGGACTGGTAGCGTCTGTGTTTGTCCTGGATGACCAGCACTAAGGACTGGGAGTGGTTGATGAGTTCCAACAGGGAGGCAACCGCTGTGTGTTGAACGTTGTAGTCCCTGGACAGGCAGCACAGGGTCATCAAGGACCTTAGCCATACTGGCAGGCTGTCCACGTCAGTGCCTAAGGAAGACAAAAAAACACATTAATTACTTCATCTTTGTGGGTTAAAGCGTGTACATGTCTGTCATTAAGTCTGCTGCAAAAAAACACAACCCATCTGTGAGCTGACCTGTGTGGCCAAACATGTCCGTATGGAGAGCCAGAGTCTCGTCTTCGCTTAAGTAGACAGGGAAGGTGGTGCACTCCAGCAACAGGTGGCAGGTGGCGGTGAAGGCCTGTCGACAAGCCTCAGAGATCTCCGCCTTGCCCCGGGGCATGTAGCCCGCCGCCCAGTCCAGACAGCCTGGCTTTACACGCTCCTTTTTCTTTTCCAGCGGGGCTGAAGAGAGCTGGGCGTCTGCTGCAGGTCGAGGTTTGAGTTTGTTTGGGGTGAACAGTCCAGTGAGTTTGTCTTTAATTTCACGCCCTCCCATGCTCGTCAACAGAGTCTTCTGATCCACGGAGGTGTCAGATGTGTCCGGCTGCGGCGCTTCCTCAGGCCCCCCGACATCCTCCACCTGTACGAGCAGGTATCTGACACATGACAGGAATAAAAAATAAAAATTTAGAGATCACAGTTGGTCCTTAAAGTCAATTTATATTGCAACAATTTATATTGCAACAATTGGGACAATGAGACAGTAGTTTACCTTGTGGTTATGAAGGACAGTATATCCTGCAAACAGCCAGTCATTGTGTCAACGCTGCCTCCCCTCCTCCACACTCCGTCCCCCTCTTTGTAAATCCCATTCCCCTCTGCCCTCATCCCCATCCCTGGTGGGAGATGCTGCTCTGATGGTGAAGCACTGATCCCCAGTCCGCTGTCCTCAGACCTGAGTGCTGCGTAACTACCATTTGCAGGCTCTGCATCATCTCTGTTCAGCTCCTCATCCTCATGGTGACCATTAACTTGAGTAACACTGCCATTTTTCTCTCCATCCTGCTCAATCTCCTAGATAAAATACAAAGTTTGTTGTGAGGCACAGTCAATTATAAAAAAAAAACTTCAAAAGTAGACAGGAAAAATAGAAAATCTCTAACCTGAACTTCTTTGCCTTCCTCCTCTAGCGTCTGTGACTCCGTTTCCTCCGAGTGAGATCCTGCCTCCAGGTCTAAGTAAGCCACAGGCATTTGGATCTTACTGAGGACCTTGAAGCAGGCACGCAGGCTGTGTGTGACGTCCTCCAGACTGACGGTGTCCATGTGGGCGCGCAGGGTCCGCAGCATGATGCCCAGCATCTCTGGGAGGAACTGGAACTGGATGTCAGCATGGAGCTCCTGAGGGTAAAAAGAGACATGTAGAAATGACTAATTGTGTATAAAACTTTCTTCAGGTTTGTATTTGTATGTATGAGTCAGGACTGAGTCACATAGTGTTGAATAGTTGTCAATATTTGTTTCGAGTTAACAGCAGCTGATGACCAGAGGGATGCAGCAGGGATGTGTGTGCACTTTACCAGAGGAAGAACATCAAGGAGGAAAATGATGAGATTGGACATCTCTGTGACTGAGGGAGCAGGATGACTGCGGTCCTGCTGAGGAGGCGTTGGTGGATCATCTTTTTCACTACAGAGAAAGAATAGAATAAAATAGAATCTAGACACGGCATAGTGAACTCAGCTATTCACTGATCGGCTCATGTTTTATAGATTAACATGTCATGTAGTCTCAATTCAACTGTCACAGTCAACCCTGCTGTACCTGAGTGAAGTGCAGAAGCGTCGTGTCATGTACTCCCACAGGTATTCACTGTTCATGGAGCTGACGAGCATATTCACCGTCTTTATGATCTCTGATGCATTTTTATTCTCTTTTATCTTGCTGTTGAAGAAAACATAGCAAAATCACCACCTGTGTCTGTGTTCACTATTTCTTTCTTTTTTTTTGCAATTGTGTCATATACGTATTATCAGTGAAATGATACATTCAACGGTGAACGTCCTCTCATCTGTGACTCTCACCTGGCTAGCTGGTTGCCTGAGAGCCCTGAGCTGGTGATGGTGTCCTCCCCCAGCATCTGTCGACAGTAGCTGTAAAAGGCTCGGACCACCTCCAGCAACACATTGCTCAAAATAACTGGACCTGAGCAAAACCATCATAATAAAATACATTTAAATCAGTTTAGCATAAGGCTGACACATTGACAGAGAGAGGCGGATCAAGTTATTGCCTACCGATCTCTGGTTTATCCAGCAGGCTGACAATGATGCGGAAGGGCCTGAGGTATCCAATCACATTCTCAGGGTCACTCTCAACATCCTTCTGTTTGAGGATGTTAATCAGAGCCTGGAGTCACATAAATAAACAGATTAAAATAAGATAAACATTGATTAGTGCTCTGTTTAGAACAACACATCTGACAAACCAAAAACAAATGAGAATCTTTCACTTCAAGATTGAGAGATCAGTTAGTATACAAGTACTTTTAAGGTTTTAGCATGTATGTGCATTACCTGTACAAGGAAATCTCTGGAGTAGGTGCTGAAGTAGTATGATGTATGATCCTCTGCGGTGGAGGAGAGAGTCTGGTGTGGGGCCACCATTTCCCCTTTTGTGTCTGTGCCTGAAAATACATGTATATGTGCATGAGGACAAACGACAGCAACTGAACTGAGAGACCAATGACAATAAAAGTGGTATGATGACACACGGTTTGTATGACTCAAGTAAGCACCTAGGAGCCAGGCGTAGAGGCGTCTGTTCAGGGACATGTCTCTGCGTAGCAGTGTGAGTGAAGCTGCAGACACCACTGTGGTCATGTCGTCCTCACTCAAAACAATACAGGTCGCTGCTGGGTCCTGCACAAACAACACACACACACACACACAACAGTGAAGGAGTGGTACAGCACTTGCAATTTTCAATGAAGAGGGAAGAGAAAACAAAATTTATCACAGATAATTCCTAGCATCATATTTTCATTAAAGATGTAAAGCTGCTGTCTAAGTCTGATACATACTGTATGTATTACACACAGTGATCTAACTAAGACTCAGTTGAAGAGGATTTTTTGTCATCACTATGTAATTTTCCCCCAAACAACAGCAAAGGGTTTCATTGGGCCTCAGTCCATTGAAATAGAAACATGCTCTTTAAAGGCCACCATAACTCCCAGAATCCTTCACCTTTCACACCTACCAGGCATGTGGCAAAGGGGAAAAAGAAGAGCAGGATTTCAAGCATGTTCCTCTGCACCAGGGCGTTTGAGTCTTGCAGAGAAAGACACACTGACTTCACCTGGACACACAGAGAAGCCGAGATTTCAATCAGACAGAAAACAAAAAGATGGCGATGCAGAAAACCGTTGAAATACACTGAAACATAATACAAAAATATTCCTCTTTGTGTTGATCTTTGTTACTAAATGTGTTGTAAGACACAAACACTCACCACTAGGCGGTGGTCGTAGCCTAGCATGTGTGCCTGCTGCTGCAGGGACGCCATACGGTCGAAATGCGTGACTATGAAGACTGAGGCGGGCAGCCGCACTGAGGAGCTGACCACCATGCTGCCCCACAGGGCGCCGTAAAACACCTGCTGACCCACCAGCAGTGACAACTTGATCAGCAATGCATCAGTCCTAGACAGAGAGAGAGAAGACAAAATGAAGAGAACTCACTGACGTGTGTTCAACAGTACGTCTACTAATAAATCTATATTTCTGAGCAGCAGACCACCCTCGTGGTCATGCCAATCAATTCTGATCAAAACAGTCGTTCAGTAATAAAGCTCTATTTACACATCATCACAGACATATACATAGTTGCATGTTAAAGTTTGGGCAAAACATGTGTTTTTGAAATGAAAACAACCCCTGCAGCAAACAGATAAAGAGCTGAGCCCTTCCTCAAATGTTAATATCTTGTTACTTCTGTAATCATGCAATCTGCAAATGTTTGAGCCATTTTTTTAAAGCCCCTGAATTTTTGCATACAACTCTGAAGTGAAATGTGAATCTTAATACCAGGGAGGACAAAGTGAAGTAAGATACAACTTCCTCTCCTGTGATGAGTCGGTACAAATAAAAATAATCAGAGAACAGATAGGTTCTGAACAAAGTGAGGCTTTATCTCAAGTTGCACAACACTTGCTGAACACGCCAACACCTTAAAAAGAGCAGTTCCTCTTTAGAACATCTTGAAGGTATATATAAGACTTCATTTATAATGTTAGTTTAGGATTAGGATATTGTTTGGAAAAAAGGCTGTTCTGTGAGAAAACTACATTTAATCCCTTAATCCTTTCAACTTTACAACACTGCAAAAAAGCAAAGAATATTCAAACAGGTAGTAAATAGTATTTTCAGCAGGTTGTCTCTTCTGACTAAAGCAGTGTGAGGCGTGTACCTGTCGTAGACATCCAGACCCTCCTCTAGGCCTGGCAGGAGTCCGGTTATGAAGGCCTGAAGACTAGGCAGCAAAGCCCGCTGAAGTGGGAGATAGTAACGCTCATACAGCGTCAGCAGCACAGGCTTCACTGCCATGGCTGCATGGCCCAACAGTGGGAACAACCCTGAGCTAAAAACCAGAGAGATACAAAAGTCACAAAAAAAGCTGCACTGGTAATCAGGTCAGTATCACTCTCCTTGAAGCAGTAAAACAATGAGGGTATTGGTATTTTCACCTGTAAATGAACAGATCCTTGGCCAGCCATTTTGTGCCGATGATTTTAAAGATGACCTCATAGGTCTCCAGAGCCTTGAGGTGCACGCCGCTGGGCAGGGCCGGATGTAGGCACTGTGCCAGGCGCTTCCCTATGATCAGCCTCTTGGGTAAGAGTGAGTAGCGGAGGTTACTCTGCAGGGCCTGAGAGAGACAAAGAGAGAGAAAACGTGAAGGAGCTGGATTGGTCTTTCATCAAAGAATTAATGCACTGAGGCAGAATTCTGCAAAAAACACATAAGACTTTAAATAAAACAACACAACAGACACTGGATGAACAGGATTTTGCATGAACATGAACATTTTCTCTCCCTCACATTTGCAATGTACTTTAAGGACTAATTTTTGTGCATCGACACACACACACACACACACACACACACACACACACACACACACACACACACACACACACACACACACACACACACAGACACCAAAGTAAATATCTGCTCTGCATAAATGACTACAAGCCTTGAGCAATGAAGTTGTAAAGCACATAGTCAAGATTAAAAAGAACTTCCTCATAACTACAGAGAACTGAGACGCATAAGCTGTGAAATTAACACCCACAAAAACAGTCATGGAAAAAAAAATACAGATGTGAAATCATTTCTAACACAAGAACACAGGTTGTTGACACAAGCCATTAGCAGGTTTAGTGTTACAGGTAATCTAAGAGCACCATACTGTACCTTATTGAGCTTTCCCAGGGAGGAGATTAGATCAGCCCACTCACTTGAAGACTCAAAGTTTCGCAGCGCTTTCTCAATGACTGCCGCATAGCTACGGTAACGGTAGTCATTCTGCAGCTCTAACTCCTCGGGATCCATGTTGCATCAGTCTGATCCCAGCATGTTCAGCAGCACAATGTGTCTGGAGGAGAGGCGAGACAAATGAGAGGTTTTGAGGGGGGAAAAAAACAGCAAGTTTATCGAGCTGGAACGAAAGGAACAAGTTCTGTGAGAGTATCTGTATGTCTGCAACCTGCTGGATTTCCCTCTGCCTCTGAGGCTTGTTTATAGCAAATAAAATTAGCCAATTTAGCTCTGTTCACTGACATACACAAGCTCTGAGGCAAAAGGAGACAAATGTCCTCATTCATGACCGGTCGGTGTTCGTCTGACTGACCTGTCTCTCAGTCTGACGAGGGAGGAGTCCCAACACAAACTATGAATGCACTTCTAGAGAAAAACAAGTTATGGATTGGGTTCGGAGAAATAGGCCCTACAGCTTGTCTCACAGAGAGAAATCTGAAGCTGCATTAATTGAGCTTGTTGGCCTCTTGATGGAAAAAATGGAGCAACGTAGACAATTTATCACCTCAAGTAAAACAAACAGTGAAGTTGTGGCCCAGAAAACCAAAATAAAAGAGCTAAAAATACTTATAAAATCTCTACGGACTGGATGCTAATTCTGTATGATCATCTCGACAACCACTTGTACCTCAAATAAAGCTGTATGATCCTTTGTTTATTCAACAATATTGATTAATGCAGATTTAAAAGGGTCCTGAGAAAGAACTTAACCGTGGTATCTTATCTTATCTTTGGCCTCACTGGCCAAATAACACACCTTCATTTTCTACAGAGCACCCGGCAGCTAAATACATGATCTAGAAAGAGTCGCTGTCTTGCTTTCAAGCACATGGCACAGGCGGTGGTGTGTGAGTTTGTTTGTGTGTGTGTTTGTGCCTGTTGTGTGTTTGAATACAGCTAAACAGAGAGATGGGTGGGGGAGTGGCATGGCAGGATTAGAGGAGCACAGACATCTGGACTCCCCGTGGGCGAGCCGAGTGGAGCTTTACGATGGTGGACAAGCCCAACAGCACGTGCTGAGGATGGCAGTGCATTAGAGCTGAGACAAACAGGTGACTGCAGAAAAATGATCAGTGATAACTCAATAACTGACAACTCTTCTGGGTCACTTGCAAAATAGAAATACCAAGTTAAAAATGTGGAAATATGATATGATTTATGCCACCTCATATTTTTTTACAAACTAAATACAGTGGGTTCTTTGACACTCAATCAAAATAAGCAATTTAAGGACTTAGCCTCCGATGACCTTTGATAGGAAAACCTGCAGTACAATGATAAAGTAGGCTAATAAAAAAATCCAGTCCCAGATCCGTGGGAATAAGGGAGAGAAAGAGGAGGATTGTTTCTTGTGATGAAACAAACCTGACAGTGTGACAGTCAGCGAGTAAGAGAAATTTGGGGACATCGCTCGTAAAAGGAGAGAACGATGAACTGCCAAGCGATGGAGAGTGAGGAAAACAGCATTTCCCCTCTTATCTCCTGAATGGACCCTGCAAACTGTCCATAAATAAACCTCAATGGTGATTCACAAACTCCTTCCAAACAGTTACACTGCAGACCTTTGTTAAATAAACCACCATGAGGCAACCCTACCCGACAAACCCAGCAGATCTATTAATCAACATTGACTTTTAAATAAAAGATAAGATGTAAAACTGTTGGAAGGGGTTCATTAATTCTGGTTATTCACCAACCAAGACAGTTTACAGTTGACAGTTCACACATTACGTTGATAAGCTGATACTGACAAATTAGGAGGGTTTGTTTGTTTATGTTTTAGTGGTTAGGAGATAAGTGTCACTGGTGCCATATTTAATTGATAGAATAATTGAACAGTAGGCTATATAATAACATGTAGAGAGGTAACTTTCCTTTGTTTACATGAATCAATGTTTGGTCCACTTTGCGTAAAAAAAACATGGCATTCCATCGTGTTTCACTAACTGTGCCTTGAAATGATCAAATAGCTGAAATATAAGCCCTTCTTACCAATGAAAGCCACATGCAGGACTCGTGACCTCAGCATTTGTAAAGACCCATAGCTACAACCCAGTCACTGGTGGATTAGACCCCCTACTCTCCTCCCCACTGACAGCTTTGATATTAATATTTAAGTACATCAGGAAAAGCATGTGAAAGATGGATCTGTCTAAAAGGCAAGTGTTGCTTAATTGATCCTATCCTGTGCAGAGCTGGCTGAGATGTTTTGAATGCACACAGACCTGTGCAATCATCAAGCAAATGAGGAACATAAATACTCTGCTTATTCATAGGTAACAGCTTGATAATCAAATTGTGAAGGCCGAGCAGAACTGATCGCACCACCGCAACTTCCTTATTGTATGTACACAAGCCCAACACAAGCCAAATATGCATTTCCACGGGCCTGTTGTTTTGCAGAGTGTGTGCTTTGAGGGTGGACACTATATGGCTCACAGCGAGCCCAGCTGTGGACTGTGTCACCTGACTGACACCACCACTACAACAGGCTTCAATGTGATGGTGTTTGGCTGCGAGATTGCACATGAGCAGACACATGCACAGTGCACAGTGCACACCCTCCAACATTAAACTGACTGAGAGAGCACATAGTTGGCTGCTGCATCTTAAATGCTCTGTGATCACACTGAAGCATCAGTGGACACTATTATGTAACTGCACGACCTCACACCACAGACTGGGTGATAAACATCTCTGCTTTCATGACTATGTATGTTTTTCTGCAATTAAAAATGCGTGTACCACTAGCTTATTCGCATTTTACCATTAGCCTATTTCAATTTCACAATTATGGCAATATAGCAAGCTAGCTATAGCCATAATAATGTAACTTAACACGTATTTAAACGACCAGGTTTAACATTTCTAGTGTGAGATAAAAAAAAATAACAAGCTCCTCTGGTGAAATGAACACAGCATGAGACGCTTGGTCGAACAGCACCGCCGCAAACAATATTGTCCAGACATCAGGTGCATTAATGACTCACCAATTGGGAAACGAGCCGAGAACGAACCGGAACACACTCGCTTCAAAGCCCGGTCTTCATGCTCAATATCCCACCTTAACGAGACACCAAAGGAAAACCGTAGCGAACTAGAAATCTGTCCAAGAGGATGCGTGAGTCCGCAACAAACCGCTTCAGCAGTAGCAGGACTGATGATGACAGCCCCAGCTAACGGGGCGGGATCCTCGCGCTCAGCTGATCCACGGTTCACTTCCGCCCAGAGAAAGGGCTGGGGTGGGGCGGGGGTGTTTTTGAACGGTGAAAAGGAGATGTTTATCTTTTAACTGTCATTAAAAAGTCAACACACCACCAACTTTTTTTCTTAATTATCACCCGAGGCCAAAAAGGAGAAAGATAAAGAAACCAGTTTCTCTTCGCGCGGTGTTAATATGGAGATCCAGACTTTACTGTGAACTCACTGCCCTCCGGCTTTGGTACAGTCCAGGATGTGCCGTGTTTACAAACCTCTCACCTCACTGTCAGATATTTTTTGACATGAGCACACTCTCTTAAATATTTATTCAACTCGTATAGCCTATCAGAACCCCTCCCCCCTATATGTAAATTTAGACCCAGGTAAGCTATAGGGCTATTTATATATGTCTATGTCTATGTCTATGTTGTTTCCATCACCTCACTGAGATAGGGGACCATCTCAGCGGTCTGCACTTAACTAAAAAGAGCGCCCTAGATGACGTCATGAAGGCCAATGCACGTGCAAACGGGATGATTGCGCAGGTGTAACAACTTTAATTTGCGAGCGCCCGTGCCTCCCCCCTGATGCCAAGATACAATTAAATATCTATTGTAAACGAAGCTTTTAGTGCTTTTGTTCACTTGCTGAAGTTATAGCTATATTCAAAATATGATAGTAACTATTGGGCTATATTTAGAGATCTGATTCATGAAAACAACAACCCCCGCCAGTATCTTCTGGAGCCCCTGGTCTGAGTCCAGCAAAGTTGTATTTTTTTTTCATCACGTGCGCACGAGATGATAACTTGTTTACGCAGGATAAGTATCTTGTGCGCACGAGTTATCATCTTTTGCGCACAACATGAACATACAAATACACTAGCCTATGTCTGGGTTAACTCTGCTCGAAAATAATGTTGATGTGGTGGAGCCCTACAGTACGGAAGCCGAGAACGGCCAGGTCCGTATAATTTTTTTTATTACCGTTTTCTCGTGATAACGACTTATTATTTCGTTATCTCGAGATAACAAAGTCCGTTTTCTCGTGATAACGAATTAGTTTATTTCGTTATCTCGTTATAACAAAGACCGTTTTCTCGTGATAACGAATTAATTATTTCGTTATCTCGAGATAACAAAGACCGTTTTCCCGTGATAACGAATTAAATTATTTGGTTCTCGGCTTCCGTACAGGATACTTGTTGGGCTCAATCTGGGCTCAACCAGAGACGTTCTAATATTGAGGCTCAACTCAGAGACTGACTGCGAGGTGCTCCAAGCAGACTGTAAAAAGAAGAAGGCTCCAAGTCAATCGTCACAGCTGGCTGCAGGCTGGAGCCAATTGAGCACACCTTACCGGTAAGATACCCTTTGTGTTAGTTTGTTTGCTGGACAGCGTTTTTGTTTAGTTTAGTTTAGTTTTTACCGGTTAGCCTAAACACCTACCGCGGCGCTACTTGCTGCCATAATACATCCATGCTTGCTGCTCAAATAGGCTAAAGCCAGAGACGACTTTGCTTAAAGCTTACGAACAAGTGGCTGTCAGAATAGCAACCGACAGACGGCTGCGATTTCGGGGTTTCTACACTGACAAAACCCTAACGAAAGCTAGTGCTAATTTAGCAAGATGTAGCCTAATAAAGTGTTTATTAGCAGTGATGTGATGAGTGTGTTTACATTATGGTTAGTGCGGCACAATGCATTACAGTGATCAACTTAAAATGTGTCTATTAAATAATCAGAGGAAGTAGCCTATGCCCTTTTGTATTTAAAGTTATTAAGACGCAGCCAAGAGTTTAACAACTGTGTTACAGACGCTAGGTTCTGACTACATTTACTGTGTTGACTCTCTAGATCACTGCGGTCACCATGCATTTTCTCTCAGCCTTGAGAGAAAGGGGCGTTCTCGAGGAGAACCTAACAAGAATGGCAGAGGACAAGGTGAGTTAACTGGAGAGATGAGATGAAAGTGACTATTGAAGAACAAGTAAATGATTTTGGTCCACTTTTTATTTTTAGGTCACTATAATAGTACGCTAAATATGATCTGTACCTGTACCTGTATTTACCTATACAGAAAGGATACACATTTACTACATTGCAGCAAAGGTAGGGCACACACCCTTGCTGTTAAAAACAATTAGGCTAAACAAAACAGCTTTGGCTATAGGCTAGTGCAGTATAGTGTAGTTCAGAGTTTGTCACCAGGTTCACACTGGTGTGTTGATCAGAACACCACTTCAGGACACAAATCAGTAGGCTATATGTTTGAAAATTGTGTGAAAATTAAGGGCTTGCTTTTGGTCCTCTTTCCTTTTCAGTAGCACATAGACATAGAACATAGAACAGCTGGAGCTTACAGTGATGAGTGTGGGTTTTCAACAAAAACAATAACGAAAATATACTGAGTGAATGGGCTCTATGCACAGCTCCAGCACTTCCTGAATTTAAGGCAGGTCCTTCATTTTCTGTCTTACATTATTGGACAAACTGATTAATCCAGGTGTGTCTGAGTAGTCACAATGGTCAGACACACCTGGATTAATCAGTTTGTCCAATAATGTAAGACAGGAAATGAAGGACCTGCCTTAAATTCAGGAAGTGCTGGAGCTGCATAGAGCCCATTAGAACAGAAGTGACATGAATAGAATTATAGAGAAACTTGGAGCATTTTTTTGCGCATGAGTGTTCATTATTCTCCATGTAGCTGCGTGCCTTGCGCGCTCACAGTCTGAAGTGGCTTCTACTTTTTATTGTATTTTACTTTTTTACTTAGCTACTACTCTCACAGAAATAAACATAAACTCAAAATACTAATTACTCTAATATATGTAGACGCGGATGGTTAATTTATTCAAATACAATTCTCAACTCAGGTGTAAGATTTTTCTTAAAGTAGTGAACTGCACAGTAATATGCTGTGGCTGATTTTGGTCACAAGGTGGCAGTATTGAGCCATATTGTGTTCATAGATTGCATATAAAAATGGATGTAGGTTAGAAGTGACTTTATGAGCAACACCACCGGGAACCGCTGGGGGCTTACTCAATAAATGTATTTCATAACTGATGACGGTGTCAACAGCAAAGGTTCCTCATCCTAACATGTTTATTTTTCTGTTCACATTGACGCCACACACTTTCAGGGTGAACAGAAAATCTGAATATGACTATGGATTTTTAAGTAGGTAACTTCATATTTCAGTTTTTACATTACGTACTGGGATTAAATTGTAATGAGTATTTCTTTAAAGCAGAAGTAAGCGATCCGGTGGTTTTGGCTAACTTCTTGTCAGCAGATGGAGTTAGCAGTCCCCGCCCTCGTCCCTACGTCACCACATTCACATGCGTCCCTTGGCTGCACACACAGAGAGGACCGCCCCTTTATGCCGTTCTCTCTTCTCATTGGATAAAGGTTGTAGGATACAAGGAAAGTTTTCTCCTGGGCTCAGAGCAGAGCAGAGTGACTGACAGACCCGTGTTTCAGACCAAACACTCTATAGAAGTGATTGCTGTCGGAAGATACAACTATTTAAGACTTATATTAACACAAACATACCGCTTACTTCTGCTATAACTGATTTACCATAATCTTGTGAACAATGTAATTGGGTACTTTGGCAAATTCATGTTTTCAGTGTCATTGAAATTGATAAATTGACAAGAATCATCAGGAAAATAGAAGCTCCATATTCTCCATTATCTCTGGATGCTTTCTTGTCCTTTCAAGGGAGATCTAAATTAAACCACTTTTATTTTTCTTGTGGGTATATCAGTGTGTGGTGGTCTTTGTGTTGCTGTTAAAATTCTTACCAAGTATGCTCCATTAACCCCCCCCCCCCAAAGCAAAGTAATAAATAACGTAATTTCACATTTGAATTGAATAAACCGACAGACATCAACTGTCTTGTAACTCAGTCTTGTAACCATGTTGCATTGGGGTTTGATGATCATCACCTTACAGCAGGAAATGTGTCATTATTATACAGTACAGATGTTGTGACTGGCTAATGACTTTTAGTTATGGCAAGGCCCATTTTTACAAGCAGTTTGTCTCAAAGGGCTTCATATAGCATCATAACAATGTCCTCTGCTCTTAAACCATCACATCATCGGAGGAAAAACTCCCAAGAAAACCCTGAACAGGGAAGGGAAAAAAAGGGGAAACCTTTGGTGAGAGACGAAGTGGGAAAGGGTGAGAGACAGAGGAGGGATCTGTCACTTGTGTTTTATGCCCCTCAATGACCACACTCTTCCATCTTCCTTGTTACCCTCCCAAGTGCTAAATATTAGAGCCACTGGCCACACTAAGCCACTAATACATTATTTCATATATATTTGTTTGTTTATTTTTAATCACAGTTAGCAAACAAGTACAAAATGAATACTTCCAATTTAGAAACTGGTTAGAGGTAAAAACCCAATCTCTCTCTGAACAGCCCTGTCTGAACCTTCTTTTTCTGTAAGTGATGGTTACCAGTAGATGAATAATGTCAAAATATCTGTTTTGTGTTTCAGATCGGTAAAGTTTCTTGGAGAAGAGGAACTTTCTGTTTATATTCCTCGATACGGAGACCGCGTCTTTGCAAAAAACTGGAAGGACATATCCTCCAGTGAAATGGGTGACAGAGAGGAAAGGAAAAAAATGTTGATAAATAACCTAAGAGAGAAGATGAAACTTCCATCCACAGCAAACAGAAGCATTAACTCCAAAGAAAGACTTCATGGAAATAAGAATGCTGAAAAGAAGACAAGAAAAATAGAACTTGGCTGGATGAACTACCAAGACTCTATGTACAAACAAGGAAGCCTACTGGGGGTGGAACAAGAGAGTTAGTTGTAAGCAAAGAAGATAAAAAACATCACACTTATTATTTCAATCAAGACAATTTATTTTGTTTTATAAGAAATAGAAATGTTAAAGTACACTGTAGGCTATTCTCTGAAAAATATGTGAAGACAACTGTTTGTGGTTGGTGTTTTTCCATTGTTTAGTGTTAAAATTACAACTAAACAGAGTTCAGAAATTACTTTGTGTGGATATGGTTCCTGCAAACCCGGAAGAGTTAATAAAGTCATATTTCTATGCCAATGCCAATTTTGAGAAATTATTTTGTTTTGGATGAAATTAAAGCACTGGCCTTTGAGTTCGCAATGTTTGCAATGAACGGTTAAATAAAAAGGTTTTCACCAATCACCACTTGTAATTTTCAGTGTCTTTTATAATTTACAGTTCTTAACGTTTTTCAGGTTAAATGGCAAGGCAATTTCATTTGTATAGCCCATTTTTTTTTACCAACAGTTTGTCTCGAAGAGCTTTACATAGCATCCTAACAACATCCTCTGTCCTTAGACCCTCACATTGACTGTAGAAAAATTCCCAGTAAAAACCCTTTAACAGGGAAAACCAGGAGAAACCTCAGGGTGAGCAACAGTTTCTAAAAGTCAGTCATGAAAACATAAAAATGTTAGGAGGTGATGAAGACAGCTTCTGGTGGGAGAGAAGTCAGGGAGAGCAGGCCAGCTTAATGGGAGTAGCTACTGGAGGCAGATTGGTTCGTGGGGAGTGAGTGCAGGCTGGTTTAACAGCAGGGGAAAGGGGGGAATACTTTTGACTAAGATATTGTTTGTTGATTATTCAGCTCTACTCCTTAATTTCCATGCTGAATTAGTAATATCCTGTAAGATTACAAGGACATATCTGGTAATCATGATAATTAAGAGGTCCTTTTGCATTATTACATATGGAAAATTCAAACTTTACAATTTTCTCAATGAAATCAACTTACAGATTGTATGTCTAACTGAATGTCCACTTGGGCCACAGACCTCCATTTGATGTTGGCAGGGTTTTTGAAGAAATGGACCCAGAGGCAGACAGAAAAAACGGTTTGGTGAAAACTATTATTAATTCAACTCACTGGGACTCAGAGGAACACGCCAGGAAACCGCAGGACACGGCATGAGATAGAAATACAGACAATCTGACAAGGAGAGCAGGAAGACACAGACACAGGTGTCTAAATCAACTCAGAATAACATGACCCAGACCCTGCTGGTCCGAAGGCCTAACATTAAGGCTACTGGCCTATTACACTGAAATCACATTATCTTTGCATGAAAACACAGCTTTAACTAATGTAAAGGCCAAGGATGATTGACAATGCCATCACCATCATCATTTTTAGAACCATGGACAGTGTCGGCTATACAAACACATCAGTAATCAGGCTCTGCCAGGAGTGCTCTTATCGAAGGCCTCAGGTTTCTGTAAAGTTGTATTGCCTCTGGAGCATTATGACTCTGTGCAATATTGTTCTCTTCCATCAGCAACAAGCAGAGCTCATACAGGTCAGGGTCGCAGGGAATATCTGTTTTCCACAGACAGATGTCCTCCTGTAGAACAATGTCCACTCTTGCAAACTCTAGTGGATGCAAATAATCATGTGCATGATAGAGCTCGGGTACATTGTACATCAGACATGGTTTTCCATGATACAAGTTGTGTCCGTTTCCACCTCGGCGAATGCGATGGTTGTCCCACATTCTCACAACGGTGTCCAGCTCGTCCTGCAACACAAAAAACAACATGTATGATGACTTATTTTGAAAATGAAAAACCTTAGACGCCCTATACTGTATAGATTATTTATTTTTATTTAATTTCATTAAATAGGCTACAGGATTCCAGCTCAATATGTATTGTTTTGCGCTGTGGTGGAGTTCTCAGCAGAATAGTTAGGCTACTGTGCTTCATCAGTTTCCTGGGGGGGGGGGGGGGGGGGGGGGGGGGGGGGGGGTTACAGTATAATAGAAACTCAACTCTCCATCAGTTATGGAAACAATACTGACTGAACTGTCCAGGGTGCCACAATGACCCATGTAGGCCTACAGTAGCCTAGGCCTATATGTTAACCCATAATTAAACTTTATGTAGGTCGGGGATATTTGAGTGTGCAACTTTTTTTGTCTTCTGGGCAAAGAGGTGGGGAGCAGTGTGCAATTGCACAGTAAACCACCTTAGAGGGAACAGTGGCTATAGCTGTCTGTTATAGGCTAATAAGGATATAAGTAATGTGTCCTCAGTGCCGTTTCTCATTAAAGCTGATCATATTTACTGATTTAAATACGGAAACACTGTTACAAGCAAGGAAAACAATAACGGCGACATAAAAGGACGAGGAGGAAAAGGCAGATCCGTTACTTAGCAACAGTAACATTCTTTTGTAGCAACTAACGTTTGAACCGAACGCTACACTGGCGGAAGACAACACAACACATTCTTATTTCAAAATAAAAGCATTTGTTATTGTAAATTATTATCTTAATGTCATAGAAAATATTTACAACAGAGGATGTGCATGGACTTACTTGAACAATCTTCAGAAAGCAGAACTGGATGAGACCCTTGTCAATTAAATCCCCATTGAAGTCCCCAGTTGCCTGGAATTCCTGGAAGACGTCCCTCCAGTAGTCCACGTTCTGTCTCCTGTAGATCCCCCACCAGCTTTCGATCCTCTGGTTCGCTGTACTGCGTCCTTGGAAAACACACGGCCCGTGTACATTTCCAGTCTCGTCTTCTCGGAAAAAGTGTTGCAGCCGGTTAACATGCACATTTTCTGTTCCAAAATCTGACCTGATTATTTTTGGACATCCCCCAAGTTGTGTCACTGCATTTGTGTAGTAGGCTGCAATAACTTTGGGGTCACTGTTTGTGACGTTTGCTTCCATCCAGATTATGTGGCGTGAAAAGCCATCAATGCACCCGTTTACTCCGATGCCGAAAGGGGTCAATTTATCATAGGAGTCCATGTGCCATAAATAGTTGGGCCCTGGGACGCTGTATAACCTTCTCTGGAGTCTCGTTCCTCTTCGATGCTGCACGCCCTCTGGGTCAAGATGGGACTGGACCTCTTGAACTATGTCTCGAGTGACGCGCAGTCCAGCCAGTCTGCACCTCTCGTGCATCATCCTGTACCCGTGCAGACGACCCGGTCCCCTTAACTGGTGGCTGATGAAATTCACTATCTCAGCAGGATCACTGTACCGTCGCCTGTACAGTTGCAGCCGGGCTAGTCTCCTCCTCAAATTTCGAGGACTAATGTGGATGTTGTGTCTCACAGACAGACTTAAGGCAATTTCTGCCTGTGTTAGACCCTGATTAAAGTAGGCCCTGATCCGTTGATCAATGGATAGGCCTGCTCCTTGATCCATTTTCACCTCTCTCTCTCTCTCTCTCTCTCTCTCTCTCTCTCTCTCTCTCTCTCTCTCTCTCTCTGTGTGTAACGAGCAGTGGAGGCAATCGCATGCAGCACCGCAGTCATCTGAGTTGAGCCCAACAAGTATCCTGTACGGAAGCCGAGAACCAAATAATTTAATTCGTTATCACGGGAAAACGGTCTTTGTTATCTCGAGATAACGAAATAATTAATTCGTTATCACGAGAAAACGGTCTTTGTTATAACGAGATAACGAAATAAACTAATTCGTTATCACGAGAAAACGGACTTTGTTATCTCGAGATAACGAAATAATAAGTCGTTATCACGAGAAAACGGACTTTGTTATCTCGAGATAACGAAATAATAAGTCGTTATCACGAGAAAACGGTAATAAAAAAATTATACGGACCTGGCCGTTCTCGGCTTCCGTACTACAGCATGGTGAGTGTTCACATTCGTAGTGCAATATGGCTTCATATCAAAGGCATCTTGGCTTTGAACTAGACAAATTAATCTGAAAATAATACTTTAGTAGGCCTACTTCACTGTAACTTGTCTGAGATGTCTAGAGATTAGTTGCATGTGCAGGTTTATGTCAGTAGATGGCGCTCCAACATTTGCGGACAGTTCTGCACCTGTCCATACCACAACATAGACCCATAGACTGTAGACCACATAGGCTACAGTAATCACGGCAATCCTAATACAGTACAACCAGAGACGTTATAATATGAAGGACTTTGGTACAACTAAATAGGTAGTGTTTTAGTGACAAGTACTGAAAATATACATAGGCTACATAACGTTCAGTTTTGTTTTCAGCCTTGTGCAGAGCTTCAACATTCACCGACAAATTGTCATTGACCTGGTTTTGCGTGTAGATGTATTGATAAAAAATAAAAAAAAAATAAAAAAAAATACTGTCACATGTGGGCTACTATGTCCGAGTATTAGCTACACATTGATACAACAAAGTTGGGTGACAAACAAAGAGGTGCCTTTCAGTAAAAGCCCCTATTACTCTGAAATATGTCCTTAAATAACCTTCATACTAAATACAGCCGCGACTCTAAAAAAAAAAAAAAAAAAATAGATTAACAATGCACCCCTTTTTCCCTTTCCTATTTTATTTTCTTTCCTTAAGGGACACGCATGTCCATGTGATACAAAATATCATTAAAAAAAAAATAGACTATATCTGTAAAGCTGAGAATTGGAGGAGTAAAATAACATGATGCACCAAATCAGACACGACATCCAATCGATTTATCAACCCTATTCGTTCTATATCGTGTAAATGAAAACAAATGCATATGCAGGACGTAAAAAGCAAAAATGTTGTAACTAATTTGAGGTCACGACGTTCGAAAGTTCAGTGAAAATATTGGTTAATTAGGGATCAATTCCTGCTTCCAGCTCGGATGACGGGAGCTGCCATGTTTCTCAGAGGGAACGCGGCAACGGTCGCATAACAATTACGCATCACAAACACGCAGGGCTTACTGGGAAATGTGGTTTTTCTATTGGAAATGGAAATTTCCAACATATTAGACAGTGGAAATTTACTCTGTTTCCCTCCCTCTGTAGAATGCACTGCCTTCATAGTTCATATGCTCTGCAGGATATTTTGCTGGAAGGCAACATGACTTTTTTTTTTTTTCATCTATGAGCGTTACAAAACCAGTTTTATTTTGACAGTTGTCTGAATGCATCATGAATGTAATAATTAGTTGTTAGTTGTAACAGTAGCTATTTGTAGCTCATCAAAGACATCCATTCACACACATCCATGCACATTAAGTCGTCAGGTAGACACAGTGCAATGCAGTGTATAAATACAGTAGCCCAAATAACAGAAAATTGTGCAATTTTATGTGACACATATCCACAAGCTAAAATATCTAGTTTGGGGTCTGAATATGTAGCCTGACACCTGACCTGCATCTTTAGTTTATCCACATACATCAGGAACCCACTTTCAATGGGTACAGTACTTGCTGAGATCGTAGTTGTGCATTTCCTCCTGTTTCACATAATTTGGCTTTTACAGAGGTTTCTAATAGTTGTCTGCTTTGCAAAAGCTCATTATCAGCTAAACTTATTGCCCTTCTTTCTGGAAATTTCTAATTATGCAACAAGTAAACTATCTCTCTTAGAAATGTCATCCTCATTTTCAATCAAGTATGATATGTGAAGGGGCAATTGCCAACCATTCGGTTTGTTATGGATGATGACTGCCATTTTTTTTTTTTTTTTTTTTTTTTTAAAGAAGAACCAAAAACAAGTAACTCTTCCGCAGTTGAGACATCCCTGTGTGAAGTGGGTGTGTTTTATTGACACTGGGTGGATTAGGAAGTGGCAGTTCCTGAAAATATACGATACACTTTAATTCTTAAATTTACGCATGTGGGTCAAATTGTGTATGTCTGGGTTAGGAAATTTGCTGGGGAAAAAAAAAAAAATTCTAGTGGCGATTTTAATACCCAAACGCGTCACGGTGCGCTCCACGTGCGGGGCGTGGACTTGAACTGGTGCCTATAAGGAGAAGGAGCATTGTCTGGTATAGTGCTTGTAAGAGTAGTCACAGAGAGGGAAGAAAAAGACGGCGTCTCGCATCTAATCATCACAAGGACCGCTCTCTTTCTAAGGTGTGTGTGTGTGCGTGTGGTACCAGGAGGGAGCGACTGTCATCGGTTGGGGACGACTCCTCAGGACGGTGTCACTACTTCTCCTTGTTCTTCATCCACATCTCCCCTCCGGGCGCGGAAGTGTATAGCATCCTAGTGCCAGCATTAGCAAAGCAAAAAAAAAAAAAAAAGGTACATATTCAGTATTTGTGTTTTAAACTACGGGGGGTGTGGCGACTGTCTACCTTATGACTCGGAACGACTTAATATTAAAACAATGCTGCTGTGTTTTCTATAATGGCGAATGACGTTTAATTGATTATCTCTGTCAGATCTGTCTCACCAGACTGTGCGTGACCTATATTTTTATGTGATAGCCGGGTAGAAACGCTTAATAGGCTGCATTAGAATAAGTGCATTATCATAGCCTATATTTGTAGTTTTTTTTAAATCCTTAGGCTATATGGTGCGTTTACGGTAGTGAGGGGAAACAAGCTCCTTGAAGATACGCAGCTGTAGCAGACGGATGAATGAGTGGCTGTTCTGGAAAATTCCTACCGCCGGAGAGGTGCATCATGTGTGCAGTGCAGCAGATTACTGCCTGGCCGTGGACCGGTGTCGCCTCTCCTTTTTTGTATTCACAAAGGCCAGTCTCAAGATGTCGGATACATCTGCTCCGCTAATTGATGAGGCATCCTTTCCGTAGCTACACACCATCCATTCATTATGCCACTGTGGCCACTTGCAAGCCCCAATTCAGTCTGGATTTCATGTTGTATTCTTTATTGTAACAGAAAACAAAAGGTGGAACATTAAAGACTTGCACGTAAACTGTGTGGACCAGTGCCAGAGTGTCACTCGTCTGAATATCCCCTCAGCTGTAGTAAGTTTGTCAACATGAGTTTGGGTGATATTTGTTTTGTATTTTTCTTTGTTTTTTTTTTGGCAGTGGGTAGGCTACTTTACCTCAAGGACTTTATGTGCTTGGTGATGTCAGTGCTGCTTTCTAGTTTTTTAATACCTGGGGCTGTCGCTCATACTTCTGTATCAGAGCTCCAGCTTCATTGATAATGGTGGAAGTTAAGTTTTGGCTGCTATTGCAAGGACGGGGAAGAGTAAAGCAATTGTGTACCATAGTATTTTGGCAGTAGTCTGTGAGATGTATAAGTATGTCCTGGCATATTGAGATGACAGTGATTGTGTTTGAATCCCATGTTGTGTTACTACATGTTACTACATTTCTGTTAACCTATTCAATTACATTGCAGTATTTCAGAGCCAGGAGATCACATCCATTTCATAGTGAGCACATATGAGACATGATCATAGATGATGATGATGATGATGAGATGATACAATGAAAACAAAGACTTCTTCTGTGAACAAAGATGTACAATGCCTGGTTGTGATGACAGGAGGCGTGGGGTTATTTTCGAGAGAGAGAGAGAGAGAGAGAGCAAGAGAGCAAAACAAAACAGATGTGCCATCACCATGCATATTATTTTCTGGCAGAGGGATTTAATTTGATCCACTTCCCTATCATTATAAGTATCTGTTGAATACAATTTGTTTAGCACATGTTTGGTGTAGCAAACGTAACTCAGTCAGTGTTTTGAAATGTAAGCAATGGTTTAGGTTTAGTTTGTTAATGTAACTCATTTATGTGTGTTCATGGCATTATAAATTTGAAATGACATTTTGAATTAGACATGGTTATTGTGTGTGTGCCAGTGTGTCAGTTGGCTTGTGTGTCCCCATACTCCTTACTCATTCATGGCCAAAACCATAAAATGAAATGCTACAAATTTAGGCCAGCAGAGAATGACTGCCTGAAAGCATCCTCAGGAATTCTGGAGACTGTGCAAGCATTTTGAAACTGTGCCAAATTTGCTCAATGATTGTCAAAATAATTATTTTCAGAACAATTATTGAGCAATCTCAGAACTACATAGTTTTTGGTTACACATTCAGGATCTTCCCCATTTCTTATGTAATGTTATTAAGCTGTCTTTGATGTTTTTACATTAGCATAGCTTGAGTGCTTTGTGTTAAAAAAGATTTATGAGTAAAATCATATGCAGGTCAAACCCAATAACCAGCACTTAAAAAGCACTGCAGCTTTGATCATGTTGTGCCACGATGTGTGATATGATGTTCAGTTTGAATACAGTAATTTTTCTTGACATTAGTTTGTTTCTACTGGTTGTAAACCTAAAAGCATTTGTTCTCACTGGTTTTCTCTCAAATCAAACTCTAATGAGGTGTTTTTCTTTGTCTTTGCTGTCTTGCAGGAATCTTAACTCTAGGTTTTCTAGACCAGAAGTCTACAACACCCTCCTAAATGTAGAACGACCTTAGTGCCGGTGGATAACCCCCTCCGAAGCACACCTATAGTGAATTTGAACTGACGGTGGATACTACAGCTTCCATCCAGACAGCAAACCAAAGCAGAGCATTTCCATTGCTCCCTTTTTACTCATTAAACCCTTAACTTTGACTATTTCTATTCCCTTTCTTTTTCTTTTTTGGAAGGATTCCTATAGCTGCAAGCTTCGCTTCCAAGACACACTTAAAAAAACAATCTGTAATTATGGGTCCCAGAATGGAAGCAGCAGACATAGCGGTGGTAGCACTGTATTTTGTCCTGGTGCTAGTCATCGGGTTTTTTGCCATGTGGAAAGCCAATCGCAGCACTGTGAGTGACTACTTCCTGGCTGGGCGCTCCATGACATGGATAGTGATAGGTGCATCACTCTTCGTGAGTAACATTGGCAGTGAACACTTCATAGGCCTGGCTGGATCGGGAGCAGCGAGTGGCTTTGCTGTTGGAGCATGGGAATTTAACGCACTTCTACTTCTGCAGCTGCTTGGCTGGTTGTTTGTCCCTGTGTACATCCACTCAGGAGTCTACACCATGCCCGCATACCTGTCGAAACGCTATGGTGGCAACAGACTGAAAGTTTATTTTGCCTGCTTGTCAGTGTTACTTTACATTTTTACCAGGCTATCTGTGGACTTGTATGCTGGAGCTCTCTTTATTCAGGAGTCCCTGGGCTGGAACCTGTATGTGTCTATTGTTCTGCTTATCAGTATGACAGCACTGCTCACTGTCACCGGTGGACTGGTGGCAGTACTGTATACGGATGCCCTTCAGGCAGTACTAATGATTGGTGGAGCCTTAACCCTAACCATCATCAGCCTAATCAAAGTTGGTGGGCTAGAGGGTGTCAGAACAAAGTACATGCAGGCAGTCCCCAATGTTTCTGCTATAATAGCTAGTGGAAATTTCACCTATTCCCCTTCCTGTCGCATTGAGCCTAAACCAAACTCACTACGCCTCCTCCGAGGCCCTTTGGACGAAGACGTCCCTTGGCCAGGTTTCATTCTTGGCCAGACCCCTGCATCTATTTGGTACTGGTGTGCAGACCAGGTAATTGTTCAGAGAGTACTAGCAGCAAAGAACATTGTTCATGCAAAGTGCTCGACACTCATGGCTGGATTTTTAAAGATCCTGCCCATGTTTGTCATAGTCATTCCAGGCATGATCTCCCGTATCCTGTTTGCAGATGAAATCGCCTGCATCGGGCCTGAGCACTGCATGGCGGTGTGTGGTTCTCAGGCTGGCTGCTCGAACCTTGCCTACCCTCGCCTGGTCATGGCTGTGATGCCAGTGGGGCTCAGGGGTCTGATGATGGCGGTCATGATCGCTGCCCTGATGAGTGATCTTGACTCGATCTTTAACAGTGCAAGCACCATCTTCACCCTGGACATCTACCAAACTGTTCGCAAGGAGGCATCACAGCGTGAGCTGCTTATTGTGGGCCGGTTGTTTGTTGTGCTAATGGTGGTAATAAGCATCGCTTGGGTCCCCGTTATCATTGAAATGCAAGGTGGTCAGACATACCTGTACATCCAGGAAGTTGCTGGTTACCTCACTCCACCAATTGCTGCCCTCTTCCTGCTGGGTGTGCTGTGGAAACGATGTAATGAGAAGGGCGCATTCTGGGGAGGGATGACAGGTTTTGTATTAGGTACGACACGCCTGATCTTAGCCTTTATCTACCGCCAGCCCCGCTGTGACCAGCCAGACGATAGGCCTGCCTTCATCATTCATGTGCATTACATGTATTTTGCTGCTGGGCTGTTCTGGATTTCAGGACTGGTGGCAGTGGTAGTCAGCCTCTGCACCTCTCCGCCAGATAAGGAACAGGTTTGCACCACCACAATCTGGGGGCTCCGCAACATTGACATGGGTCTTGTTAAGAACAAAAAGGAAATGTACAGGCTGACGGCCAAGAATTGTAATGGTGCTGCAAGCCTCCATAAAGAAATGCCCACAGATGTCACAAAGGAGCGGTGTTTGGATGGGGCGGATGTCAAACTCCTGGTCCCATCCACTGACCATGACCCAGCAACACCTAGTACAGAAACATCCCCGGCTAACACCCCTGCAGAGCGATTTGGTAATAGGACGGAGAGGATTGGAGGAGAGGAAGGCTGCCATGGAAATGAAAGGAATAGTTGGTATATGTGTTTACTGGACTGGCTCTGTGGGTATAAGGAAGGAGCACAGAGCGCGCATCAAAAGGGGGGGCAGGAAGATGCTGCAGTCATTGCAGAGATGCTTTACGAGCCACCCAGAGTAAAACTTCTCCTCAACTTGGGTCTGTTATGTGTCTGCTCTGTGGGCATCTTCCTGTTTGTTTATTTTTCACTGTAGATGAAACTTGCGCCGAACTAATGGGGACTTTTTAGGGCTTTTCTGAAGGTTGAAGGTATGTTGGGATATGGGGGCTGTTACAAACTGTAATTTTCAGAGATTTGAGAAGTTCTGTCTGTAATATTTACAGTTATCTTTTGTAGCTCTCTAACAGGGATCCAAGCTCATTCTAATCATTTTTAAAATGATTAAACACTTGTGAAAAAAAAGGTACTCATTATGATTATGAATCCTATTTGGCACTGGTGTGTCCATTTTGTACAATTCTGGTTGTTAATCCTTCATTCAGAATATCTTCTGGGATTTTTAGAATTGTAGTGCTCTAAGCTAATTTAATATTTGCCTTACTTGACATATGCACATGTCTTTCTTTTTGTATGGTGAAATACATGTATTCTGTGATTTAATCTTCTGTTTCACTGACAGTGACTATAGGCGTATTTGCTGGAGTACATGTTGTCCGTAGTAATTCATAAACTGTTTAGATTATATCCCATTAGAGTTTTGTACAAGTTTCTGCCTCTGAACACAATGGCTATTAACACATCAATGTAAGTGAAACTTTGAGCTAATTATTGTGCCCCGGACTGTTTTTTCCAAGGTTGTCACCTGATAAATGTCCAAATATCCTGCTGCAGAAAGTATAATATCCAAGCCTATCTTTTATGTGGGGATCATTATGACATTTATACATCAATAATCAATATTAAGAGATATGAAGCATTGCTTTACTGCTGGTGTTGCATACAATCATTAAGTTTATGGTGATAATTATATCCACTGATTTCTTTTAGCCTACTTAAGGTATTGCATCTGCAAGCTGGCAGTTAATACACACTATTTAAAATATGTACATATTTTGTGGGATGGGAAATAGAAAGAAGCACAAGATTAGAAAATGTTATTCTCTTTGTGTTGAAGATGTTTGTTTTCCTTTGGAAAAGAAGAAATAGCCAAAAATATTGTTTGACATACATGCTGTTGTATGACCAAATTTCATTTACATCTGCAGCTGTACTGGTTTTTTTAATGACTGTTTTTGTCTTTTTACTTTTCTTGTGTCAGTATTCTGATGAATTGCGCTACCCACATCCCACAGCTCTCATGCACTATACTATTATACACGAGTAAAACAAAAAGCCACAAGTACCAATGCTCATGATTCTCTATCAGTTTGCATTTTATGCATATCTGGTTTTAGATTTCATGGTTAGATTGTTGAAAAGTGTGTGGAGTATGTTGCATTATATTAACATTGTGCACAATATAACACAAAGCTCACTGCATCACAGACACTATACAATTCTGGTAATGCTATTTCATGTGTATCTACTGTACGTGTCAATATACGTTTAGTGCACTGCAGTGCTGAAATGTCATTTAATCTGGTTTCAAGTGCATCTTTAATAAACCTCTTACCAAATGTGTCTTAGTGTGCAACGCTTAAGTGAAAACAACAACAACAACAAAAATGCAAAGGTCATGAAAGAAAAATTAAAGTTTTTAGTTTTTCACCCTGAAAGTTTTTGTGCTGTGAATACCACATTTGTTTAAAGCCATGCAAGAAATATATACTAGATAGTTCCTTTTGCTGCAAATCACCAGAGAAAGATAAAGCAACACATAAATGACATTTCAGACATTTATTGCAGGGTTAAAGTATTACTGGATGACTTTACTCGTAACACCACAAGTAATTCAAAAAGGGTAACGAAATTACTTGCCTTTTCAGTTGTGCTCCTTATGACAACAGTGTAAAAAAAAAAAAAGGTGTTTATATTGTGCTTTGTAATCTTGGAGCAGTGGTGAATGACCTCAGTACAAAAAGTTGTCATAATGTGACAGACCAACCCCTCTCATTGTCAAGCTTAAATGATGCATAACATGAAGATAATTGATACTGTAAGTGATCATTGCTTTATGGGGAAGAGCTTTAAAAACTTTGTCCTTTCATTCTGGGAGAATATACATTGTTATTTTTATGGATTTTATTTTTAGAGACAGAAAATAAAGTTTCCATGGAAACAAAAATGACATGTGTACTCATCCTTTATGTTGTGACAGAGGGAAAAAAAAACTTCAGAAGCAAACTGGTTAGCATAAAATCTGTTTTGCATAAGATTATATGTGTCATTTAAATGTGATTTGCCAATGTGTTGCAATGTCAGAATGCATTGATCATGATTATCAGTTGAGGCGGTGGTGTCTATTTTAAGGAGGTAGCTGAACAGTTTTGATTTTGACCAGATTAGAGGTGCACTATAACCTGGTCTATTTATCTGTTGTGGTCATGTGGTCTTTGAAACTCACTTCACAAGATCTGAATAACTACATTGTTCAGTGATATTTCGCAACCCGTATGATTAAGATGTTGTTTACTGAAAACAAACTGGGGTTCGCATAATAAGAAAATTACTCTGCCATTCTGTGTGATTTTGTGGCTTTCTGTTATTGCTGACCAGGATTACATAAACTGCAGTAAGGCTTTATGATTAATCTGCTCAGAGCCAGAAGAGGATTGGGTGACTCCAGGCATCTTAATGTAAGATTCAACCAATCAAGAGGCCAGGATCAGTAAAAAAAAAGTAACCACATATAAATACATTTGAAACATCTTCAACTATTACTCAGGACACAGATTCCAAAGGCAAACAATAAGCAATGTCATATTTTTAATATGTTAGATAATGTGTTAACTAATACACTGTTTTCAAGAGTGACACAATCAACACAGTTTAATTAATCTCCTTTAGTCAGAGGGTGTCATTAAGAGGCCATGATTTCTAATACCAGATAAACAGTGGCTCTCTGACTCTGCATAGCAACAGGTTCATGCACACTCCCAAGGGGAGTGAGTGGGTAGCAGTTGGGAATAAACTGAGAAAATGACATGCATTTACTGTCAGATTTTTAGCAGGTGCCTTGACATGTGTAAACAAGTAACTTTAGGTGTTTTGCTAAATGGAAACGTATCTCATGATGCCACCTGAGAGCCTGCTACTGTGGTATCACTGCATTTATTTGCTATGGTTGAGAAAATCTCAGTGGATGGCCATAGGGATCCAATTTGATTTTGAAGGGAACAGACTGATAGGCCTATCAGGCTTCTGTCTCTAATAAAAACAGCTTTGTATGGTATTCACAACTGCCCAGCATGGTGCTGTTACACCAAAGATATTGTGTTTCAGGATGAAATAGTGAACTGCAGCCCCATAGTAAGTTTGAAAAACACACAAACGCTGATTGAAGTGTCTCACATGACACGACCGATCTGTTTGTGATGATATCAGTCCATGCAGTCGTATGTGACCTCAGTCCGAACAGAGGGTCAAACTACTGGCATTGGAAAGGGGCCAACTGACCTTCATTAGCAGGTTCACCTGCATACAAAAACATACTTCACAGGACTATTTCAGTTCTCTTACACATTTTGATGACTCCTCCACCAACCCCCAGTCAACTCATACCCTCCCTTTTTCCCAAGAGGAAACTAATGATATTGTCCTTGTGGAAAAGTACTGGCATCCAGGCCATGCTTTGTTCATTGTCTATTTTGGACACTGAAAACATGAACAATAGTCTGAAACAAATAGTGTAAAAGGCTTCACAGCATTGGAATGATGATATTATCTGCTGTAACGAATTAGGCAACATGCATTGTGATCTGTCAGTATTATGTTTAGCATACAGTACATTTAAAATGTAGTTTTATAAATAATATGTATGTTATATTGAATTGTCATTTATGTTTATGCAGGCTTGTAAAGGCAACCTTGATATGTAATGCTTAATAAGTTGTATCCACAGCTGTAAATACTACAGGATGATATAGAGCATATCCAGCCTTCTCTAGCAAAAAACAACACACACATCGGACTCAGTTAAACTTAGTTAAGAAGAAGATACTATTTATTTGCCTAAAAGCATACCAAGACGGACCTTCCCAGATCAAACATCGTAAAATAAACATACTTGTTAGTCCTCACTTAACATCCTGTTGGCAGAGTCAGTCAGTCAGCAAGTCAGTTGTGTTGCCTCAACCCTCTGCCTCTCTTTTGGCTTCATGTCATCACTGTTTGGGATCCTACAAGGAAGAAATACTGTACAGTATTTTGGGAGGGAATCAAAACACACATTCCATTCATTCAAGTCCATTGCTGCCCTGAGCAGATCCCCTGAGGTAGTGCGTTCAGACATGCTGTTTTCTGAGAACAGCAAACTCAACTCAGATTCAGTCTAGATGGTTATCATTAAAATATACTGTACTTGGAGTACATGGTACTTTGTTTCTCGACAAGAGGCTGGAATTCACCCTTTGCGCAGCACTGATTACCATGCTAACATAAAAAAAAATTATAGAAATAGAAGCAAAACAACAGGCAACAATGGAGTGGCTTTCAAAAGCTGGAATGAAGTTTGGATCAGTACGGTGGTCAGATATGATTTTAACCACAGTCAATGATTAGCTTACCTGGGGGAGTCTTTGTCTGAAACCATGACCATATCCTGCACGACCTGCTAGCTTGTCATTCCCTCGCAGATGGCGCTCAATCTCTCACCTGTAAAAGAAGTGTCTTCAAAAAATGTCCATCCAAAGCACCTTGGATTGGAGTTTAAAGCAGCCTAAGTGCATATTGAAAGAGGTGCATACATGTATGAGTATATTTGGTTTGTATATGAATTTACTCAAGGTATCATTGAAATAAATTTAGAACGTGGTTACTCAAGACCATGTTACAACTGTAGCCTAACGAAAGTGATGCATTTGATTTCTGATGTGCTTGCTGTTTCTGTTGTAAGTGTGCTGTAACAAAAACAGAAAGCTTGTTTTTCAATCTAATGATTTGCTGATGACCTTTGAGTATTTTCTAAGGTCAGCCATTGGATGTTCATCCATTCTCAAACTTTAAAAACATCACTGTTATTCATTCTTATTGGGGGGGCAAGCAGCCAAGTAGGGAATGTGATGTGACCTTTCAAATATACAGCAAACACATAGTGAATGCATTCCTGTCATTCCCCATTCACAGCCCCGACTAAACTATGGCGGCATGCCAGGTATTCTGGCATTAATCCATTGAATGGGGCTTCAATGGCAAAAAGAAATATTTACCTCCTTTAGTAATAACAGCAGGGAGAATAGTGTCTAGGGCGCCGACATGATGAATGTGAATCAATGAGGCAGACACCAGTGAGGCCTTTTCCTGTTATTCAGGGTCAAACTGACCATTGACAACAACATTCTTGATCAGTGACAAATCAATAGCATGGCAGCTGAAGTGTCAAGTGTAGCTAAACTGCTGATACAGAGCTGTGGTAACAGGAAGTTATTGATATGATGCAGAAAAAATACCAGGTTACTTTTCATGTGAAGAAGCTAACCTTATCCACAATTATCATTCTTGCAAGTTGTAATGTGTGTAGACAAAATAATTCTGCCCTCAGATATCAATAAGCATCTGCATCTCAGCCGAGTTCTCAAAATTGTTGCAAGCTCAAATGAGAAATTTCCCTGAAAAAAAAAAATAGTTCCCTGCTAAAATTTTAAACTCACAAACAATGCTTGTAAAGCTCTTGTAGAGGTTTTATAACTGAAGCTACACTCACATGTTACATTTAAATTTTTAAACGCAACAAAATCGATCTGCGACAAAACTGCGCACCATGCATCCAGTTACCAATCACGTAAACCAGGCATGCGCGAGGCGCTGTAAACAGGAAGCAATTGCACACTCTGCAGTTGATAAGTTGAGAAAGCAGAGAGACCTTATACCAAAGTCCTCATATTAGAACGTCTCTGCTTATACTAGTAACAAGGAACAACGACCACAGCTGCAGTGTCAAAATGCTGAACTGAAATGGACAACAGCAACTAGCAAAGACAGACAACAAAGGTCAGTTAGCCAGCCTAACAGTTACACCTCGACCATGAACAGACAGGTCAGTAAACAGAAAAGGCTTGACCAACGTCACAACGGTGTATGAACGGTTTTTACACAAATAACCGCATGTGTGTATTTTAGCTTGTGGTTTTCACTGAGCTAGTCCCACAATGTTATATCGCTTACTTGGTAGCATTTAGCTGCATCTTAGCCCCCTCCACCTTTCCTTCGCCTGACATCTGGTGTTCCGTCGATTTCTGCTACTTGTCGAGAACTGTTGTGGTTTTGCGCATGTGCAGATCCGATTGTCCAAATTTAATTACCGCGATATTTTTTTAAACCCTGTGTTGCAGTGTCCTGTCGATTTCTGCTGCTTTGTCGAAAATTGCTACCGCTACAACCAATCGATCCTAATCAAAAAATAGCTATAGGCTTGATATAGGTAGACATTTCTACCTCTATATCAATTAGAGGCATAAGTGTTTTCTTCTCTCACGTGTCTAATATACAAAAACTGTAATGGAATTTATTTCAGGGGTAGCGTATTTTGATAGTCCATTAAATAATGCTCCTGCTACTCTATGCATTCATGTAGCCTAAGACTATCACCTCACTGACACTGTAGGGTGAATGGCAGCATATTAACACAATTTTGATATTTAAAGCAGAAGTAAGCGATCCAGTCGTTTTGGCTAACTTCCTGTCAGCAGATGGAGTTAGCAGTCCCCGCCCTCGTCCCTACGTCACCACATTCAAGCGCATCCCTTGGCTGCACACACAGAGAGGACCGCCCCTTTATGCCGTTCTCTCTCCTCATTGGATCAAGGTTGTAGGATACAATGAAAGTTTTCTCCTCGGCTTACAGCAGAGTGACTGACAGACCCGTGTTTCGGACCAAACACTAAGTGATTGCCGTCGGAAGATATAACTATTTAAAGGGATAGTTCAACATTTTGGCAAATTGGCCCATTGCCATAATTGCTATAGTCATAGCAGTAGGTTCGTTAGCTTTAATTGTAGGTGTAAGCTATTTTTAGTACAGCGGAGCGCAGCAGCAGGCTGCTCAGAGCTACGCTATGGAGGCTAAGGGAATTTCTTGGTTTCCCTCATCAAACTCATCAAATACAAAATCCCAAAACTCCACAGCGCTTTTGTAGACAAGTTGTGAGCTGCACAATCACCACGCTATGAGATAATGACGGAACGATACGAAACGGAGCCGTTTTCGAGGTAAATTCATACAAAACCGCTGATGCGCGTTGCGTTCAGGGACAGTTTTTCAGCAAGCAGTCTCCGTATTTACCCTGTATTTACCTCGAAAACGGCTCCGTTTCGTATCGTTCCGTCATTATCTCATAGCGTGGTGGTTGTGCAGGTCACAACTTGTCTACAAAAGCGCTGTGGAGTTTTGGGATGTTGAATTTGATGAGTTTAATGAGGGAAACCAAGAAATTCCATTAGCCTCCATAGCGTAGCTCTGAGCAGCCAGCTGCTGCGCTCCGCCGTACTGAAAATAGCTTACACCTACAATTAAAGGTAATGAACCTACTGCTATGACTATAACGATTATGGCAATGGGCCAATTTGCCAAAATGTTGAACTATCCCTTTAAAACTTAGCTATATTAACACAAACATTCCGCTTACTGCTTTAAAGCTGCCTATAAGAAAATTGAATTTGAGCCCACTGTCTTAACATTGGTGTATTGTAACTTATCTATCAGACGATGTAGCCCAAACTTTGTGCAAAATACTATTTTCGAGTAAATCCGGGATGAAAGTGTGTGTTTTTTTTTTTCGCATTGGATACTGCAGGCGCACAAATTATGTGTCAGCCTGCTCACGATTCATCAGCCACTGATATTGGATCCGTCATCCGTCAATCAAACGTCTGACGCCCATAATTTAAACCCTGTGTTGCGGCTTGTCAGTCCACCCTGTTGTTAACGGATGTTGTTGTTGTTGTTGATGATAATATGCTGCCATTCATCCGACCGACAGTGGCAGTGACGTGGTCTTACAGTGTAGGGGGAGCATTATTTGATAGGATGTTATACGCTACCCCTGAAATAAATTTCATTACACTTTTTGTACATTAGACACGTGAGAGAATAAACACATAGCCTACTTTATGCCTGTATTTGATACACAGAGGTAGAAAACCTAAGTATTTTTTGATAGGGTAGCTTGAATCGATAGATAGACCTATCGGTTTATGCGGCAGTAGCAATTTTCGACAAAACTGCCAGAACAGAACACCGGCCGATTTCGTGGAGATGACATCTCTGTAACGCACGCCCCCTGGTTCCTGGATTCGGTTCTGATTGGTCCACCACCTTCTTCCATTTGCTGGTTATGTTGTCAGGCCACCAAATGTCCCAGTGAGTCATACTGAAAGGTCTTTACCTGATTTTCGGGCTTGTGGATGCAATATCTCAAGAACTCCTCAAGGGAATGTCTTCAGACAACAAACATTCACTCAGAGTCATGGGCAAATTTGGTCGTCTAAGGTTAAACGTCAAGCTTTGACTTTAAACTCCTAAATTTCATACCATTTTGCATAACTGGTTAAACAGATAGCCTAAGTAATGTGAATTGAAACAAGTCAACAATAATGACAATGAAGTTGCCTTAGCTTCATACTGACGCTGGGTGTTCCCATTTACACAGCTTTGACAGTTTGACAGCTATTGAGTTGTGGCTTGGCCAGTGTGACCTGTCTTTGCAGCTGTTACTGAAGTTTGAATTACAGTGTTTGAAGCAAATGTAGTTTAGAAAACAAGCACAACATTTTCTCATTCAGGCACACCTAACATGCACTTGCCAATTCGTGTTTTGATCTGTAACATTGGCAGAGAAATCTTTAGAGGCGACGCATGGAAACTTCCATGCTGAACATTAGTTAGCTAACACAAAAACTGTTCACGTTAGCTACAATGCCGTGAAAAAGTATTTTCCCCCTTCTTGATTTCTTACTTTTTTGCATATGTGTTGCACTGAAATGTTTAAGATCATCAAACAATCGTTTAGATAAATATGATGATTTCATCTATGAGGAAAAAAAAAAAAAGCTATCCAAAGCTAGCTGGCCTTGTGTGAAAAAGTAATTGTCCCCCTTGTTAAATCATGGCTAATGTGATAAACCACATTTTTTGGAAAGCTGAATTCAATTTCACTATCCACACCAGGCCTGATCACTGCGATCCACGGTGAGGGCCATTATCCACAAATGGAGAAAGCTTTGAACAATGGTGAAAACCTTCCCAAGATGGCTGTCCTACCAAAATACTCCAAGAGCAAAGCAACAACTCACCCTGGAGGTCACAAAAGAACACAGAAAAACTTCTAAAGAACTTGGCTCAGTTAAGGTCAGTGTTCATGATTCAACAATAAGAAGGAGACCAGGCAAAATTTGCATTCATGGGTTGCAGCGCAGTTAGGTAGTTTTGTATAGCCTTTTTTTTTTTGCCTTAAATTACTGGTCTGCATTTATTGCTGTCATTGTTTGTATAATTTAATGTCAGACTAGATCAAAACTTTAGTTAGATAACATGAGTGATTATCATCTTTACAAGAGGAAGTAGTAAGAGGGTTATGTGTGGAAAAGTACTGCACTGTCATCCAAGGCCAAGGTATGCAAGCAGATTTACAGACAATGCTACGAGTTAGTACATGACAGATTTATTGTATTGAAAACTGTGTTCGATGAACAGGTAATTCTGGCTGTGACTTAACCCAACCGGCGTGTCTTTGATGTGTGTTTATCCATAATCATGCAAAATGACTCCTGTCACTCAAAGAACATGACTTTATTTTCATTTAATTCATGGCATGACCTCAGTGTGCTGTGAACACACATGCTATATGCTCAGAAAGAACAATATGTGTGCATGTAAGTAGGCACAGTGTGCAAGTCTGTGTGTGTGCATGAATTAGCATTTCAAACTTTACGTAACATTACGTTTATGGTTCACTTGTTCCTGTGGCACTGTCCTCTCTTTTGCATATGTCAGCTCTGCCTTGGGGTTTCTGTTGCTGTTGTGGTTGATCTCTGACACTAGAGGCCAAGTTGACGCTTGGTCCAGACAGGCTTATGATAAAGTCAGATGGCCTCTGGTTATTTCAGTCAGTGCTTTGCTGTCCTTAGCTTGTTTACACCCCAGGGAAGCTTTGCATCATATGAAGCATCACGTTAGTTTTGGCAGAACATTAAAGTTGTACTTTTAGTGGTTGATCGTTATCAGCTGTTTGCAATATGCCTCAGAAAAAGTGACTAATTGACAGCTGTTTGTGACTGACTGACTACAGGCCAGCTATTAGGAATTATAGGGGACAACATTTTCACAAGTGGTGCCCAGATCTACACTCATACCAGCAACGCCACACACCCTCAACTATACTGAGCTACCAAATGAGTCTATAACGAACATTTCCAAATCATATGTAAAAGAAGCAACCAGGCAGCATCCTCTGTTTTACATGTCCACTACCAGATAAAAGGTTGGACACAACTTCTCATTCAATGGTCTTTCTTTATTTTCATTACTTTCTACATTGTAGATTCAAGACATCAAAACTATGAAGGAACATATTATTATTATGTTGTAAACGCAAAAGTGTTAATTAAAGCAAAAAAAAATCTGTTGCCTGACCTAAACCCAACTGAGATGGTTTGGGATGAGTTGGACTGCAGAGTGAAGGCAAAACAGCCAACAAGTGCTCAGCACCTCTGGGAACTCCTTCAAGACGGTTGGAAAACCGTGCCAGGTGTCAACCCGGCAAGATGAAGCTGACAGAATGACAGAATCAAGAGACGCTGTCATCAAAGCAAAAGGTGGCTACTAATCTAAAAGAACAAACACATTCTGCTTTGTTGAACACATCTTTGTTTCCTGCTTAAGTCCTTATGTGCTCCTTCATAGTTTTGATGTCAGTATGAATCTACAAAGTAGAAAGTAATAAAAATAAAGAAAAACCATTGAACAAGACGGTGTGCCCAAACTTTTGACAGGTAGTGTATAAATTACTTTATGAAATACAATAGATTGAGTTAGTTCTTTAAAAAATTCTTTAAATCATACTGTCACTGCCATATTCTCCCGATTACTTTAAAGGTAATTAAACTTAAAATTAAAGACTGGAGAAAATACTGCAAAGCAATATACAAGGAGAACAAATCACGAGCAAACAAATTAATGTTAACTTATCAAATTCTGCTCTAAGGGTTAAAAATAATCAAACGAAATAAATAACGTGTATGAATCCTCTTTTGACTTTACTGCCCTCTAGTGGTGGACTGTACCATACTGTGAGAACAGAACTGGTTTACATCCACAGCCGTCCTAACTTGTGTAATATATGAATCATTTAAACAGAATACATTTTGTGGAAATATTTCAGAAATAAATTACATTTATATTTACTGAATTTGGTTTTCAACCCTCTCGAGTCCCACAGTCTGTCTGGCCGCCACTTTGGTGTGCCATACAAAATCCATAAAGTCAGTCTCAGTGGGTTCTGACAACTGAGCTCTATTTCTGGGCCGGTTGTTCTACTGACTGCCATTTCTACTACCTGGGGAAAGCACAATGACTTGTTTACTCGCTAGTCTAAGAAATGCTGCAAATTTTAGAATCAAACTTCAACACCTAAGTCGCCAACCCAGCGGTGGGAAATAATTGGCTTACTGGCTGTTGCTTCTGTTTCTAGCACTTCTTTTCTTGTAGTGAAGTTAGCATGCTATACAGCTGGCCAGGCCATTTGTCACTGCCCAACAGCCAGTCACTGGGAAAACCTCTTGGCAAAGAACCACCACCAACACCTGGCAAGAAACCATGTTCAGTGACAGAGAAAATCCTTCTAGTACTCGATTTAACTTCAATGAAACAAGATAAATTAATAATACAATTTATTAAAACTACTGAGTTTATTAGAGATAATGAAGACAGGCAGAACATGCAGGGAAAGAGAGTGAGGGAATAGCATGAGGCAAAGGTCAGGCATGTCAACCAAAACTTTTAAATAATTTTTAATCATAAAACATTGACAAGGGGCATTTGATTCTTAATGTACATTTTGCTGATATGTAGGCTACACGTTTACACTTTGCCATTTTATTTCTTTCTGTTGTCACATAACAAAAGTGTTACCCACTCTCCCTTGCTGTATTTTTCTACCCTAATTAATAATGTGGTAAGTGTTGCAAAGCCATGTTTCAGATTGATGCAATATTCTGCTCTTTATTGTGAAAAGCATCAGATGTTCTGGTCCCCCACTGTCAGTTCATTTCAACACACATTGTGTCGTAACGTGCTTTCATTACACTGGACCAGCAGAGAAAGTCCTGGTGTTTTTAAGAAACATCAGATCACTGAGATGTTATATTATTGAGATGTGCAGATGCTGAATACTGTCCACAGACCAAGTCAAACAAAAACAAAAGGGTCATTCCTGTTACCTTAGATTATCTATGCAAAGTCTTCCTTCACAATATTTGCACATGCAAATTACATTTGCATGACACCAGTTTGATGGTTGTATTTGCAATGCAGATGGATTTCCCTTCTTTATTTTACAATAAGGGTCCAAATCAGAAGGTAATCTCAGGCTTTATACATAATGCAAAAGATATTCCAGGGAACTTGTGAGATTAGAATCATGGTGTTATTGTAACCCTCTTTTCTACTTCTGTCATCTGTTCCTGCAGAATCGTAGGCCTATAGCTCTTTTCATTCTCTCTCTCTCTTTATTTCTAGCTCTTTCTACTTTGTGTTTGTGCTCTTTGTACTTACTGTTCCATTTTTCTCTTGTTTCACTTTACAGAGGGAAAAAAAAGTCAGCACAGCGTCCACCCGCTGGCACTGCATAGTCAAACATAATCTTGGTGGTGGGAGTCATGCACTCCAGCAGCGTCGGCTCTGTGGGGGAGAAATGCCGCCTCCTCAAACACAGTATCCAGACGTCACGCCGAAGTGTCTTTCAGCAAGACAATGGATCACTGAGGACTCCATGCCGCTGAAAGTGATACCTTACAAGCTTGAATGAAGACCCAATTTCAATTTCTCACAGTACCAAATGGTACACATTTGTTTTCTTCATAGAACTAGAAGAAAAACAAAGAAAGTTAATTTGATAACTTGATAATGAAGCAACCACTGACAGTTTCAGTGGCCTCAGACTTTTGGAGTTACAGAAAACATACAACTTGATGTGTCACCTGAAAATGTGCAGCATTATACTGCCATCTAGTGAGAGCAATTTGTTCCTGTTTGATAATATGTGTTTGTGATGTGTGTGTGGGAACTTTCTGTACCCTACTACCTTTTTTCTTTATCAGCTGGAGGAAGTATCAACATTTTGTGTGCCTAACATTTTGAAGGTCATGCTGCAGTATCTTTCTCCCTCACACATGCGCACGCACTCAGCACCAACTGTCCAACCAAGGCAGAAAAGATTAAAAAAGTAAACAAAACATGCACAATGGTCGACTGTGTTTCTGTGAAGCAGTGACTACACTAGACGTCTTTGGTCTTCACTCTATGGGCTGCTCACCTCCTAATGGTGTGGTCTTCTAAAACCTGGCAGAAGGTTGGTGCAATATGGAAAAGATGATAGATAATTGCATATTTTACCTTCCTTGAATGGAGGTAAATGGGAGGTCAAATCAGACTAAACCACAAATGTACAATGATAATTAATGACTATAAAATCTGTGTGGGCAGTTTTCTGTCTGTATTTATGCCCTAGTAGAAATCAGTTTTCTTAATCAGTTTCCTACTGTGAACATGGAGTCCATTATTTAGGGTTTGTGATTTTATTCCCTCCAAAATTGTCTGTGCTTTTGTCATTGGCTTGACCTGGCAGGGGATTTAAAAATAAATAAATTAGAACACCACTCTTTAATGCTGCAGAGAGGTTTCCAGGTTCTACAGAATAAATATCAATTTATGCAATTTGGCTTATTTCTTTAAAACCACTTATCTTAGAATTGAACTTCAATCTTTTCATATTTTACTCTTGTGTGGCTGTGAAACTGAATCTGGATAAGTTTAAGTTCACTTTTGAAGGTGAGCCTGTGTTTTCCCTCCAACTAGATGAGTACCTCTGATTGGTCCAACCTGACCCTTCACCTGGAGGGGACCCTGACCAGTGCTTTGGGTCACTTTCTTGACAGCTGGAGGCGTAACATGACAGCGGCAGAAAACGCTTTAGACAAGACGCTGGCTGAGGAGAACTTCAGGGATGTCATCTGGTATCTGGTGGTGATGATCGGCTTATTTGCCTTCATTGTTGTGGCCATGCTGGTGAGCACAGTCAAATCCAAGAGGAGGGAGCACTCTGACGACCCCTACCACCAATACATCGAGGAGAACTGGACTGCTCAGTCACAGCAGGGCAGGGTTATTATCAACTAAGGAGCTTGATAGTGCACATTCAGGAGCTCACAGCAGATCAACCAGGCAACATACTGTATGTCTTCTCTATTGCATCAGAAAAATAAAATCTAATTGATGATTTAACTTTTTTTACTTTATTTTTGACCCATTACTGTCACTTATACAGAAAATGACTCCTAACATTTACTGCATTTTCCCCTCACAGTCATGTTAGATGAACTCATTTACACCACACATCATATTCCAAGTGTTCATACTTTCTCAGTCTCAGCATTGGTGTTTGGTGTTGAGGTAACACACGCTGCTTCTCCAGTGCAGGTGATCTTCTGTAGCCTGCAGTATAGACCATGTCTCAAATCAATGAGAGTGAGAAAAATGAATTGATAATCATTGAACAGATAATGACTGAACAGAGATTGAGGGCCCATGCTGTTGCAAGTTAGCAGCTCGTATACATTTTTACCAGCAGAGGGCAGCAGGAAATCTATTAAAAGCAGCAAGGAAACCATTGTAGGTGAAGACAAGTGCAGAGATGAAGAAGACTACAGAGGGATGTAAAAAATAGGGGATCAGCTGCTGCGGATTTGTCACCAGCATAGAATGAATGGGATTACTGAACATGAAGTTTAAGACGAAGATCTTTAATTTAGTGTTTTAGTATTTTGTTTGAAGAGGAAAATTAGTTAAGCTGCTGACAAATGAGGCAGATCAAATTCTGACAATGGTTTTCAACAAGCAAATCAAACCTCAGTCAAAGATAAGGAGTATTAAAAAAAACTCCAGATCCTAAATGCATAGAATCACATCTGCAGGGTGACAGCCATGATAACCTGGCTATTTAAGTTGCCCTTTGAACACCTGTTGGCATATTTGTCCCCTGGGCTGCTGCTAAAAAAAAATCTCCCTTTTCTTCTCTAGCACCAACCCACACTGTATCTTTGGTCCTCATCTGAAAACCACTTCACCCCCCCAAAATCTTTGGGGTGCATCTCTGTCATCTCACTCCACCGACTCCATCAGAGAGACGTCACAGGGGGGAAAGCACTGTAACACACTGTTAAACAACCCCGCCGTTGTCCTCTACTATCTCTTTTCCTCACTCACCACTTTATTTTTAGCTTTCAAACAACTGGTCTCCTAAAAATGGGCCTGTCCTGCACGGGCAGGGGAGAGAGGATCACTGCTATGTGTGGTATCCACCCCCCCACCAACCCCACCTCCCCTCCAGCACCATACAGGACCGACAGCACTTCTCTTTCGGCTTTTTGTCTGCAGGGAGAGGGCGTCAAGGAGTGATCACACTGGGTGAAGGAGCCGCTGGGTCATGAAGATGCTTTAGAAACTGGATTTCTGGGGACAGCTTGGGATGCTTGAGAACTGCCACTCAAGGACCACTTTTTACATATAAAACTTTCTGAGGCTTTTCCTACCCTTCCCCCCTCTTTCACAGGGCTTAGGTGACCTTTCTTTGTTGCTTTATAAGTTTTATATTGTTAAGTTCAACCATTCTCTGACTGTTTGGAGTGGGTGGTAGCTGTGGACCATGCTGTCCCTGTGGTTGTTCCTACTCCCTTGCCTGAGTCTCTTGCCTGTGGCGCCGGCCGAGAAGGGCCTGGAGTTCCCACAGTATGATGGGAAAGACCGGGTCCTAGACATCAATGACAAGAACTACAAGAAAGCCTTGAAGAAGTACAGCATGCTCTGCCTGTTTTACCACGAGCCCATACCAGACAGCAAGGAGCTACAAAAGCAACACCAGATGACCGAGCTGGTGCTGGAGGTAAAGTATTAAGAAGAGGGAAATGAGGTGAGGGGGGGCAGGTGGAGAAAAGGTGTAGGGTCGGATTAAAGGATCAGGAGAGAGTGACAAGAGCAGGGCTACAAAAGAAGTGGTTTTGGTGGTGGAGGTTTCCTCAAGGTCAGTGTGTAAGTGCATGCACTCCATGAATGCTGTTGTCCAGTGAGATACAGTGCTGTCACTTAAGGTTATTTCAGCCCTAATTCGATGTGTGCTCCAGTCCCATAGAAATGCATGAGGGTTGTTCTCCCTGTGGCTCTGCTGTTTTGGCAGAAATAGGCCAAGAGCTCATTTGTTTTATGTTTTTTAGCCATACACAGCATGTGAAGGGCACAGCTGCCTTCTCCTCGACCGTGGCTTTTTGTGGACTTGTCAAACTCAAAATAAGAGCGCTTGAGGGTGTTTTGCATTCAAGCTCAGCTAAGCAGCGGGATACACACGTAATTGATAGACTAAATAAATCTCTTTGTGTGAGTCCCATACAGTAGGAAAAAGTGTGCCCTGTCTCGTGTTACACATGGCCGAGGGTGAGGTGCTCTTTGATCTGTTGGGGGTAATCTGAGCCCAGTCATGCAGTCCTGATATTAGCTTTACTTATTTTACACTGCACAGGTGGGCCATGTTACTATAGAGTCAGACATGGCCAGTGACCATGGAAAAAGAATAGACTATTTGACATTTCGTGACTGCTGCTGGGTAGATGCAAAAATACAACATATTTGCTACTTTGTCCAAATTATCTTCAACTTGCAGTCAGATAGATTGTGCATTGTTTACATCCATGTTTGCACGCTAACTGTTTTCTTCTTCAATGCTAATGCTACATTTGTAGGTGCTGTATCACTCCCATTGTAGATCAGTGAAGTATGTGGCAGGATACAGTACTTGCAAAGTCATGTGTGCACATGCAATGCACATGCAAAACCTGAGTCCACTTGTAAAGATAAGAAAAGAAGAAAAGAAAACACAGGAAGTTAGGTTTTAGGAAAATATGTATTAAAGAAAAGACAAATAAAACAGACCATGCACATAATATACACAACTTAAGTCAGAGAAATGAATAATGAATATAATAAAACCATTGCCATATACAGTAGCTCTGGTAGTGGTGAAAAGCTCTGCTCGTGCACTGAAGACAGGACATTAATCATGAGATAAACACACTTGTGTGAGAATCATTTGTGGCAGCAGAGTCCCAGTTTAAATCGCTCACCTACTGTACTTCACATAACAACAGTTGGAATAATTATATGTGCTCTTTGGTTATATTTAGAACAAGGCAGTCTGGATGATTATGTAACTGTTCTTTATGGCCCCTGGGTGGCTTGGGCACCTCTGTCAGATCAAGATGTTGCCAACTTTGGTAATGATTTCTTTTCCCCTAAGACCTTACCTAACACTGCAGACAGTCAAGCTCCCATCCATGTTTTTACAAAGGCAGCTTCACTAAACCTTTTAGTTTAATTTCCTGAACCCCAAATGAATAAGATTTCCCTTTGCCTTGTTTCTTTACATCTTTTGTGTTACTTACTTTACTGTATTTGTCATTGTCATAATAACACAGTTATACACACAGTTCTGTCCTGTTCTCAACATTTACTCCCCAAATCACCTTTTTTCTTCTTTCTTTTGGCTCTAGCTTGCAGCTCAGGTTATGGAGGAAAAGGAAATTGGGTTTGGTATGGTTGACTCCCACAAAGATGCAAAGGTGGCAAAGAAACTGGGTGAGTATTTAAATGCAGCACAAACTTAATTTAGCCTCATTTATTTGCGGAGTGGGATTAACATGTCTTGAAAGAGGATTTGACATTAATCAAATGTATTTAGTCTGGGGCTGACTAACTTTAAATGCACATAATCCTTATGTTTGTACATCTCCTTCAATCACAGGTTTGGTAGAGGAAGGCAGTGTATATGTTTTTAAGGACGACCGGGTGATCGAGTTTGACGGCCTGCTCTCTGCGAACACCCTGGTGGAGTTTTTGTTGGATGTGAGTCGGCTGATTTTGAGGGCAGATTCCCAGCTGCCAGGTCTGATCAACACCAAAGCTGCGAGCTTACCCCAGAACCTCTCTCTCCCCTCTCTCTGTCTGTCTCCAGCTATTAGAGGAGCCGGTGGAGGTGATAGGAAATGCTCTGGAGCTGAGGGCCTTTGATAGGATGGAGGAAGAAATACGCCTCATTGGTTACTTCAAGAGCGAAGACTCCGAGCGTGAGTGTGTGTGGGGGGCCGTCGGCGAGCGATGATATGAATGTGAAATTTCATCTCGCTACCTTGTTAGACCGGTCTGTGGCTCATGCCCTTCATTATACCATGAGTGCATTTTAACCCCCTCATCTCCATGGATTTACAGATCCATTTTTACCACTGCTGCACACACAGCTGCTACTTCCCCTCTCTCACATGCACTGTAGTAGTTTACTGCTGGTGATGAGCCACAGCTTTATTCCATCCGACCAACTGTGGGAGCATTAAGTGGAGGTCAAAGTTCAGCTATTTCCGCTCCCTGATGTGCAAATGTCATGTATACAACGGCCAAAGAAAGCACAAACAGATGTGTGATCAAGAAAAATAGGCAAATTCAAACAAAACCCTGATGCACACAGCTCAATGCTGCACAACTCATTTTCCCCATCATGTTCTCTTTTATCCCCAGATTATGAGGCATTTAAAGAGGCGGCAGAGCAGTTTCAACCCTACATCAAATTCTTTGCCACGTTTGAGAAATCTGTAAGTAACAAACAAGACGTACAAATATTTCAACAAACACATTACTGCTGCTGAGTGTGCTGCCGCCTCTGCTTCAGGTGGCCAAGGAGCTGACTCTGAAGCTGAACGAGGTGGATTTCTATGAACCCTTCATGGAGGAGCCTGTCACCATCCCAGGCAAACCGCACTCCGAGGAGGAACTGGTGGAATTCATAACTGAACACAGACGGTAAATAAAGAGCAACACTGACCTACAGTAACTGCTCAAATGTGTATTTACCAATTCCTGTTTCACGTTCAAAAAAAGTGGTTGGGATCTATTGTAAACACAAGTGTCTTCTCATCAGACCAACTCTGAGAAAGCTGCGAGCAGAAGATATGTTTGAGACCTGGGTGAGTGATGACTTTGACTTTAGTTTTCTCCTGACTGCAGACGGCAGCTTCACAGTTATGTTTCTCCTTCATTTTCTCAGGAGGATGATATCGAGGGCATCCACATTGTGGCCTTTGCAGAGGAGGAGGATCCTGGTAAGAGCTGATTCCCTGGTGACTGTATCTTGACATTTAATCAGTGTAACTTCACACGGATTAAAGATGAAATAAACAATACAAATGAACAATAAAACATATCAAGTACTAATATAATAAGTAAAAGACAAGAAAAATGCAATGAAAAAGCTAAACTTAGGAAGTAGGTACTTTGTTAGTCGCCAAGAAATAGTCCCATCCCATTTTTGTCTTAGGCAAAAGCTGTTTCATATGTGATGTTGTGTTTCTTCCAGATGGCTATGAGTTCTTGGAGATCCTGAAGGAGGTTGCCCGGGACAACACTCACATACCTGATCTCAGCATCATCTGGATTGACCCCGATGACTTCCCCCTGGTGAGCTGTGACACCTAAACAAGCACAGAGAGGAAAGAAATCAGGAAAATGTCAAAACAAAGTTTGTAACCCACCGCATTCATTGTAATTGTAATCTGTACAATTGTTTTTCACCTTCAGCTGATCCCCTACTGGGAGAAGACCTTCAAGGTGGACCTGTTCAGACCACAGATTGGAGTAGTCAATGTTACAGATGTAAGTATGTGACTAGCCGACAACCTGCTGGACATCTTGTGCTGCTTTGATATGTTGGTGTGACCGCTGTGTGTGTCTGTGAGCAGGCCGACAGCGTGTGGATGGAGATGGAGGACGAGGAGGATCTGCCCAGTGCTCAGGAGCTGGAGGACTGGATCGAAGATGTGCTGTCTGGCAAGGTCAACACCGAGGATGATGATGACGATGATGACGACGACGACGACGATGACGACGATGATGATGATGACGACGATGACGACGACAATGATGATGATGACAATGATGATAACAACGATGGGGATGACGACGAAGATGACAAAAGTGATGACGATGAGGATGATGACAGCGATGATGACGACGACGACGATGATGATGATGATGATGATGATGAGTAATTTATGAGATTATATACATCATGACTCCTCAGTCTCTATTCTTCATGCTGAGTTGAACATGGACTAAGAAATAAAACCAATTATGTGCCTAACAGTGTAAATAAACCTGGAACAGGTTTGAGTTTCAAAATAAAACATATACAGTATATGTATGTGTTTAAATGTCTGGAGCAGACATTCACCTCACCTCACATTATGTGACATTCATTTATACATCTATAAATGACTGTTCATAATAAACTACTGTCAGTGTCCACTGTTTCTTTAGGAACACAGTTTGATTCCAAGTGTGGACTCAAACTTTAATACCAACCACATGGTGGAAAGTAACTTAATATATCAACTCAAATACTTTATTTTACAATCTAAGGTCATTTTTCTTTAGTATTTGAATACACTACATTTTAGAGGGAAATATTGCAACTTTTGCCTCTCTGCTTTTATTTATGGGTTACTTTTCAGATCAAGATTTTACATTAAACAAAATGTATTGTTCAATAAAATACAATGTTGAGAAGTGTCAGTGACTTCTAGTATTTGTGACTCGTGGCCACCTACAAGAACATGAGCAAAAACAAGAGAAAAATCCAGCGCACTTTTGTACTCTTACCAATAGGCCTACATACAAAATGCTGGATGTGGGGCTTTTATTTTGGAAACATGATTCAGTGAAATAAACTGTGGCCCATTACACTCAACGTCAATAAACCAGGCTTGGGTGGTAAATGCGTCTTTCTCCATCCTCCTTTCAGGTTAACATGACTTGTAATGTTCGTTGTAAAGGTAAATTTCTACCCTGGGGTGTTACAGTGAAAACACTGTAAAGCCACATGCTGACACGCTCTTCATTTTCAATAGCGAATCTCTAATCTCCCCCTCTCATCTCTCACTGCTTCGTCGTTCTCCATCAGGTTTATTTCTCACCTGAATTAACGGCAGCAGCTGCACAGGGAGATAATATTGTCATCACACTATTGGATTGAAGCAGCAGGAAAGCTCATTTCAATGCTAATTCTCCATGTTTCACTTCCCCTCTACACTCATGCCTTTGCACTTCCCTTGGATTCTTTCTCTTCTTTGCCGTGACTCATTGTTTGCTCCTCGTCTCTCTGCACAGTCAAAGAAAACACAATTTGCTATCATGAGGGAGGTTTCCTGATCCATTTGTGGGCAGACGGTGTCACGTGCATTTACACAGACCTACAACAAACTCCTTGTTAGGTTAGCTGACTTGAAAATGTTACACAGTATTTCAGCCTCAGAAAGTAAAGCAGCAGAATAAGCTTCAATACAAACCTACACTATAGGCCCAATCATTTATTCCTAACTCCAGTTTTGGAGAGAATTTGGCTTTTAAATGTGATTTCTGGTGTCATTTCTCAGCAAGAAGGTTCTGGGTTTGGACCCTGGGCCTGAGGCCTTTCACTGTGGAGTTTGCATGTTCCCACTGTGCTTGTGTGGGCTCTCTCCTGGTTGTCTGACTTCCTTCCACAGTCCAAAGACATGCACATTAGAGAGGTTAATTAGTGACTTTAAAGTGCCTATAGGTGTGAATGTGAGCGTGTGACGTTCTTCGTCTCCACATATTAGCCAACAACCCTGGTACAGCTAATGTATGGATGTGAGCCATAAATAAAGGAACAGCATAAATAATAAAATTCATTTAAAATGAAGTGCAACTGATGTGAAGCGAATGTGTTAACCACAACTAGAGCACCAACATCTTTTTTTTTTTGCTATCAGTACTTAGGTGCTTGCTTTTTCTTACACAGCAACGTAATTATTTCTATTTGGTTTACACATAGTTAAACCATGTGAGAAAAATCAGTTTTTGTTGAATAAAATTATGAGGTTAATGAGCTCCATAAAAATTTGAATGAGAATAAAAATGTTTCCTGTTATAATTACAGAACTACATATAGCTATCATCATGAAGCTTCTGTTAAGTGTGTAAGCTGTAAGTGCTACTTTAACTGACCATTCACTGTGCTAATAGAAGACTGGGCTGACATGCCTTTCAATCACATTACATTGATATAACACATTTAAAAGGTCAATACAAATATTTATTTATTTTTTATTACAAATGTGACTTTGACACAGCCGCTGTGACTTTACATTTTCTGTGGTATAAAAGACGACAGGGACAACTTAAGACTCATGACTTGTCAGCTGCAGGACACACTGTATCTTCATATTTCTTATCTTCATTAAATTCCCTTCTTTCTCTTTCTCGCTCTCACACACACACAGACACACACACACTTGAAAACTTCACATGTACGCCGAGCAGATCCTAATATATGTATAACTGAGGCACATGTGTAGTCAAGAAGTATTTACAACCATTGACACTCCTAAACAAAACTACACCGTCGGTGACCACAGCAACACTTGTGTAAATATTAATTTACGACATCACATGCCTCCCCACATACAGAAGATCTTAAAAAATACAGATCAAATATTCAGAGAAATGAACAGACGCAGCAAAGGGCAACTCCAGTTCCAGTGGTGGTAGATAGGTGGCAGTACTGTGACACTTTGTGTCTCCACAGACAGAATACTGACAGCAGTTAAATACTGACACAGGGTTGAGCTAATTTACACTAAATTATTCATTTTCTAACACGTGTTTGAACACTTGCCAGCAGGATGTAAGTGCTCATCAATTTTAGATAGGGGTGTTTCTTCCAGAGGGGAAGTTTGATTTTTTCGAACAGCTCTTCAAATCTAGTTTTAACTTTTCATTCATATATTTGATGCATTGTCTTCTGCAGCTGAGAACCTCATTGCTCAGTGTGTTTGACTTGGCTGATGGGATTTATGCTACGCAGGCGCTGTAATAACACCCTCTCCTCTTGGTGAATTAAGCCCCAAATCAGTGGCATATGTTCTGAAACTAAACAGCACTCAGTTAAATTTCAGTCACATGAACCACGTCGCCATCCAAACATCAAGTCCCTCTGCTGGACCTACAAAAAGATCAGTGTACACTCCGCGCGCTTTAACTGCACAAATGCAAACATGGTGACTTGTCAGATGTGTTAGCTCACAATCTCTTGGCTCGACCCGTCTCCATTCAGCTGTGCAGTGTTTGGCATTTACTTCCACACACCCCGGCGATTTGTCTTGACATTTACACACACGTCCTCAGCTATTTACAGTCCACTTATCTCCACGATTACAGCACAGACAGACAAAGTAAAAAAACAAACAAAAGCATAGCACAGTTTTGATATAAAAGTGTGGAGGGTAACAGTATATTCACATATAAATACTGTACATACATCTGTAATACAGGACAGATAAATAATCATTAAAGACTGCTAAAGAGCAGTTTGGTTAAAAGGGTTGTTTATATCAAATGTCCTTGTCACTACAGTAACACTAAGGAGAAAGGGGGAGCCAAGCAGACCCCAGGTATGTACTGTATTATACACACTCTCTCTCTCTCTGTCACACACACACACACACACACACACCCACACGCGCACACACTTTTGCATCCTAAATAACACACTCCTTAATCATGATCTCTCCCATGCAGGCACACACTGACACATGCAGATCAAGGAAGGAAGAGGAACGTCTGTGAGGGTCATGTGAGGTGCATAGAGGAATACCTGACAGAGAAATCCAAGCAAACCCCCTCCCCCCATGTTTTGTGTCCTTTATTGTCCTGGACACAAAGATATGTGAGAAAGTGACATAAACTTAAGTACAAAAAACAGTACAAAAAGGTTTTTTTTCTTTCTTTTTTTTGTTTTGTTTTGTTTTGAAAAATTCAGTCAGATAATCGTAACAGCCCTGCAAGTCCAGATCAGCAGCACACTTCGTCCACTGGGTCTGTTAAACTGAGGTTTCTGATTGAAGCAGCAGTATAAACTTGTGAGACTTGGGGTCGATGTATTCCTCAGTCAGCCGGATGTAAGGGATGCCCTTCACGGTGATAGCTAAGCTAAAGTCCAGACACTTCAGCAGGAACTCTGCCCCCTCCTTTATGCCACTGGTGACAGAAGCCTCGCTGACCAACGTCCACTGATCGGCCATCCAGCGCTCTGGGCCGTACTGCAGGGTGGGACCGGGGGCCAGGTAGGCCTCGAGGAAGGCCTGGACACACACAGACAGCCATTCAATGAGACAATTATTTCTCATCAGGATATAACGTTAAAAACCTGATTTTTAAGCTATTTTACCACCATTTTTTATTGCAAAAACAAATCATTAACTATTTGAATGAAGATCTGGGGCCTATGGGAACAGCAGTGGTGGGTTGCCAGATGCTGTTGCCTGAGGAGGAATGTTGCAGGCAGAAATGGCTCCTGGTTATGGCCAATGTGTGCCATTATTTGTGCAAAATATCTTACAGAAACATCTTTCTGTATGTATTTCTCATTGGTTATACAACATTACCAAAAATTAACAACCATTACAGACCAACCACACTTACTGATAGGGACTATTTACAACATTTTGTGGTTTACACATTACATATATCTCCTTAGAAATAAACTAGTACACTGACTCCACAGTAGCCTATTGATGTTTTGCATTTTTTGGAGTATGAATAATCAAGGTGTTATGTATGCAACCTGTTTGATCTCAAACCCCATCACGCTGGTAGGTCCTCCTGTTACTCCCCAGTTCTACTGTAGACTGCTTTCACAGCTGATAAGGATAATCGCTAGAAAGATGAAAATAACTCAAGGTGTAATAAACTGGAATTATCCTTTAAGTCCCATCTGGCTGGCCTCCATTCACGCACAGTGAAACCATTACAGATGGCCCACAATGCAGCGATGCACCTGGTCTTCAATCAGATATAAATTTGCACATGTCACTCTGCGCTGGATATACACTGGGTATCCATGGCCGCCAGAATCACACTGAAGTGAACTGCTATTTGCCTTCGGAGTGGCTTCTAGCTTTTCCACCCGTCTACTCAATCATTCAGGCTTATGCTCCTTCTCACGAAGCATAAGCCTGCTTTCCTCCGAGGAATGTCGTCTGGCATTGCCGTCCCTGCACATAAGGCAATCGCAGTCCAGACTGTTTTTGCCTGTGGTTCCCAGATGGTGGAACAAGCCACCGAAAGCTATCAAATGAAAGCATCTGCCAAATGAAATGCAATATAAAGTCTGATAAACGCTGACTTTTTGTGGTTTGAAATATTTACAACTCATCTATTCTCATTGTTATGACAGTATTTAAAAAACATTAAACGCTGTGCTGACCTTAGGGCTCATGTTATTGATGAGACAGAAAGCCAGGTGCTTCTGGATGCTCTCCATGCTGTGGCAGTGTTGCCTCCTGGTGGTGCGGAGGTACTTCTGCAGGGAACGTGCCATGGAGGGAAATATGGCCAGAGCTGCCTCTCGCACGTCCATAATGTCAGAGGGCGCCGCGCGCTCATCCTCCTTTTTCATCCGTCGAACATGAGTGAAGGCCTCTTCTACAGCCACCACCAGCCTGACAAAGAAGGAGCTTACTGTCAGCTGTCGAGCTTACTGCGTTTAATCCATACTGTTCAATAAGCAACACATTCCACATGTACCAGTTAAGCCCTTTTTAGACGTGGGGTATATTATATATATATACGGCTTTTCCCATCATCTGTTAAAGTAATGGCTTCTTGTCATTCAAACATACTGTAGGTGTCCATAAATATTCGTACACTTGTGCTTGCTTCTCACTTGTGGATCCCTGAATGAATTCTCACTAATTCAATCAGATACTTTGTACTGTACATGCGTAAACACAGAATGACATCACGTTAAGCTGAATCTCCTTTTTCTGATTAATTATATTTAAAGTGAAATAGTTTTTTGTGCACAAAGGCTTTTTTTGCAGTTCTCTTGACCTGGACTATCAGGCAAGAAGCAGTGGGTTATTTATAGTATTTCTTGGTTTATTAAACCAATTTATTTTGCTTTGTGCATAAGACATGATAATTAAATGGCATGAATGCAAAACAAAAAGCGCCTTCAGTCTCTCATTGTATTCATTATTATGCTGCTGTAGCTTTTGTGTGAATCTCACAGTATTTAATTCACACTTGTGTCGAGAAATGCTCAGAAAGACAGTCGTTCTTGTGTGTGAAAACTGCTCTTGCTGTGAAGCACACATGGGCTGACATGTGAAATTAACCATCATAGCCTGAGGTGCGGCTGAAAGAGCCTATACTGTAGATCGATAATTCACCCCATGTCATGATGTAATTTCTCACAGCCAGGCTCACCTGGCTCTGCGTTTGCGGACTCTTCTCTCGTAGTCGGCCTCCTCGTAGTACAGCTCATTGTGGGCACTGTCTTTGCGTTTGGCGGCAGCTGCAACCATCGCCCGTGACTGATTCCCATTACCGGGCGGAGGCCCTGCTGCGTTCCCTGGGGCTGCACCGAAACGAGAGGACAGAGGCAAATTGGTTAGATCAGTCTGAGCTGGACGAAGTGGTTCCTGACCCTACCAGGCTCTGATTAATGGGCTGTTTCTTCCGAACGTCAAAAACGTAGCCTGTTTTGCCGGTTTTGGAATGTTATGTTTACGTTTCCATGGTTTCAGTAGCCGCGGTAAATGCATGGATTTTAATTTTTTTTTCCCCCAATGAAAATCGGTAAAACGCATGGATCATCGCAGCAGCTTTTAACAGTGGATATCACACAAATTGACATCTGTGTTAAAAGCCAGCGTTAATAGATCCATGCGTTTACCGCAAAGTATGACAACGCCTGAAAACCATGGAAACGTAAACGTAAAATTCCACCAAACCGGCAAACCGGAAGCCAGTTTTGACCATAGATGACGTTCGGAAACTTGTGGATAGGAAGGCATGGAAAGAAAAGGTCACACTGGAGGAGAGAGCTCAGATATTACACATAACTGGAGGTGTGTAGCAAGTGTAAATCAACCAACTTGGTCAGTATTTCTCCCGTATTGTGCTCCGCAGACAGATTTAAGGACCCTGTGTGCTAATCTTCCGCAACTTATCTGGGGCATCCTGCCAGATCATGTGTCTCAGTCACAGAGAATGTTAATTATAGCACTGAAAGAAAAAGAGGTAATTTCCACTGGAAGCATCCACATTTTTCCGCTAAGGCAGAAACCTTTTCACTGGGTGTGTTTGGGGGTGGGGTGGGTAAGATATTCATCATTTTACACTTCAAAGGCCGTAGTTCTGGTCTGATCTGTGAATTTACTGATTTGTGTGACAAACCCATAAAGCTAATGGAGCTTGTACAGCAGTATATTACAGTTCCTGGGGTTTTTATTATGTGTGGGGGGGGTTGAGATCTGGTCCATATTCATGAATATCAGCACAGTTTGGAGGAGGTAATATAGAGTAAGCGCTGCAGGTCAGGTAAAGGTATAAATCATTAATAATCTAATCTGCATGTTTGTGCGTGTGAGCGCAGGTGAGGGGGAAACACCGAGCGTATTGAAATAAAAGAATGCTGAATAATTTGCACAGGGAGGATTGTAAATATTTTCCACTGAAAACATTGGTAAACAGTTGCCTCTTTAACTTCCTGCCCTACATATTCATGCCATGAGAAAAGCGACAGTGAATGACTGTGAATGAGAAGGTGGGAGGGGGCTGGGATGGGTGGGGGTTTGAAGTGAGTGAAAAACTGAAGGGGTTGGAGAAAAAAAAAGAAAAAGAAAAGAAAAGAAAGCAAGAGTGAGTGGAGCTGGAGACAGGGCTGAACGGGAGGAAGGAGAGATGTGGGAGTATGTGCGAAATGAGCGTTACTCTGATGAATTATTTAAGGATTGAAATTCCACAGCCCTCTAGAGGCCTTTCCGCTGCACTTTGATAGCGAGGAGGGGGGTGGGGTGGATGGGAGGTGCTGTGAGGACACCATATCCCATACTGCACTCCTGCCATAGATCACCAAATCCACTGTGATATAGGTCAAGGGGATTGATGAGTGGTGAGTGGAGGACACTGCAAGACAAGGTGCAATATATGTCAGTGCAGTGTGTGGAGTAGATGTGCGTGTGTGAGGGTGCAGGGAGGCGATACATCAAGAACATTGTCGTGTTAACAGCCGGTGTATGTGCATGTGCATGTGCAGCAGAGTGCTTTCTGCAGAGGCAATACACCGTATACATTACTGTATGTCAGAGATGGAGGCTTTAGAGTGCTGTAAAGATGGGGTCAACTGAACCGTGAAATAAGCAGCTTCCTGTGATTTAGTACCGTGCAGCAGAGTGATGCTGAGGACTTTTATTTGTACTTACTGTCCAAAAGGTATGTTCTCAGTTTGTTTCTAAAAGCTGATTGTGGAAAAGATGGGAGATGGAGAAGGAAAACATCAAACACAACAAGAAGGAAAAGGAGCAGAAGATGGCAAAGATGCACTCTAACTGCAGCTTATAGGTTTAACTAATCATCACACTTCAGTTCAGAAGAGACTTGAGAAGTCGAAAATATGTTTTATGATTCTTGATGCGACTGGTCACTGATTGTTACCCTGGAAACACTGGTTAGCCGGTGTCGTTGATTGTGCCCATGGAAACACAGCCTTGTCTGGTTAATGTGGCTTTAAATAAGTCAGACTTAATTTGGTGAAACTAACTCGAATGAGACTAATCTAAAAATAAACGGAACACTTAGACATTATTACAGCTTCGACATTACAGACCAGTCTAAAGCTCTTAGTGAAACTGGCCCCTGGGAACCGGAGAAGCACAGAGAGGGACATCAACTGAAATGTTTTGTAACATGAGACAGAATGAAAGGGACAAACAGTGCGACTAACCATCCACGTTGTAGACCTTTAACCCGGCCAGGTGTTTGGCAGCCCGGTGCTTGGAGGCAGAAAGAAGCGCTGGGTTATGGAGCGGAAAATCTCTGTAGTAATACTCCAGAATGGACAGAGCAGCCCTCTGGATGCTGGGCAAGAGACAGAGAGATAATAAGTGAAAATTGAGACACAGAGTGAGTTTCTAGACAAACAAAAAAAAAGGTTCTGATGATTCTTTTGATTTTGGGTTTGTTTGTTTCCTGATAAAAACCTGATGAAAATGTCTGTGTGGCTGAAATGTTACTTAAAATATTGTATCAAACATATTCTCATTCCACACATTCTTCTTTCTTATCAAAGCCTGCCACCTTCATTATTCACAATGTTAACGCCTCCCTGCTCACAGAGGTTTGTGTGTGTTACGTTAGAAAGCTGTGGATGTGAATGAATGCAAGGAGCAGGCTGCAGAGGTGTGGTAAGATCTGTTCTTTCCACTTTCACACCGCCATTTTTTTTATTTTATTTTTTGCAGTCCTCAGCCCCATTTTCCCATTTTATCAGAGTTCTCACAGTTTCCCCCCTGGAGCCACAAAAGGTAAAATTGGTGCAGTTTTGCTTCCTGTGCAGGTCTTAACTTCCTGTTTACCGGCACCAAGAGCTGGTTACAAACCCTATTGTTTTTTGCCACATCACACGAAACCTATCTAATTACCGCCATTGTCTCCTTTGTCCCGCTGTTCTCACACGCTTGATCAGAGCAGAGACAAAGTGAGACAGCCGCAGGACGAGCGCCTGTGTCCGTCTCTTTCTTATCCCTCCCCCCTGATTCTTAGAATAACTCGCCTTGAGCGAAGTAGACGAAGAGACTTGATGAGTAACTCAATTACTGCCTGTGCCAGTCTTCCCTGTGGACATGGGCGTCCAATTACACACATACTTCAACATGCTGGAGTTTAAAGACTGTGACCAAGACCAAGTGTGTTGTGTGCTGTACAGAGAGGCCACATTCACATGTAAAGGTATAAAGGGTTATTCTATACCCTCATCTGTTCCCTCAGGAGCTGCGGAGGAAGGAGGCGCGTTAATTACTGTACAGTGGGTCAGTGTATTTACCTGAGCTGTCCTATGTTGTACTGACGTGTCTCCCCGTCCGTGGAGCGGATAACACACACGCTGTAGCAGGGCTGCAGCTGGCGGAGCTCCAGCAGCACCACGGCCAGGTAGTGGACAAACAGCTGCGAGTCCACCAGGGACACGGCGAACTGGACGATACCGTGGTAGTCCTCGTCCTGCTCGGAACCACATCGTACGCGTTAAGTGGAAACATTCACTGCTTTCGTTTTTCATTCACACTGAATTTAACCAAGTGTCACTGAGATGAAAAAAGATCTGTTGTGTGTGTGTGTGTGTGTGTGTTTGTGAATCAAATCAAAATTAGCTAAATGGAAACCAAGTTAGGGAACAGCTAAGTCGTTTGTTGGCATGGTGGCCTTGAGATAACACCACAAAACACATGCAAAGACACAAATGCTACAACAACTTTATCAATTTGACAACACACGTGCTGCAAAAACTCACAACACAACAGAAGTGTTTCTCGGGGCACAAACCGTGGTGTGCACTTCTGCTTCTTTACAGTAGAAGTTATGAAGATGGCTACCCATGTTGAGTTTGTTTGTGGTGCTGTCCAGATGTTTTTATAGCACATGTGGTGTCAAATGTATAGAGCTGTTTTCTGTATTTGTAATGTGTTGGTGTTTTCTTAGGTTACAGTGTTTTGAGCTCTAAGGAGCTACTGTCCACTAATCCAAATAAGAAGAGATGCTTTTAAAGTAATCATACAATAATCCAGGAAAGTGAGGGATTCTGATGATGGTCCATTATTTTCAAATTGATACATCAGCCTCACTTTTGTTTGAAATGAATCCTTTTTATCTCATGGATCACAAAAAAATGGTATTAAACTGGAATGGTAATGCTATAAGTAAGAGAACACACTGTATCATTTTCATAGACATATAAAACGCTCCTGAACCCACCTGTGCATCAAGGATCCGGACCCCGTAGAAGAGCCAATAAGACATGGTCAGCAGGAGTGTGAGTGTAGTGAGGAAGGCACGGTACACACACATCCTGGGCAGGCTGGCGCGGCCCGGCCGTAGGAACAAGGCCCAAATGGCCACCATGAGGATGAGGAGCTTGAAGGAGATGGAGAGGAAGAGGCCCTCGCAGGCTGCGCCGCAGGCCTGCAGTCTGTCGGGCCACATTACAGCCGGAAGAAGCAGGAAGACCAGGGGCGTGGCCACCACCAGAAGCCCCACACACAAGCCCACGGCCAGGGGGAGGTAGCGACGGAAACCCTGTGTCCGGTCCTGTATCTCCTTCCCCAGTCCAACCACTTCCTCCTGGGAGATGCTCAGCTCCGAGGTGCCCGTCACCGCGGTGGTGGTTTCGCCCCAGTTATCATCCTGAGAGGAGAAAGTGAAGGACAGGTGTGTTTTTGTGACTGGCTGTGGTTCTTAAAGAGATGATTGTTCAGAATGAATATCTATGATATGCAGAATCAGAATATATATGTAATATGCAGTAATAGCATATTATGCAGAGTTTGCATGTTCTCCCCGTGCATGCGTGGGTTCTCTCCGGGTACTCTGGCTTCCTCCCACAGACCAAAGACATGCAGGTTGGGTTATTTGGCTGCTCTAAATTGCCCAGAATGAGAGTGTGAATGAGAGTGAGGAGTTGTCGTCACAGCTCAGAGCCCTAATACATCCATGTCAGAGCCCCGCCCCCCTTCTCCGCCATGATGGAAGGATTCCGGTGGCAAAAGCCTTACTAGTCTATGGGCAAAACAAAATCGTCTACTCCGTAATTTACTGTTTTACAATGCCGGAAATCACTGCTGTGTTAAAAACTGCTCCAGTGATTTACTTTCTCCTTATTCTTTCTTGTAATTTGTTCATCTGTTGGCGCAAAAAAGAGCTAGAATTTAGTCCGTCTCTGTGCTGTTCTGATGTGTTGCCCCTGGCAACCGATAGCGTCTCCTTCCATCATGGCCGACTGGCTGCTCAAATCGTCACGTGACTCCTCACTCTCAATAGCCCTGCGATAGACTGGCGACCTGTCCAGGGTGTACCCGCCTCTCGCCCAAGGTCAGCTGAGATAGGCTCCAGCTTACCTTTGACCCTAGTGCAGGATAAGCGGTATAAAAAAGGAATGAATGAATGAATGAAGTAATACCAATATCCATGAATGGAAAGGTGCTAAAATGCTCTGGGTAATTTTCATACAGCATATGGTATTTTTGGACAAAATCTTCCATAGCAGCTTTAAATGCCTTTTATTTTTAATACCATGAGAACTCCAAAACAAAACCTTCATTGTTTTGGAGTAGAGGAGGAAATAGCTGCGACAGTTATCTGAAAATCTAGGCTAATATAACCCCTTCAAAATGACAGGATAATAGACGAACCAGAGAAAACCAGCCAAACCGAGAAATTAGCAAATTGACTGGTTAATATGATCCTGAATCACACAGACAACAATGCCTCTTTTCTCCTTCTCTACCCCCTTATTGAGGCAGGATGCACACAGCCACACTCTTCATGCTATTTAGAGACATTTGATTTTCTTGGAGTTTTGCCTCATTATGACAAGCTTTCAAAGTCCCATTGAAGTAATAAAGGATGACAGGACGGGATGTGCGGTAATGCTCACTTTGGCAGGACACTGTATGTCGACATATGAAAGCAAACACACACACACACACACACACACACATACACACTGAGCCACAACAACAAAAGCTGAAGCTCTCCAAACCCATCACTGCAAATTAGAATCACATATCTTTCCTCCATACCAGTAGGGTAATTTCAAGCATAAATCTTCCCCACAAAGACACATAGAAAGAATAAATTAATGACATGTCTGTTCTAAAGAGGCATTTATTTCCTGTGTGTGTGTGTGTGTGCCTGCCATTAATTCGTGTAATTAGCTATTCATTGTCCCCTAGAGTGTCACTGCATTGTGCATATCTCCAACTACAACCAATGACAGGGTTGGCAGCTGCAGTGAGACGGATGAGGGATGAAAAATGACATGCTGAGCAGAATAAGTCTTCATGGATCCGCACACACATGCGCACACACACGCGCGCACACACACACACACACACACACACACACACACACACACACACACACACACACACACACACACACACACACACACACACACACACACACACACACTTACTCTAACAACATGAAATGAGGGAATGTTTTTCCCACCTGTCTCCCACTGTAAACTGTGCCATTTCTGGCTATTAAGGATTATCTGTAAATGTTTTTCAGATGAAGCTGACCCTGCTGATTTAAAAAAGAAAGTGAAATATGAAATCAACAACTCATTTGCATATTTCCAATCAGGAAAAGAATGCAACATAAGAATGAATTCTGCCCCACCCCCTCCATTACTGTTCACAGCCAATTAACTGTGCCGTGCAGGAGGAGCAGACGCCAACGGGAGCCAGAAGATGAACGAGAGGAGGAGACGCAGGAGGACGGCAGCAGTGAAGGTGTGCGATAGCAGTTGCGGGGATCTGTCTGCTGGAGGAATGTATGAAGCCAGAGGTTAGCTTTGTTAAGGGTACCGTCGGCTCCATTTGCAGTCTGGTCTCATTTTTATTCAGCACACATCTCTCCTCTCTTTGCTCCTGTTTCTCTCTTAAGTCAACTCTCTTTAACAGGGTCACAACCTTTGGGAAGCCGTCTGTAATCGGTCATGTGACCTGGACTACTCCACACACTGATTAGTCCTTTAGAAAACAAAGGGCTGGATAGATTTTCTCTCCGCCACACAAGATCAATATTGTTGTTTCTTTTTTCTCACTCAAAGTCTAAATAAATCAGAGAGTGATTCCCTGGGGTTTTATGGTTGTGGATACAATGAAGCCTTTTTTTTCTCTCTCTTTTTTTTTTTAAGAGTTAAATCTGAACCTGCTCAGACAGAATCACTACCCCATGATCTGTCATTCACAACAATTCAGCCAATCACAAAGTACAGGTGTAGTTGCTACACCTTGATTTAACAGTCATAGGTTAGTGATTACTTAGATTGATGTGCAGCCACATCCTGTATGTGCATAGTGAATTATTCACTAAGGAACTTGGATCATATTGGTATTTCATGCTGATTCTGCTTCCTGACAATATACAGTACAAATAGAAAAATACACTAGGCCTACTGAGTGCAACTTAATTGAGTTTGGAAGCTCAACATTTCAGGAAGCACTCCTCTTTACTTCACTGGCGAGATATAGATGGGAAACCGACAATACACTTACAGTACGGCCGTATGATACATTTGAGGTTGTTAGCCCAGATTTGCAAAACAGCAGAACAGCTTGGCATCTCTCCTTCTCTCCTCTCACTATTAGATCTCCTTTGTTTCATTTGTACAAAAAAAGTGTAAAAAAAAAAAAAAGAAAATTTTTATGTGGTTTTGTGTGGGCGTCTTTCTTGGCTTGGTGCTGCAGCATCTCTCCCTTGCTTGCTGTCGGGCGACCAAACCGTCCCAGGCTAAACAAACAGCTGTCGGTTGTAGCTTCACACTAAACAGACAGATACACTTTTGAGACAATCTCAGGGAGAAATTGCATGAGCGTGCGTTTCCCAAAATGTCAAATCATTCCCTTTAAATACTTCACGGAGAGCAGAAGGGGACACATCACAGGATTAACTAGCTCAGACTCAGCGGAGAAAGCCAGACTGTCTGTGCCACTCCTCACCAGATGTTGGCTATGAGGCACAGTTTTATTGCTTGTGGACCAAAAAGAGGAGGAAGATGAAGAGATTTATTTTATGTTATTTTCCTGTTGTTTCTTGTGCGGTAACAACCTCAGAACGCTAGTCTTGGTGTTTATCCTGTTCCCGTGTGAAAGGCTTTTTCCAAATCAACCCAACACTATATACATCAGCTACATTTTTACAGTTCACGTAAACATATGCACCCCAATAGCTCATATGCTGCATCGGCCTCCGTTTGGATGCGAAACCTGAATACTTCATCCTCCCACGCAACCTCTCTGCCAAGGTGTTTACGCAGCCAGACTTTTAATAGAGACAAGGGTTGATGCTAATGTCTCATTTAGTGGAGGAAGACAGTGTATCATTGACTGAGCTAATACAGTGTTAAAAGCAGCCATTAAGTCTCAGCGGATTAATCCCCAAGATTAACGCTGCACTAATCAGACCTTATCTCTACATACAGTAGAGTGAGGGGAAAGTGTAAATAACTGGGAGGATGAAACAGAGAAGGGTAGCAAGAGAAAGAGAAAGAGAAAGAGAAAGAGAGCGCGGGGAGAGAGAGACGGAGTGAGAGAGCAGCTCGTCTGCCGCCTGCTTGCTTGCTTGGCAGTCTTTTCATCTGGCAGTGGGGTGAATATGGATTACGGTTAGGACCCGTTTCCGCCACCACAAAGCACAACAATACAACAACATACTGATTAGCACTAGCTCATGGAGACTCACACATGCAAACGGCAAAGCAGCCCTGCCAGACGCACAACACAATGCCTAAGCCCCACCAGGCCCTGGGTGGAGGTTAGAGTGACACAAACACATTGGTTTGTTTGCGCCGGTGTTACCGAGGGTATTAGTGTCAGAATGTGTGAGTGTGTTTGTGCTAAAATGAGTCATGGCGCCTGTGAGACAAAGATCGGTTTCAGTCATTTTACTCCATTCCTTTGATAGTGGAGGTTTGTTTTTCTTTTGCAACATCAAAAAACACAAGCTGGTTGGTGTCGTAGCTGTGAGGAAGTGGATCTACAACTGTATTAAAAATATTAAAAAGGCAAAGATGCAAAGTGTCAAATTCCAAAATAATTGTATGTGTTCCTCGTCATATGCTTTGGTGTTGTGCTAGATCTAACATTGTGTGGAAACTGAAGCTGCTGCCTTCTGGCACAGACTCACAGTGACTGAGTCTCACAAAGCAGCGTGGACAGTCTCAATAACAGATTTGGCACTCGCTCTATGACTGACTCACACACATTACTGTAACACACACAAACACACACATACACACACATGAACAGAAGCTGTGGTCCAAATGCACATCCTTATGTCATAGGCCTGCGTGTAAACATGGAGGATTATTCATATCAGCTTTCCTCAAAGTGGCGTTTGGGCTGGATGCTATGGCTAATCTCGGTCTGTGAGAATGTCTGTCTGCGTTTTTTGGTGATGGTTGACGCTGGTGTGCCCATTTTGGACACTTTTTTTTTTTTGTCTGGAGGGCTAACGCAACACAATGGCAGATTACCTTACACTACCGACAAAGGACGTAAGCTACGAGCTGACAATCACATGACAGTGAGGAATGCGGCTGCCCAGACAGAAGGGGATGCTGAGTGGAGATGGCAAAATAGGTCAGACCTCAGAGTGTTAGAAAGTCTGGCTGAAAACATGACCAAATCCTAATCACATTAAATAATACTATCAATGGGGTGGGGTGGGATGGGGGGTGGGGGTACTCACCTTTTGCAGGCGGCTCGTACTCACAATTCACATTCACTTCTTATATACACTAACTAACGGTATGCACACAACAGTAAAATGTTCCTCTCTTACTATAGATTTCAAGTAGGTCAGAGGGGCTGTGAAGGCCGCCTCGGGCAGAGCTCCCTCCTCTTAAGAAGAATATCTATAACTCTTTTTCCTCCTGTAAATAGCCTCCTTCGCCTTTCATTGCAGTTAAATGAATTAATTGTAGTAGCTGACCTTTTGCATTGTAAAGAATTGTCTATTCTGTTGAATATAAAGCTGGAACCAGAGGAGAATAAGCTGAGAGAGAGTGAGTAATTTTATCATCTCATCTACTTTTCGCCAAGAAAATAAAAGGTATTTCTTTGCTTAAACAGTCAGTGATGACAGCGTTTAACTGCAGCTTTAATCCATGTGGAGTTGACTCAGTTAAAGATACACTCTGGCTTAGAGCTGCATTATCACAGCATTTTTTTTTTTTTTTTTTTACTTGAAACCTATTTTGCTCGCAGAGCTCAGCAAAATCAGCTTTATGGGATGACTGGTACCAATTTGCTCCGCTTTAAAGCTATCAGGCATGACAGTTATACCAAGTATCACACACATACACACACATTGTAATGCAGCATTGTCCGTACCAGTCCGTCCGGGCATACAAGAGGGATGCTAATCCTGTGACCTATTTGATCCCTTGTCACCATTGTTATTACTGTATCTGTCAGGCTCTGAGGCAATGGGTAGCCAGCTGTGTGAGGACGAGTTTATAAGGTCATGGTGTGGAGTTCATAGCTGGATTACTGGGACTTCTGATTTCCTCTACGGGAATGTGATTACTGCAAAGACAGTTTGAAAGTGTGCCTCTGAAAAAAAACACACAGCCTGTATTCATTCACAGGTTACTCCAGTCTGTGATTTAATCGTCTACCTGGCCGTCATCTCCGTGATCCGACGCTGGTGTGGGTTCTCCTGGCAGCGGCTCTCCGTTGTGAACGGGTGAGTCCTGGGATGGCGTGTCTGGGGGGTTGATGACGACAGACCTCTCAGAGCGACTGCTGTCTTTGCTGCTGCTGGGCTTGTGGCGCTCACGGCTTCGATCCCTGGGAAACACACAAAGTATAGAGACAAATAAAGACTGGGATCCTAACACATTGACATACTCACTGTGATTGACTTTCTTGATTACCATTTTGTCTATCAGTTGTTGGAAAAACAAAAGCACACAGAGTCACTATATTGAAGTGGGAGTTCAAATCCCTGTGGTTAATCACCTCACCGCTTTACTGACGTATGTAAACAAGCAAATACATGCAAAACCTAAGTCAAAACAGTAAGTCTGTATTGATACGATTGACCAAAATAATCAATTGTTACAATCTTGATATTTGACTAAATATTAAACTCTTGTTTAAAATAAAATGATTACTTAAAAAAATCAAGAGAATAAAGGACAGATGGATAATGACAGTAACTTTATGCAAAAAAAGGGGGGTGGGGGATGGGAAAGGAAAACTATGATCATTCCAACAGACAGTCACAGGAGTGAGGGATGGGAGGGATGGACAGGACGCAAATCAAATGTTTCTCTCATCTGCAGAATGGACAGAGTAGAGTAAACCACTGAAATAGGTTAGAGCCACTCATCTGTGACGACCCTAATCCATGAGCTCTGTCTGCCTCAATCTCTAGCTTGCTCCCGCTCTGTCTCTCTCTTAGTCTCTCATCTCATTTATTTGGCTACGACTAATGCGCGGCCCGACCAGACAGAGGGCAAAAACACAACAAAGTCAATGTGCACCAAAGGCAGTTCAGTAGAAACATAGCAAGGGGCTGGGGTGACAGATGATCCAGCTAAAACAACAAAAAAGGGAGGGATAGACAGGTACAGTAGGGGACGGGAAGGGGGGAGGGGGGTGTGGCAGACACATCAGATGCAGAGGCAGACAGACAGGAAACATACCCATGTCGGTTTGATCTCCCGGAGCGGCTGGAGTGATAGGAGTAGCCCGAGTGGGTCGACTCGGTGTCCATCCCAAACGCAGGTCAGAGGCGGTGATTGGACGGAGAGGGGGGGGTGGGGGTTGGGGGTGGGGGTGGGGTGGGATGAGGAGTGGACTCGTCGCGTGGCAGAGAGCGTAAAGTTGGCAGCGATGCTCAGGAGGAGGAATGGGTTGCTATAGAGACGAGCCTCAGGAATCCACGATGGCTGACTGCTACCCGAGAGATCGGCTTTAGTAGCCACATTGACCTGAGAGATGGAGAGATAAAAAGGTATGAGAGGGAGAACCAAGGTTTTGTTTTTTAATTACAACTGAGAGTTGACATAAGGAAAGATAGATACATAAAATAATGAATCATTAATGTATAGACTATGTCAGGCAGGTTTATTCTTGTCCACCTATGCATAACACTACACTTCCTTTCTCTAGAAGCAATAAGACTGATAATAGATGGATTCTCTTCAGTGCTACACTCCCTGTTGGTCCTGAACTTGGCAAAACTACATATTAGTTCTGTATAAGACAAACTTTTTGGGGGGAAATACTGCCTTCAAAACCAGAATGTGCACCTCTCAAATGAATTAGTCTATATCTATTTTTTATTTGACTTTGTCTTGATGCTGCCACATTGGTCTTGAAAGAAGAAATAATGCATCTCAGGGGACCTCCTGGTAAAATACTGCAAGATAAATGAACACCAATACATCAAAATCAGGAACTTCAGAGTGAAAACACTTCACTTTCAACTTGAAACTGTTAGAAGATATAACAGGAAATGCCATATTTGAAGCAGTGTGACTATTTCCAGTTCTACACGCTGCTAGGAGGTTAATAGACAAGGCTGCTGCTCTTTTAGAAAGCTTATGTCATGGATATTTTCCAAACTTTTTTTAAATATATAGTTTTCCTCATTGATCCTAGAAGTCCAAAACCAGTGGACTAAACTCACTTATGCTCTATATATACCATAGACTGTAAACAGGCTTTTAATTGCAAACTGATTCCATCCAGTTTGTGAGGGGTTAAAATCAAACAAAAAAAGTAAAATAAATTATAGCTGCTGCGCAGCGATGGGTCGGGTCCGGGCTACTTTTGGGCAAATTTAGGCAATTCTGAGCAACAAACAGGAGAATAGGAAGACAAGACAGTTGACCTTATAATGTTCAATTTGCACCAGTTGAGGATTGAACCCACAACCTTGGGAACCAAAGACCAGTGTCTATCGCACTGAGCTAATTGACAAGTGGCAGTTTAACAGTGGCTTCACAAGTTGAGTAAGCCATTCACTGTCGTGTAGGCAGATTTGAAACCACAGTAAAAAGAAAAATCAGTTTTTGAGGTAAAATAATGATATGTATTTGTCAAACATCTACTATGAGTCTAAGATGTTAGGAGCCTTCGCGCATGGACCAGTCCAAGCTATTTGTTTTTTTTTAAATTTAGAGGCTTGCTGTGATGCCACCATTAGGACAATTGTCTTGTGTTTCATATTGAGGTCAACTGACATTTTGATCTGTCATCATCATCATCACCATCACCCTTGCTGGGTCTCGAACTCACAACCTCTGACACCAAGAACCAGCTCCTAACTCGCTGAGCTAATTGGCTGGTAGTGAGACCTGCTGTGTAGCTTCATTTATCCACTCAGGGAGTCAGTGCCCAGGCAGCTGTTGTCAAGGCAGATTTCAGAAAGTCAGAAATTCTGTTATCTAAACAAAAATCTGTTAATACATAAATTGCATTTAGACAGCAAAACAGCTTAAAGACATGTGACATTTTGATCCGTCATCATCATCATCATCACCCTTGCTGGGTCTCGAACTCACAATCTCTGACACCAAGAACCAGCTCCTAACTCGCTGAGCTAATTGGCTGGTAGTGAGACCTGCTGTGTAGCTTCATTTATCCACTCAGGTGAGCCAGTGCCCGGGCAGCTGTTGTGATGAAATGGTCAAAATGTCAATAATTCAGTCATCTAAACAAAAATCTGATAATACATAAATTGCATCTTGACAGCATGGAAATGTTGGTGATTTGTTTTTAATGATAAGTGTTTTGCTTCATAAGAGAAAATCTGATGTTTATAAATTCCACTCTCACATTGACTGCAGTTGTTCCCATGAGAGCAGAATTCAAAATGTTCTAAAAAATTCAGTTTTTGAGTTAAAATTCTGATATTTGCCAAACTTCATCAACCATGAGTCCAGAATATTGTCATTTTTTTTCAGGAAGATTGAAAATGTATTTATCAAGAATTTGATGGTATATGTTTACAGTACTGTTTACAGTCAAACGTTTTCATGCACTGTAGGCTCAATTTTTGCTTAATCAAAAATCCGAGAAACAAGTTTTGTGGAGGACAGTCTGGAGATGCTCTGTAGCAAGTTTGGTGTCAATTGAGCAAAAATTGTGGGAGGAGATACATTTTAAAAGTTTTACAGTTATTGAAAAAAACAGAGTGATGGACTTCATAATTTGTAATAAGTTTAAGTGGACAAAAGTTTCAGCAGTATTGAGGCTACATTGTGGTGAAGTTTCAACACTGTAGCATCTACCGTTGGTTTGGTAGGAATTTTTAAAGTTTTTAAATTTAAACGCTTATTGTGCCCCCCCTAGGAGGGGGGGGCACATGTCCTTGGAGTTGAGTGAATCTGGCATGGGGTTGGATGTTTCTGTGAAGTTTGGTGAGTTTTCACCCATGGGAAGTATGACTTCCTTGGAAGAAGAAAGAAAGAAAGAAGAAGAAGAAGAAGAAGAAGAAGAATTCCTAGGAATACAATAGTGTCCTGTCAGCTGCGCTGCCCGGACCCTAATTAAAATGTGATATGGTTGAGGTAAAATTTGTAGCATAAAAACTCGACAAAAGTGCAGTTTAAATGAGTTCCCAGGCTTATTAGGGCCACGGGCAATCGCACCGGGCACTGATCCCTACAGCTATGAAATAGCTGCAGGGACCAGTGCCCGGGCAAAGCCCGGGCACTACTGTTATTGTGTGGATTTTTTCTTATTATTTTTCCACTTCCGGCCAACTTTCGGTTCGCTACTAGTCCTGCAACTCGAAGAGTTGCAGGCCAAATTATATATCAAAACGTGCGGCTTGATTGGGATCGGTGTGCTATTACTTTTCTCAACAGTATACGAAAAAAACCGTGCAAAATTTTTGCATTGAAATGAATGGGACGGGCGGGAAAAAAAGAGCGAAAAAGACCAATCATTGGAGTTTAACAAACGTCTACTGCTCAGGCATACTTTCACCTAGAGACTCCATTTAAACTTTAAACAGTAGACACAAGTCTTGTGTATTGGCGTATTACTCCACGTTTTGATAGGTCATATAGTTTTTGATCAATCCCTGTTCAATGACCATGATCATTTTTGGAGAAATTATGAGATTATAATGGGTGTGTATTGGACGGAATGTTCGTGTCAGAGTGCGTGACATTATCGGTTAGAGTGGGAGAGATGCCAGAAAAACTCCAGATTTTTTCTCTTTCCAAACTCGGCCCGGCCACAATTTACACTCTACACACATAATTTTTTCAGAATTTGTAAGACAAACTTGTTATCTCTCTTATCATCTGCTCAAAATATCAGAGAGACTTACAGAATTTAAACTCTGAGCCTCTAAGTGCGGCCACGTCTGTCTCTGCTCCTCATTGAGTCCAATATAAATATTTTCTGAGAGAAGCAGAACGGCCTGATGTTTTAAAACTGCCAGCGTCGCCAAAATATTTACTGTAGAAACACCAAATCGTACCAACATTTTCAGTAAGTCCTTAGAGCAACGTTGATCTGTGTTTTGTTCTGATAGGAGTTACCGTTTTGTCATGCTAAGCCTAATTGTGAGGCCGGTGCAGAGGCAGAAAATGGCTCTTTTTCTCCACGTTTCTGTCTGTCTCAGCCTGCGGGGGCCCCTATCGCCGTGGTAACCTCTTTGATCCTCAGGCCAGAGCTCGTTAACTTCATAAACAATCCACCTGGCGCTCGTTTAAATGTTTATAAACACAGACACAGCTAAATCAGACTGACACAGGATGCAGCTACTAACTAACTATGTGTCAAGTCAGTCACACACACACACACACAGACTCTAGAGCCAGCTTCATGTGATTACAGTCACACACACACACACACACACACACACACACACACACACACACACACACACACACACACACACACACACAGTTAACCTAATGTGATTACAGCTCCTCCATATCAGTGCTTATAGAAAGATGATCATGTGTCTGTCTGATCAGCTCTGTCTTGACCTTAAGATCGTGGGTTTGATTCCCATGTCGACAGAGATGGCAAAACCCGCAGTAGCTCCCGTGGCCCATTCAAAATTTCCCGAGAGGAAATTTTCTAGTATCTACATGATCTACCTCTCCATCCTGCTATTATGTGTTCAGACTGGGAACACCCGACTCCCTTCCTGAGCCTTAACGCAGGCTGTGTGATGCAGGAGGATGTCTTAGTGCCACACCATGCATGACCGTTCATTTAGACCTTAATCTACACCCTGTCCACCTGCCAATCACCAACCCCCCCCGGCCCAGTCTCCTTTCACTAACTGGGATTATACTCCCCTCACTGTTTACAGGCTATTTGTTATCTCTGCAGCCAGCGGTGCATGCAAACGCTGAATTAGCCTGTTCAGCTATATTAGGATATCAGTCCACACAGCTGCATAGAGATCGCTCTGTGGAAGTTATGGTTGGAAGAAGACAATGCCATGTTTCTGATTTCCATTAAGATGATACAAGTGTTTTCTCCCTCCATTACCCTTTAGTGAAATGTGGCTGGGTGCATATGAGAAACCACAGATTTTCCATTAAAGATTTTTCAAATAATGCATATAAATTATGTAGTAACAACGCCGCACTCCTATAGCATTACTCATGTCAGACAAATGCATGACTATGTGTCATTCGTAGACCTGTAGCATCAAGGGCGTAGAAAGATGCCGGTGACACGAAGCACTCTTTTTCTGAGAGGGAATATGACATCATTCTCCAGTGATGCGGTTGCTCGGGCTATTAAAAGCAAAAGGAGCACATAACACTGAAGGAGACGGGGCTGCAGATACACAGGACATCGATGAATAATGCACTTGAACATAGCGGAGCGCAGCACTCACAGCATCAAAGCTGATGTCGCTGCATCAAATTTTAAACACAAACCAGAGTTTTGACAGAGGGACAGTCACATCTCTCATCTCTAACCCACATCCACAGCGTCCGCTGTTGCCTTGGCAACGCTGAAGGCAGGAGGCCCCATCTAGCAGCAATAATCAATCACCCCTGCTGAGAGCAAATTTGTGTGATGCACTTTTGTGCGTATGTGTATGTCTGTGAGGGGGTGAGTGTGGGGAGGGGAAGGGCTACTCATCACACCCAACACCAGCATGGTTAAATGAATGAGGCTATGATTTGAATAAAAGCTGTTAACCCCCTGAGTGCTGATCTCTGAACGCGTGGCAGTGGTATGTGGGCCAAGATGATCCCCCTGAGAAGCCACTCATCCACGAGACGAGCTTGAAGAGGCATAGTGAACCAGGCCATGTGGAAAATCGTAGCCATGGGGTAAGAAAAACTATCAGTTACAAACCAACGGACAACTATGAATAAAGCATGCGGGAATAACAACATGGATCAGAGATGTTCGGCTGCCTTAACCTCCTTTTTTTTGGGTGGGTGGGGGGGGCTGAGAGTCGGTCCATCCCAAAAAATTTCACCCTTCCTTCGTGAAGGAGTCTGTGCAGGAAGTATATTGTCTGGTGAAGCGTAGCTGCATCGATGTAGATCGTTCTGGTTGGCTGCACAGAGAGGAGATTCACGAGGGCAGAAAGTGACACTAATGTAAAACAAACAGTCATTAATGAGCTTGTTTAGCGGATGGAGATTGTCGCGCGCTGGGGGCTACTGTGATCTCACACAGGGCAGATGCAAAGGTGGAGGCTCGTGTAGAAGTATGGATTCATTTTTTAACTTAACTCCAAAGAGAGACACTGTTGTAACAAATAAATGTGAGTCTCTGTGGGGTGAGAGCTGTAACATCTGATAGGTCAGGTTGTTTGCAGCCTTTTTTTTTCTCTGATCTGACTCATCAATTAGTAATGAACCTGAGGATGGGGGATTGCAGCACAGTGTCCTGCGGGGGCATGTGACCCCCGACACTGGGCAGAGAAAAGAGAGGCGTGGTGGAATTGGGGATTCCATCAAAGTGCGATGCAGCTTTAGCGCCGTAAACGACACAGATCAGTCCTACGTAGCTCATCTAGACGGACCATGCTGAGGCCTGGTTACCATGGCATCTGTGCCCGCCCTCACACCCATTAGACCTCATGCCCTCCCTTCTCTTCTCTTCCCTTCCCTTTCCCTCCTTCGTGTGTGAGCCCTGCCCTGGTGGCATCGCGCCAAAATCTGCCAGATGCAGCAGCTGTCTGTCTGCTTCCTTGTTTCCTTTTATCAGTCGTTTCAAAAATCTCAAAGCAGGCTACATATTTCCACATCTTATACACAAAATTAACAGACACGGCAGCACCTGACAGGTATTTTCATTATTGATCAAAATGATATTTGTTAGTTAATAACATATCAAAATTGACACCACGGTCTTTTTCAAATTGCTTCTTTTGCCAAGCAAAGGTCCATGAAAAATGAACCAGTTGCAAATTCATGTTTCATTGATCGACGGATCGATTCAATGAGCAATTATGTCAGCTGTATATCAATTCTGCAAAATTCCAATATAAAAACACATTATTTAAAAGCAACAAATCACATGATAACATATTCGTACATACACACATACCACTAACACAGCCCAGTAAACTGGCTTACAACCACTTCGAAATAAAATAAAGGCATGCAGACACAATGGTGGCCACCCCCACTGTTATTAGAAGTGATATTAATCTCCAGTCTAGTCATGGACATCAGATAACCCAGAGGAGCAGATGCTGATTAACATATTACAGCATCGGCCACCGAATCAAATCACACAAAATGAAAAGATCCTTTTTTTAAATAAACATTTCACTGACCTCACCACTAGTGCACCTGATCACATGATGTAATTACACACTTGCTTCCTGTTCCTGTGTTACACCCCCTCCCTTTCATTGTTTGCTGTGACAAATCTGACACTGGATTCCTGGCACAGAGGTATTTGTTCGGTATGTTCAGAGAGCTAAACCTGTGAACTTAGAGTGGCTGGATAGACTCTCAATCACCCTGCTGCTGCTTCACAGAACCACACACACAATCACACACACACGCCCACAGAGTAAGAGGAGAAAGTTAAGACCTGACACAGTTCTCTGGAATGCAAACTTAGTCCCCTCTGAGCTGCTCATGTGGAACTAAGTAACAGTGGAGTAGAGCAGGGTGAAGGAGCGAGGTGATACCGGCCAGGAGGGCAGTGGAAGAGAGAGATACCTCTGTGCATTCCTACTGTAAGAGCACTGCTTTTATGTCACTACTGTACACTACACCCCTACAATGCATCACTTTTTTTTTTTACACAGCGCTATCCCGGCTTTTGCAGGCTCCTAATGCCTCCCCTCCCCTGTTAGCCTGGAGGCAGCTGAAAGGTGCCTCCATTTCCCATTACACCGCCTCACACACACACACACACACACACACACACACTGCCCACTGCCCTGCCAGCCAGAAAACACACTTTACGAGAGGCCAATGACAAAAAGCAGTGCCAACTACACTTTCTTTTGATCATGCATGGCTAGAATGGCTTCCAGGGGGGCTGACTAAACCAACCTACTGAAGGCGTAACCACCCTGTACCTCACATACACACACACACAGAGCCTTTCAGCCTCTAGGTAGCAGCTATCAGCACTGATCAATAATACATGGGTTTAAGGTGCTCACAGGTTCACTGCAGCATCATCATGCCTCTGACCGAGGGACACTGTGGAGGAAACGGCACGTGAGACATCTCCATCCAGAGCAACACCTCATCCAGCTGTGCACAGTGTGCTGCCCAGACTGATGGCGACACGCTGAAACGCCCTTTATTTTATAGCCTCCTGTGTGTGTATGTTTGTGTGTGTGTGAGAGAGAGATGGGCATGTGGTGCTATATACTCTTCTATTACACAGCTGCAGTCTCGGTTACAATAGATCTCGTTTCAGTCTCATCCCCGAAGTCAATTAACCACAGAGGGCTGCCGTCGTTCAGCGAGCATCACCTGAAATAATGCACGCGTTTTGACGCTTCAGCAAATTGATTTACGCACGAGAGGCGCACGAGGACATATAAAAGGTTACCTTTCAAAATAAAATATAGGTTAGGAGGACCTACAGTCTGGTTTGAAGGAAACCTTTTTTTTTTCCCACGACGATAGCATTGAACTTCATGTGTAATTCCTCTGTGGGGTTGGTCTCAGGCTTCTGTTCTTTTTTTTTTTTTTTTTGGCCAAGATATAGCCGGTGTCATGAACGCAGCATGGCGATTATATTTCATTAAAACATACCTTTTTCTTTTTGTTCCTCAGATGTGTGTCATATTCCCTCTGCCGACGCTGGAGCTGCTGCTGCTGCTGCTGTTTCCGCCGCTGTGGTGGTGTGGTGAGAGGTATAGCTCCCTCACACGAGCCTGGCCATTGTGATAAGCAGGACCGGAGAGAGGAGAGAGAGGAGGAGAGGAGGAGGAGAGGAAGGCAGCATGGAGGTACAAACCACTCCAAGTGCACTAAACCGATTATTTTCAACCCCAGCCCACAAGAGGTCGTTCTTTAGAGCAGCTGTGAGCAGGAGCGTCGGTGATGAACTGAGGTGATGGACTCCTGGATTTGTTCTGTCAAGTTTTAAAATACACGTCCAGTCAATTAAACAAATGTTTTTGCCTGTTAACTTCACACTTGCATAATCAACCTTCACTGTGCAAACTGATAAATGCCAGGAGAAGAAAGAGCAAAGATTTCCATAATGGGCACACCTTAAATCTGATTTAAGGTGGCACCCACACTGAGAAATTTGCAGATTGTATGTTTTAAATGTATCTATGTATTTTAGATGAAATTCTAATGCTATTTCATTATTATATTTTCTGATTCCCCCTGTTCGTCTGTGCTGTTGTGTCAATTTGAATTTCCTCTGTAAAGCTATCCTCACCTTATTTTATGTTAGTGGACTTCTTGGTGAAGTTGTCATTTTGTGTTCAACATTTACACCTGACACAAAAAAAAATTGATTTATTTGATTCTTGTGCATGTTCACAGAGCAAACAACGTTTTTCAACAAGGTAAAGAGAGTAATTGTGTATATAAGACTTTGATCTTCACCAAACTTATTTTGCTGATACTGTGCCAAATCCATAATGGTATGCAATAACTTATTACAACTTGTGTTTTTTCCAGGAATATAAGAAGAAGAAGAAGAAAAACCAAGCCAAAAAATCATATTGAGCATCAAACCGGGCAAAGTTGTCAACAGCCCAAAAAGTCCTACACTTACTGATAAAGATTGTATTTAAAGTGGTTCTTTCTTTGTCTGATATATCGTCTTGTGTGTTAAAATCTAGGTTTACAACACTCATTATTTCAGCTGAGACTGCGTGCTTGAAAGGGCAATAATCCTGAATGGGTTTGTGTATAACTGTACTCCCACTCACACAATGCTGCATAATACTAGTGAGAATAAAAGACAGGCTATAGTGGTAACAGCCTGCAAGAAAAAAAGAAAGAAAGAAAGGATCATAAATGTTCTTTACATTTTATTTACTACACCAGGAACAACAACAACAGCAACAATAATATTATTAATTCACCATATAGCAGCAATGAGCTCCATTTAGCAGCTGCCCTGTCAGAGCACTTCTTTCTAAATGTGAATGGCTACAATTCAACTGCAATACATTTGCTGATAAAGCTCATGTGAAATGATTGAGGAGCACTTACCAAACATAAATAAAACAGCATATTCAAATAAAATTAATCAAAGACTCGTGCACACAACAGCCATGGAGACACAAATGGTTTTAACAGCAATAACCACCTCTTACCCTAGGCTTATTAAGTATAACAGGCAGTAAGCAAAATCAAGTAATGATATTGTGCAAACAACTACAGTAACACAAACACAGCTGCCACTTCAAGCAGGGTTCCCTTTAAAATGTATGTCAAACAGATAAAAAAAAGTGGACACTCCATCAGAGGGCAGTGTTGCTCCTTCCAAACACAGGACCTTTCAGGTCCTTTCCCAACCGAAGACGACCTCAGTAAGGACATCCAGAGAGGTATGTCCAAATAAACATCTGTAACCACTGCTGTACTCTGTTCTCATGTTCACACAAAAGATAATTTAACGTAAAGTAAAAACAAAAAACACTAACTCCCCAACAGAGCTATACGTAGTTTTAAATAGCCCATGGTTCCAGTAAAGTTTTTATTCATACTGGCTGAACGTATTACACCATGCATGGCCTTAATTACATTCCCTGCCCCATTTATCTTAAAATATGATATTAGGTTAGGTCTCTCTCCTTCGAGTCCCTAATATATCCAGTGTGTAGATGAATGTGTAGTGTGTGTGTGTGTGTGTAATGTGCAGTGTGTAGACAAAGGGCTGTCACTCTGACTGCTGGAGTGGACATGAACAATATACCAGAGCCCCCTGGGCCACATTACACCGCAGAGACTTGCATAAAAGGACGAGAGAAGGAGCGCAGACAGCCTCTGACTAATGGAGAGAGAAAGCAAGGAGACAAGTGGGAGTTCACATTCACAGCCTGATCTCATACGATATAGCATAAAAGGCATCTTTTGGCAATGTGGAAAGACAGGGCAGTATTTCAAAACACTGAGAGAGCCCTCAAATTTTCAAGGCCTCATTAGTATTATCTTTTTATTTCTACTGAAAATCTAATCTAATTTGTTGTTGATGAGTAATTAAAAAAATCTTTAAGAGCAGATCCCCTTAAACAACATCTAAAATGTGTATTTGGCCTCTTACTGCTACACCGGTCCGTGCACGAAGTATAATTCAATTGCGTTGTTCACTTCGTACCATGAAAAATGTCATTTTTAGGGGTATTTCCTATTTGATTGACGTGAGACGTACAACGCAATTCAGCACCAAAGTGCCCGCTTGTTCCTTTCTCCAACTTGTACAATGAAAATTGAAAAAGCTCTCTACTTCCTTTTTTACACCACGGGAAATTATAATGTTGACTCTATCTCTTAGACCTTTAAAAAGGCCACCTCAAGCAAGTTCAGCCGCCTACAAGATGCGGAACCTCTAATACAGTGTCCTGTGGCTCTGTAAAGTCTCTGTTTTGCATCTTGTACATTTCGCCCGGCCTAACTGTCTCATTTGTATGTAGCCTATGTGCAATTGTGTGTGTGTCCCCAGAGAGTAGACAGATGAATGGCCCATCATATGGGCGCTGTGGTGAAACACCTGCCACATCCAGAGGGAGGGAAACCCCAGCCGTCACCAAAAATAGAGGGTAGAGGAACAGCTGATGTGGAGTCACCTGCCACCCCAAGACACTTAGACTAAACAAACCTAAGACAAATCTAAATTTCTCAGCAAAACCTTTTGGTTTCAGAGAACAACAACAAACAGTGCTCCTCAACATTTTAAAATGTTGCAGTTTATTTCCAGCATATAAAAGCAATTTTAAGCTGCAGCTCAATCAATAAAATAAATATATTAACAAATGAAGGTGCAAAGAGGAATTAAAGTCACAATGGACAGGCAGGCCCAGCAGACTAAAGACAAGGCATTGCAATGTTATAGTGTGGAAACACAAATACCATACAGCAGCTCTCAGAAATATCTCCATCCTTTTCATGACAGCGAGCCTTAGGCAGTCCTGCTGCTGTTTCCCATGGTGATAAGTCAAAGTGATATTCCCATAACAACCACAGGATGTAGAGTATAGGCTACAGTGTGTCTGGGCTCGGGGCAACTCCATTAGTCTGACATGGCCTTTTAACCCCTCAAACACAGGCTGTGGGCACCATGTTAACAGCCTAAACATCCAGCACGTGGTTGAGGTAGGAGATGTAACAAATCGCGAGTCGCAGGATCTCGATCTTGGACAACTTTTTGTCGGGTGGGATGGTCGGGAGGAGTTTCCTCAGCTCTGCAAAAGCCACGTTGAAGGCCACTACGCGGACGCGCTCCCTGGTGGCGTGCGCGGATCGATACTTGGCGGTCGCGCGCCTCCTCCGCCTCTTCTCCTCCCTGCTGAGGGCGGGCACGTGCGCGGGCTCCGCCGATATGGACCTGCATTGACCACTGTCCAGAAGGGTTTCCGTGTCCGTATGCACCCAGGGCAGCTCGGGATCGGGCTGGTCAGGACTGAGCATTGTACTGCAAATGACCTAAAGACCAAGGACAAAAGACAATGAAGCAGTGTTTTTAATTGGACTTATATTTCAAGGTAATGATCAAGTGCCAGAAACGGGGACACAAATCTAACAACTCAGTACAGGACAATTTTATTTTGCTGGCACTTTTGAAACAAGCAATCTGTAGATTTTGATCCTTTACATATTAGGCAATATTATCCTTTCTTTTCGTTGCATTTCTGGTTGCCGTTTTGCCTTTTTTAGACAAACTGAAAAACTTATTTTATGGGACCAGGCGCCCTAATGAGGGACTCGTGCTGCCCCCTTGTGACCGGACTTCGTGACTGTTCCTCGGCCACCTGAGCTATCCGAGGTGCTGAAACAATATCGCCGCGAAATCAAACAGCTCGTCCCCAATGTCGGGTCATTCAGTCAGAATAATAATGAATCCGGTTTCTTACAGTTCAAACAACTGAGAGATCGAAACAACAGCTGCTAGAGACTGTCGTGTAAACTTGTTATTTATCAGGCTCCAGAAAAAATCTTGAAGGCTCTGCTCAGTCTTATTGTTTTTTAATTACATGACGCTTCCGCATAATAAAAGTTGTATATTCTTTTTTAAGTTTTGAACTATAAACACAACATTTGAACTTACCGTGCACATTCAAAGACCCAGATCCCCGTGAGCCTCCTCCATGCTGTCCCGGTGCTGATCCGTCTAAGTAGAGTTGAAGAGCCGCGAGCAGGACATGTTAGGTTTGACTCATGGTCAAGTGGACATGGTGCGGTCCGGCTCGTCCTCCTCCCTGTCCATCATGGTGTGTGTGGAGTGGGCATCTCTTCCTTCAGACCGAGAGACTGCGCGACTTGTTGCTGTCTCTCCCTCAAACCTCCGCCTGGGTGTGCGCATGAGAAGACCCCCCCACCCCCCTCCCATCTCTCTATAAAAGGCGGGATAAGAGTGCTCATTTGCCTGAACCCATTCCTTCTTTTTCACTTAGATCCAGGAGCCGCGAGACATCCACTAACAGATTTGTTTGTGCACAGTATTTGTTGTAGATGGATGTTCTCGACAGTATAAGATCAAATATGCACATCTTGTGTCTAAATAGTCAAGAAAAAAATGGATCAAATGTGTCTCAGAAACAACAAAAGTGCCTCCTCCAGGATATGACTCAAACATCTGTTATCCTCTATCCATTATAAAACTCAGGCAGGCTTGGTTGCCTGCCTGTCAAGGAAGATTGGGTCCCATCTCTGCATGCGGAGCTGGTGACAGGACAGGCTTTTAAAAAGGGCAGTGGGCCTGTGGATACCACTTGACGTGGTCATAAGCTGTAAAAATCCACCAGAGTATGTGCCCTGCCATTTGCTGCACTTTAATAGGCCCAGTGCTGATAAAGGCACCGGGGTAGGAGATTGAAAAGGGTAGGCAATCTGTGTTGGAAATAAATTGAGAAGTGAACTGTAAAACAGCTCATTTATTCAAACAAGCATAAAAAAAATGGACAAAGCTTTTAACAAAGATGACTCTATCCTTTGCCATGACAATACAGCCAGATATTGTGGATGGTATTGTGTGTTAGTAGCCTGTTGTGTCTGGACGAACGTGGCGGGAGTAGTCATGTGGCTCTGGCATTTTGATCTGCTCATCTCTTAGAGGGAAATGTCAGTGCTAATCATTACTAACATAATCATTGTGAGTAAATCACCAATGGGCCTCCACCTCTGTGCCGATGGTGGAAAATGTTTCCTCAGACGCTGTCAGAAATGGCACCATAAATGCTCAGTTGGGAACATATGCGATTATTGAGAAGGCCTTGGCATATGGCTAACATCATTATCATTCTCTCCAAACCACCATGTGACCATTCCTGTCTTGTCGACTGGGAAATGGCCGGGGTTCACCGCTCATCACTGGAGGAAAGATGCGTAATGTAATGAGGATGATTTCTCAGAACTGTCATGTTAGAATTTTCTTTTTTTTGTGTATAACTTTGAAGTGCTGACCCGATGCTGACATACTTATAGTTCCTTCATATGACGTCACATTTACCATTAAACAAACTAACCTACGTTCAGTTTAATCATTAAAAAGAGACGCATCCCTAATTAAAATAGACTCAAGGGAGAACTACTGAGAAAAGCTTTGCTCTGTGGCATTTAATAATAGACGCTGTCAGTGTCTTGAAGGTCAGAGGGTGTGATGTGTGTATGTATGATCATGAGTGTGTGTTTGTAACTGTCTTGCAGTAATTACAGAACAGACCCTGAACATTATTGAAAAGAAAAAAACAAGAGGGGAGCCAGGAAGCATGAGAACGTGACAAGGTTGTAAGTCCATAGCAATCACAAAGATCATGTAAATCATTAAGCAGCTCAGTATATTAACTAGCCAAATGATGACAATACTGGCCCTCTGATGTGATCTGATAATAATAAATAATCCTTCAATGGCACGTTTAGCAATCAATCACATACACATACTATATATATTATGGTCATTCACATCCGATAATAAGCAAACAATCAGTATCCATGATTTACCAGCAATTAAAAGCCACTTTCTTAGTTATGTTTTTTTTTTGTCTAATCGATCAAAACTTTTGTCAACCTTTAAACATTTCAGGAGTGCACTATATGGCTATAACTGAAACAAATTACTATTTGATAAATTCTGTCTCTGCTAAATTTTTTTTAAATGAAGTGACACCAAGGCTGTAATTTCCTAACAGAAGCGTTGTTGAGTATAGCATCCTGACCTTGGTGAGTGATACACAAGCAGTATTCATTCTTCATTTTTTATCCTTTATTTTACTGCAGCCAACCTAATGAATAGATGATAACTTAATACAAACTTTAATTTATCTGGGCATGTAACACCTAGCAATACCTATTCTGCTTACACAAGATGATTTAAAGATCAATCAATCGATCTGCATCTGCATTCAAAATATGCAAACTAACATTACACAGAAATTTGTGTCTTTGCTGCTTGTTTCATATTGAACAAAACAACCATGTGATTTCAGCAGAATCTCTCATTTCAGTTCTTTGCCTTGTGCCACTCTCCAAGGAGTCTCTCTTGTGCGCTCTCCTCCCTCTGCTCCCTCTTTTCCTCATCTGTCTCGGTCTGGACACCATCTGTTTAAAGGCCAGAGCCACGAGCCTCACATTTTCATCTCCTACGCCTCGTCTGTTCATGCATGCACATGTGCATTTGTGAGTGTTAAATAAAATTACTTTTATTTCAAACCAATTTTCTCCGGGATGTAATTTTAGTCGATAATCAATAATTCAACCAACAAAAAGATTAATCAATTTTCTAAAAGGATTTAATATAAAGGAGAAAAAAAGGCTCAATAATTCCTGCTTTCAGCTTCTTGAATAAATGTGATTTGATCTGTTTATATAACATTTTAAAGTGAGCACCTTTTAGTTTTTGAAAAATGCAGCTACATAACATTAGGCTCTGGGAAATTGATATGTATTTCTTCAGCGCTTTCTCTTCATTATAAGATTCAGTGGTTGATTGATTAGAAAAAAAAAATCAACAGATTAAGCAATGAAAAATAATTACTGCAGCCCAGGAACAATCAATCAATCCCTGCCTATTTTCCCCAAATAATAAAAGGACTTAGGCTATTTATAATAATGACATTTGTGATGAAGGTCTCGGTTATTGACATTATTTCTGCTAAGTACGCCATCCTCCTTCAAATAATGTATTAAAGAGGATAAAATAGATTATTGTTTAATTTCTTCTTCTGCTTCTTTTTGAAGTTGTGCCAAAAAACCTTGAGAAATGCAGCTGGATGGTCTCACCTCTCGCCCCCTCCTCCTCTCCACACTTCCTCCTCACCGCTGTAACCATGGTGACAAAGCTGATTGATTAGATATCTGATTCCAAATCAGCAGAAACAAAATATGACAGCAGATGGTAACCAGACAGAGAGGAAGACTGAGGGAGGGATCAAATTAAGATTTAAACTACCTCGGCATTTGCATGTACAGCTTGTGATTTTAGGGGGTTATATGACAATAGAGCTACCCACCCATGACTGGCTTGTTATGAAAGCTGTCGTCTCCCGATACCTTTAACTTGCTTTTCTTATCAAGTCTTCAACATAATATAGTTGTACAGCATGTTTTCTACACATTTCCTCTAGTTTGGGCAACTATGCATGCATTTCAGATCACAAAATAGTTTTTAGTAACTTTATTTGACAAACTGGTCATGGTTCCAGTCCACTTGTTCTAACAGAAGAACAGAGAAGTACGATGCTTGTTTCACTTTAATGTCCATGATGTTGACTCAAATCCATAAAACTAGCCAATGATGCATAAGACTTTAGCAGGCAGGGTTCACAAAAGGACTCAAGCTTCCAGCGCATCAGATCCACACACAAAACAACAACAGCAGACCATTATTCCCACTACAAAAAAAAAATGCTGTAGCAAATCTAAAAACATGATCAACCTAACAAAGAGAGGGGTAAATGTTTTACCACCATACAGCATAGAGGCCTGTGCCTGAGTAAGGTCACAACACTTGTTCTCTTATCTTTGACCTTCGGTGAGATATTTGATCAAATAACATTTATGGAGATGCAAGATGTTTAGCCTAGAGGGAAAACTCACTATTTGGTGAAACTCTTAACAACCCAAAAAGTTCAGACATCTGAAACGTAACCCTGATTGAAAAGTTATTTTTGAAATTATGTAAGAAGCCAAAAACGGTTGACCTGTAGGCCTACTACTTCAATACTCAGCCTTCATTGCTCATGTAATATTCAATAACCAAACCAGATAGCTACAGACCTGAATTCCAGAGTGAAAACAAACAGGGCCTTTCTAATAAGAAAAAAAAAGACTGGTAGCTACCAAAATGCTAAAAGACTAACTAACCACAACAGCCACACAAAATACTTTTAAGACGACAAACTCTATATTGAGGTCCACTAACGTTAAATCCCCTGTCTCAAAGGTTGACAAACATGCTAGCTAACAATTTTAGCTAAACTGTATCTTGAGGCTAAAGTTAGAAACGATATGACATCAGCGACGTCCCTCAGTGGATACGACACGTGCCAAACACCTAATATTGCCCCTTACATTCACCATCATTGTCGTGCAGGTGCCGAGATGAAACGCGAACCACTGACGTGAGTAGCCCAATGTAACGTAGCCTAGGCATGTAGCCATGAACAGGGTTAGCAACATTTAGAAAATTTGACTTTTAAAGTTTGGTCAAGAAAATGGTACGGCCCACTGTAGGGGTGTCTCAAATCGTAGCCTAACGCGCAATTCCACGACGCATGAATGTGGGGAATGCAGCCTACAGATAAGAAAAATGTTGATGTTACAACGCCCACTTTTTTGGAATAAAATAACCATAAATGAATGATTAATAAATGAATAAATGGAGCAGTCCTTTCAAAATTAATCTGTTTTAAACGGATTTATTTTAAATTGAACCAGCACAGCCAACACAACATGACCTAGATAGCTGACTTATTTTCAGGAAACATTTTGGGAGGCAGAGGAAACTTATGAAGTAAAGTGATGAGGCGTGTCATGACTTAATTCAGTGAGAACTTTCCCCTTGTCTTTTCTGTTTATTGACAACAAGCCGATCCAGTATCAAACAAGAAACTTTTCATTTAGGTTTCGTTCCACTTTTGTTTTTAGGCCTGTGCAGGAAATTCCCAACTGTCTAAAACTGGAAGAACAACTCTGAGGTGGAGGATGAGTCGCTAAACAGACCCTTAACTGAATATAATTGATACAGAGAAGATTAAACGGAAAATCTGAGTAGATGGATTTGCTGCACACCTGAGAATTTCACTAGGGAGATGCCTGTGTTATGTTCAATGTGAGTTAAAATTCAAGAGTTGTCTGCTTCAAACTTAAAAGCAACACTTTCAGATTGTTGTTTACTTAAATAGGACTTCTCTTCAACCACTTCATTGAGGCAGACATAACAGAGGACACCTGTTTCTAGCTCCTCAGGGGACAGTTAATGGACAGTGGAGAGCTGCAAGACATGTAAATGTAACATAGATAAAGACACAGATTATTTATCTACACTCAGAGCTTTTACTCTGAAAGCAGTGACTCTTATCTTAGTACATGCTTATGCTGTAACATTAAATAAATATGCACAAGGTCTGTCTGCCATTCATGCTATTAATAATACAGAGTTTCACTGCAAGATGCTATCACAGTTCAGTGGACATCTTTACAGTGTTGCCTTCAGGGGTTCTGGCTTGGGAAACTCTGGCTGACAAACATAAGTAACTTGTTATCCCAATGACGAAAGAATGAGGTAGTGCTGCTTTTGTTGGTACGTTGCAGTATTGCAGTTAAGGCCTACATTTTCAAAGTGAGGTTATAAAATGTGAGAAGAGATAGGCGATAGGGGAAATGGCCCTTGCTAGAATATAAAAAAACTGCAACTGAAAGAGTTAAAAGGGGGGGGGGGGGGGGGGGGGAGAGACAGGATAAACACAATGTGATCAAAGTCAAAGGTTTAGTCTTCACAGACATTAGTATTTCTATTTAGAAAATGCACAATAGCCATTTGGCTTCATTTCACCTCTTTCTGTTACTTGTGATTATAGCTCTCTGTATTTTATGACCATCTGTTGCCGAGAAACTCAGAATCACAGTTGATAGCAACAGCAAACGCTTATATTGCACCATCTCGACTGAACTGAGGTTACTTTATTGGTCACCAACTAGAAAAGCACACTTGATTAAAATGCCTGTCGGAAGTCAGAGAAGGCTACACACAGACTGTCTCTGACCACAGTGATAAATATGGTGTTGAGATGAGTTCATCCAAATGGAGACAATTACTGTAAATACAGCGCAAAATGTGTGAGAAAGTGAAAGCAAGAGAACAATTGATTTATCATTGCTATTATTGTGATTCTGTCATCACTTATCAGCTGTATCACTGGGTTTTGTTTTCTGTTTTATTTTCTGAATTTGTTGAATTTTTCCACTCACTCTGCATGATAATAATGAACAGAAAATGTGCATGACATCTGCTGTGCCTATTTTGTCATCTACAAAATGATAGGAAGCAGGTTCACATGGCTTTTGGAAAAGTAAAAACAGCCAGAAGACAAAACGTTTGAAAGGAATTGGAAGAATCTGTCAACTTTCTGATATCAAATGTAACAGATTATTACAGAAGTGAAACTTTACATTTGGCAAGACTTGGAATGAATAGACGTAGCTACAAGTGACAGACTCCTATACTTGTTAGCACCCTCTGTAGCACTGTCAACATTGGCTCAACAACACTCTCGAGTGTTTAAGGAAACACCAGATGTTCTGTCTTGTGGCCACTTCTGTTTCATTAGAATAATCTAAACAGCAGCTTTTGGATTAAGAGTGAAAACCACAGAAACAGCTGTTTGATGTAACTTTATAGAACCGAGCTCCTGCCTGATATGAATATAATGTTTAACCAATCACAAACTTTTATTGCATCCTCCAACTCCAAATGGGTATGAATATCCAACAACAGTGCAGCTGCTACTGTGTCAAAGTGTTGACAGATGGTGATTTCCTTGCTGCAAACCGTGCAACTGGTGTAAACCGCTCTCCAGTGGACATATAGCTACTATATATGTCCACAGTCCATAGTCCATAGTCATGAAAAAACAAATACTTCACAGGTTATATCTTAGATCTTTCATTCCAATTGCACATAATTACAGCCAGTCCAATGCTGATAATAATTTTTCTATCAAACAGTTATAAGATGTCGGTAAAAAGACCTGTTTACTTCTTTAATCAAAGAACGAGGTGTTTTGACCGTTTATGATACTGAGACAGAGGAGGAACGGGCACTCTGGCTGCTATTATTTCAATTACTTATGATTTGTATCCCTGCCAAGCAGCAGTGCTGATAGCCTGCCAAAAGTATCAAGAAGTACACTAAACCTTGTTGCTATGTTTACCTATAGTCATCCCAGTGATTAGATCAGTGACATTAATTTGTTAAAGGTTGCAGTTTGCATGCTTTACAATGGCTCTGTTCTGCCAGTATATAGCCACAATTCACGACTCACCATCTGGACGGCCATTACTCACTTTGGCCTTAACCTCCCAGTGAGCTGGCGGATAGTCTCAAAGTGTGATTAAACCATAAACAGCATCAAATTAATCTCTTCACTGGAGGAGAACCGAATGACTGTCGCCATCTAGTGGTCAATGGAAGCATGGAATAATATGAGAATGTGGCTGTTCACTCTGGTCCAAATGTTAAAAAAGGGCTTTCCCAGCTTACCTCATTGCACTCATTTGTCTTTTTTCAAAGCCATAATGGATATCACCTCAACTTATGTAGGCTAATAGATAAAAATGATATTGTCCACCTGTGAAGCGGGTAATATTTTTAGGCAAATCTACCTATTGTTGAAGTTTCCAGACTTGCCAAAATTTCAAAGTCTATGAATTTATAAGTCCTCCGCAACCATGATATAGCCTACACTCTACAGCTGTAGAAAAAAAGGTTGATATGAATAAATATTGGATTAGATTTGGTTACCTTACTTTTTCTCAGATACTTAGTATAAAAGAACTTGGAGGGTTTGACATTTCATCCACAGGTAGGATGGTGTTGTCCTTGTAAAATTTACAATGAATAATCCATTATTTTGCTTCTGTATAGCATCTGGATAGTGTTGTCCCTAATGTGACAGTTGACAGTCCTGTCACTATGCCTCCAATTGATCATGTGCCCTGGCTATTCGGCCACAGGGATATCCCTTTGGTCGAATGGCAAGTGCACATGACTCTTACCCGGGAGACTGGGGTTCAAACCCCGCCTGGGCCCTCCTTCGTCCTGCCACACTAACATCATGTGTGAACATCTTATTTCAAGTGTGGCAAGACATGAAAAGAGCCATGTTGCTGTATTTTCTTAGATTGGCCACATGATGGCACTGTAGGTCACATTTTTAAACGATTAACCAGCATTGCCTATAAAATGAAACATCCTGAAATCCTCTGTAATTGTGTGACTCTACCCATTTTATACCCCTATGTAAACTATAATTTCCCTTTTAGTGGTAATGTAAAGAGGCACCAAAGGTGGACTGCAGATGTTCCTTTTATGCGGTGCATCAAAAACCCGGAGGCCTGAAAGAAACCTGTGAACCAGGCCTCGAGAGGCACACACCTAATACCTGACACATGGAAGAAAATGTGTACAAGGTTGCAACAAAACAGCCTGGGATCACGTAGCTCAATACATCATAAACCATGAAAATGTACCTCCCAGGGAAACACATGATCCCTTCCTGTCACAACAGAGGGAATACAGCCAGCAGCTCGCTATGAAACACAGTGAACACCAAAATGTGTGTGGTGATGGCTTAAAAAAAGAAGAAAAAAATGGAGAGGCCCCACAGATGAAAAGAGTTGGCCTTATAAACACCAGAATGCTTCATGATTTTAGATTTAAACAATCCATGTGTGGTGGTCTGACAAATACCTGCACATCCTTCAAGCATGAATCAATCTCAATAAATGAGAAAAAGGAGAGACAATGGGAGGACAGACAGCTGACAAAGCATATCCATATGCCTCACTCATGTGGTGTCTTTGCATGCATGTGTGCCTATGTGCTAATTTGAAGCAGTTGTTCATCTGCCCCACCACCCCACCTCACAGTGGCTGCATAGATGGTAGGCTACTTAAGATCTGATTTTTGGTCCCAGATGTGTGCCAGCTCATGTCTGCCTTTGATGCCCGCTGCCGAGACTATTTTCTTTTACAGGGAAACATTCGTGAGCTGCAGTCGACCGCAGGCAACTGTTTCTTAGAGAAAAGTAATGTAAAGGCAAACAGAGATGGAAACCAGTAACAGCAGAGTGAGAGGATCACTCGACCACATTTGCTTGGATGTGGTTTGAAGACACAAGGAGTGGCACACAATTTTTAAACATCTTGTAGACGGGGGTGGGGGGGACAGACACGCATGCTCTCAAGAAGCCACACAAAGATACTATAGAAAGGACACAAACATAGAGGCCCAGGCAAACATTGACTCTCTCTCTCTTTCTTGGCAGGATATAATAGGAAAAGACAAACATTACCTTGAAGTAGGAAATGCATGTGCAAGAGTAATGGTAAATTAACCCTGTGGTTAAAAGTGGCTAAATCTGCAGCTGCCTCCCTTAACCTACATATTCTTGGCTTTTAGTGGTTTATTGAGTCCCTCTGCTGTCCAGCTTCAGAACAACATGGCTGACAGTCCTGAGAGAGAGACTCCCACATTACCAGCTGATTGGTTGATGACCTTGATTGCTGATTGGCAGCACCTGTGAGGCTGCAAAGGCTTGGTGTATAAAAACAGCATCTTGAAGTCAACAGCAGGTTGAACTGCTCTTTCCATTTACATAGACCTGGTGCTTATTTCTCCAGCTCGTCTGTCACAGTTTGTTTGACAATGGGTGAGTTTGCTTTTTTTAGTACTTGTTGAAAGATGTAGGGGTGTTTGTTCGATGCTTTGATTAAGCTTGTATATTGTACAGCTGTATTTGTATTTCTTTTTCACTTGTGTAACTCTGGATGATGACATGATTAATTTGATTCTTGTCTTGGCAGCCAAGAAAGTGTTGATTGTGTACGCCCATCAGAGCGCTGGCTCGTTCAGCGCTGCAGCTAAAGATGCTGCAGTAGAGGTTTTAACTGCTCAGGGCTGCACAGTGGAAGTATCAGACCTGTATGCTATGAAGTTTAAAGCCACAGCTACTGCTGAAGACATCACTGGTATATACATTTCCTTCAGGCATTAAAACGTCATAACTTTCTTCTAAAACTTTGCTCTTCTGAACCACAGGAAACGCTTTATTTTTGTCTCTGCAGGAGAAGTTAAGAATGCAGAACACTTTCGTTATGCAGAGGAGACCAAACTGGCATGGGAGCAAGGAAAACTGTCTGCCGACATCACTGAGGAACAGCGTAAAGTCACTGAGGCAGACCTAATCATCTTTCAGGTAGAGCCTGAGTGGCAGTATTGTTTATGCCAAGCCCCCCCCAACTCCTCACATTAACGCTTTACCCCTCTGTTTCTCTCAGTTCCCCATGTACTGGTTCACTGTTCCTGCAATCATGAAGGGCTGGTTTGACCGGATTCTCACTCTGGGATATGCCTACTCGCAAGAAAAGAGATACAGCAATGGAGTCTTCAAGGTAAGTGCTCTATCAAGTGGCTCTGCATGGGAAAAGATTAAAACTTTTAATATGGATAATCTCTGCACAGGACAAGAAAACCATGCTGGCCTTCACCACCGGTTCTCATGAGTCCATGTTCAGTGCAAATGGCATCAATGGAGACATGAATGTCACACTATGGCCCCTGCAGGTATTTCAATTCTTCATTAACCTGCATCAAACATTAATCAGACAAATGACTAACAATGACTTCTCTTGCAGAACGGTATCCTACACTACTGTGGCTTCCAGGTTCTGGCCCCTCAGATCTTCTGGGCTCCAAGTCACCTTCCCTCTGAGGATCGCACCGCCATGCTGGAGGCCTGGCGCAAACGACTGCCAGGCCTGCTGGAGGAGGAGCTGCTCAGCTTCACTCCTATGGATTGCTTTGACTTGGAGAAGGGGTTCCAGCTGAAGCCTGAGGTCCATGAGAAGCATGCCACCAAGGAGTTTGGACTGACAGTGGGGATCCACATGGGTAAACCTCTGCCACCCAACAACCAGATGGGCCGAAAAGCCGGAGTCTGAAGACAGCAGGCCTTCATTGAGCAGTTGTACAACAATAAAATCTGCTTTTGGCTTTAATTCTTGTCACTGTTTGGATATAATTTATTGCTTTTCCCTTAGTTTACAAATATGGAAGGTACAGCCAAATGAGAGGGGGAAGTATCCAAACAGGGTACAGACTTTGCACAATATTTCACTCTCTTAGTCTTGCTTGTAATGCATTAACCACTGGGTTGTTGTTGGCTTTGTGTCCAGCTTTAATGGAGACATTGACTGTTGCACTTGAGCAATGAGAAGTATTTTAGGCCATTCTCTGCACAAATGGTACGCATTAGTCCACAGTCTCCATATACTGGGATATTTCACTCATGGCTGACATGACAGCATTGTCCGGCCTAGAAAACTTCCCTGAATCTGGAAATTGTTTCATTTTTCACAATTTTCTGCTGTCCTGTACAGATTAAATGTTCAGCTTGGTTTAAAAGAACACTTTCAAATGTGCCACCCACTCTTTTATTCACTTTTGTTCCAAGACTTTGGGTGTTCTCTCTAAATAAGACCAGTCTTGTCTGGTTTTCAGACTCTTCACATTTAAGCACAGATGTCAGTGTAGCTTTCTATTCAATTCACATGCAACTCTGATCTTGTGAAAATTCCTACTTCTCCAAGTGTTGTCTTATCAGTGTATCCTGAAAACTTTGCACATCTACCGCATGTAGTGCATTCACAACTATACTAAAATGGCAAAAATCTAACTTGTAACATGACCATATTGCATAGTGATTATCAACTCCTCTTTACAGCATGCTCTTCAGGGCATAGCTTTATGTTTGATCCCATTCTGCCCATTTTATAGGTAGAAAAATAACCACTATTCACTACTCAATCAACACCAAGCAAAGAGAAGCTTTTAACAGCTTAAAACAGATTTCCCTCAGGAGGTGGTAGGAGACCAAAACAGCTCAAATCTACCAACCCTATGCTAATGGTATTTCAAACATGTGTAAAAAAGCAACAACTCTCTGATATGGACTCCAAATGTGATGTCAGTGTTGTCTTCACATCTTGCTTCCACTGTTCCCAAGCAGAAAAAAAAGTTTCATGCAAGCTTAAAAGCGCATTTTGTTGTGTTTGTCCCACATGCAGAATGATATCCTGCAATCTGGTTCTGACTCCTCAGATCTACTGGGCCTCTCGGGGGAAACGCCCTTTCCTCTCCTCCCTCTGACTGCTTTGATGGGGAGACGGGATTCTAGTCGAAGCCTGAGGTCCATGAGAAACATGCTAAACAAGGAGCTTGTTCTGACAGCGGGAACCCACCTGGGTAAAGCCCTCCTACCCAGCAGCAACATCAAAGCTGCAGGGTGGTGATGAACACTACTCTTTTGGCTCTGCCTGTGCAGTAAAACCTTCAGTTTTGACCTTCATGTTTGGGTGAGCTGAGTTAATGTCCTGGTGAGCACTTTGTTTTGTAGTTGTTATTTTGAACAAATCAAACAAATGTCCCCGCGCCTGGCTCGAGCTGAAGTGTTCTCAACTTTGTATACAGACGCGCCGGCGACCACAGAGTCTGCTTGCATGCAGGTCTGTGCTCCACACAGGAATATAAGTGGCTGAGCGCTTTTCCCAGAGAAGCAGCTTTTGTTTGGGTATGGAGGAAATGAGATGGAGGCTGGGGTGGTGGTGGTGGTAAGGGGGGGCTGGGGACACACTTAAGGAAATGGCCTTGCACTCTGATGTCCAGACCACAGCCTGTGACATGTAGGAACTTGTCAGTGTGCACATTTCACAGCTGAGGTTTCACAAGGTCACAAGTGTGTTTGTTTGTGTTGAGCCAGGTCCAGTTTCATAATCACCTGTCTTTGCACCCAGATCATGTTAAGATCATTTTTCTGTCATATAACAGAGGACACAGAGTGTGTAAAGGCTGGTTAAGGCATTTCATTTCTGTTTTTTCATATGACTTGGAGGCCCCTTAACTAAACACTCTCAACATGAGAGGAGTTGTGGATGACAGTGTGATTAAATTGTAGCCTGGGAAAAGGCAAGTGTTTGAAATGTCTGAATTTCTATGCACGGCTTTACATCTCCCCTGTAATTACACCAACTCTGTACCAATTGATCTACACATCAATGTGATTAAATCGGACTATTCAAGGTTTCAAGGAGTGCTTTTATGTCTCAGACAGAGACCCATAGTCTTTTAGTTAGAATAGCTGCAGCGGTGGGCATTGAGTGTTTATGTATGTAAGTGTTACACTGCAGTATCTGATCAGGTGTCCATCCTGCTCTCCCATTGTCCATCACAGTTCTCCCACCATGGCTGCAGGGAAATCCATTTTTGGCTGGTTCAATGGGAGGAAGTGGGCACCGACTTATACCAGGCACGGAACAGTCTCCGGAAGAACAGTCTTGTTTTAGGCCCAAATACACACATTTATTCAGATAAAGAATAGCAACAAAAATGTTTAGAGGAAGCACGGCGTCTGCGTGAACCTCAGGTTTTTACAAACCAGAAAGGGAGTTTTATTTTTAGTTAGTGTCAAGCTAAGACTGTAATGAAAAAGTTTAAATAATAGTTTTGGGACATGTATTTACTCTACTGCCAAAAATTTGTATTCGATTGATACCAGTCTCATGTCTGTTTAGTGGTGGGAGGTTTGCAAAGCGTAACACAATGAATGAAAACAGTGTGAAACAGCCAGCATGACTCTGTCCAAGTACCATTTCAACAAACATGCACCTGTAAGGCACAATAATTAACACTTTATATCTTGTTTGTTTAATCTGCACAAAAACAGAAAGAGGAAAAAGTGACACAGTGTGGTATTACAGCTGGTTGTGCTTTATATCCTTTGTCTTCCTGGAGTGTCCGCTGGGTACCTGCCAACTCCTTCAGGCCGCTGAATAGAGAGACAGTTAATCCTCTGTAAAATAACAAAATGATGTTTTTGCATTTAGGGTTTCACACAGATTAAAGAAACAAGATGTAAGGTATTAATTAGCGGGCTTCAGATGTGCTGTGTCACAGCCGCTGTCATGCCTCCGGGTTTCCTTTGTGTTTCCTTTGTGTTTCCCTTCCCCTGTGTCTCCTGTGCTCCCCCTGTCTGTCTGTCTGCCTGTGTGTGTGTGTGCGTGCAAGTGTGGTGTAGGCGTGGCACACTGTCCCTGGCTCCTGCTTCCCTTCTGATTACACACATCTGCCATTCATCCAGCTCATCATCCTGCAGTACTTCTATATTCTCTGACTCTTCCCTTACTCTTTACTGCATTGTTGTTTCAGCTACAGCTGTAGTCATCACTTCGTGTCCCTCAGTGTTCATGGTGAATTGTTACCTTGTGTTGTATCCTTAGCTAATCATTATCTCTCCCTTGCATGCTTGCATTCTCTCCATCCCACAACCACCTGCTACCTCCGGTCAGCCCATTGCCATTCTCCCTCATTCATCCACCCACCCAGCCCAGCCGGTTCCAGCCATTCTGCACCGCCCTCCTGCCCACTCTGCTTCAGCCAGCTACCTCCACACTCATCCCTCCCCATACCCTCTGAAGAAAAACTCCTCCTCTTGCATATCACTCCGAAGACTGTGTCTGCGTTTCAATCCATGCTGCAAATTGCAAACATAGCTTTGCTAACTGGCCTCAAGCAGTAGCTAAATATTTACTAGTCAGACATGAGAGTGGTAAGTGGTCTCCTCGTATAACTTGTGACCTTTTTGCTATCATTAGAAAGTCAGCGTTGGCATCCACAGCGGTTGACTTCACAGTTTTGAAGAAATGTAGCGGTTCCGCATCAGAATTTGCAAAGGCTCATTCCTTGTCTCCAGCTGTGCAACAAGGAATGAGCCACTGGCTTGTTTGGCTTCTATTTCTAACACATATTTTCCTCAACTGAAGTTAGCATCACTGTCGCCCTCAGTTCAGCACGAGACGGTGAAGAAGTAGCACTGATCAGAACCCAACAATGGCTGCGGCTCTCGGCATGTATGGTTATGACAGCCACTGACAACCATCCGGTGAGAAACGACATTTAGTGAAAAAGCTAAATAAAAGCTTGTAATGGAGCTCAAAAGGCAAATATGACAAATATAAATAACACAAAGACTCGATACTTTGAAATGAGGTGAGATTTGAGCTGAGAATGCAGCACTGAGCCAGATGTGACTGATTGTTCATTGTTGACTTTTGGGTGTTTTGATTAGGCCGTAAATGGGTCCTTGTGTTTCCACCAGATGTCACAGGGTTAAAAACAGACCTGCCATTAAACACCATGACCCAAAACAGGCAAAAGGGAAGGGAGACAGAGAGAGAGTTAGTAAAATGCAGGAGAAAAAGAGTCAAGCTGAAAAATGAGGCAAATTATGTATATCATCCATCCTCTCACTCTTTGAGGAGCTTCATTAAAATCCAATCTATTACATCTCAGCCCAAACCACAGCTTGTGGTACTTGGCCTGTGTGTGTTAGTAGGTCCATGTGTGCATATACATGAGGAAAGTGAGGCACCGTTCAGGGCACTTATATTAAGATTGGCAGCAGGAAAGGTTTGTAATGAAGAACTACCGGCGTCTACTTTCATGCCTCAACTTAGGCTCCAACCGGCCTCTACCTTCGTATCACAGAGTGTCCATTGTATGTTCCCCATCATTATGAAACTGAGGAATTCACCCTGACATCTGAGCACAATCATTCCCCCCAAAACTAGACCAATCACAGTACCCCTTTAAATCAAGCTTTTCTTGCGGTGAGTAAATAGGTTCCCACAGTCCTTGTTAAAGAGGAAAGCCCTGAGATTGATAGTTCAACAAAAACAATTCTTTACTCACAACTGATTCAAATACACAGCATTGTTAAAGTAGTTTTACATCTGGGAAAATCCTGCTGTTAAACTGGACGGCATTCATGACACAGCAGACACTTATATTTCAGGTTCATCTGCCTTAAGCATGACAGGAAATAAAGTATTTTTATGGTTTTATCTTTCTTGAATTTGGGGTGTAAACCACTGGAATGAGTATCTTTATGGAGCAAGTGTGTACTTGAACCAAAGATAAATTTCTCATGGCTCCATACCGGTCATCACAGCCTGAACAGCTGGTAAGAAACAAGGGAGGATTAACAGCTGCGGAGGAACACAGTCACAAATAGAGCCAAAGAGTTTTTCACAAGGTCCAAAAAGGGGGGAGAAAACATGGGGGGAAAAATAATAACAATCACTGGCTCCTTCCTCCTTTCACGAACACCTACAGGATGTGTCTTTCATGCCTTACTCTTTTCATCCTCATCTCCATCCTTCTTTTGTTTTGGTCCACTCCTCTCACCAGTGTGAAAATACACAGGAAACATTTGCCACAATGGGACTTTTCACACATCTTTTGCTCAATGGGGATTTGAATGTTCAGAGGAGAGGTATTCCCCGAGGGGACCGGATTGCAGTTTACCACCGCGTATAAGCAAAACACTTTCACAAATCATGCTACTGACAGGCGCTTCACTCAGCTCGGCTGGCTGGCAGTGACGGAGCCCAGGCAAGTCTGCACTTTGCAACTTTGAAACTCTTGCACGGAAGGCCTGCCATCATGGTTTTGACAAATGGATGGACAGAAAGCTATTGGCCTCCACTCAGGCTCTGATGTATAGGGTGCCTGGTAGTGGGAGGCTGACGTGAGGCGAGCAAAGCTGTTTCATATTTACAAGCAGAGGTTGAGTGTCGCTGGGAGGTTCAGGGAAGGCTTTTGGTGGTTTGGTGCATCACTGTGACAGGGTTAAGACGGCAGTCAGCCATTACGTTCCCTCTTGAAATCCCTTTCTATAACGTAATGAGAAGCAGATACGTCCTATCTACACTATGGGCTGCGGAGTGTCGAGAGAAACAGACACATGGTGAACACAGCACATGCTGTCCTTTACTCCCGTTTGATCATGCTCCGATGTTGACTCCCTCTTTTCTCCCTATCTTTGATTCAATCTTCTTTCTGGCTCTTGTTTCATGCATCTCACTTGGATATTTCCGTTGATATAATACCGATGTATTCCCACTGCCATACATCAACATAAACAACGAGAGACTACAAATGGCCTCATGTTTTGGTCTGTGAGGAACAGATGTAAGTAGACACTTAGAGTTATAGATGAGACTGTGAGGAAGAAAAGACTAGATGAATGGGGGTGCGAGCGCGAGTGCCCCTCACCAGGAGCTCCAGGCGCAGGGGGCTCAACTCCAGATGCTACTTGGGTTGCCACATCCTGGTCGTAATCCCCCTACAGTGCTGCGCTGGGATGTGAGAATATGTGATTGGTGGCGAGACGGTGAATGGAAACCACCTGGAATGGAGAAATACTGCTTTAGGTAATTTTCCGTCCCATGTTTTGCTCTGGTGATTTTGATCAAAACTTTTGCGCTGCAGGGTCATTTTTAAAAAGACACGATATTTACAGTTTATCACAATTTTGATCTTTATCCATTAAAATGACTCAGGGCTCTGGCTTCGTTCTTTGGGCATGTTTATCTGCATTACTTATTCCATCATCTTGTTTGAGTGGTGTGGAGTCATGTTTATATGCAACAAAGCCCGCTGTGTTTGATTCTCTCTCAGTGTTCGGGCTCAAACTTCTTCTTTTTTCAATTGAGAAGTCACACTGTCTGTAATAAATCAGTGTGTTTACCACTGATATAACTGTAAAGCTCAAAACATTAGTAAAATCATGAACTTGATCCCAGCGGACTGTGCGTCAACACTGAGGCTTTCATGCACAGCCAGGCAAAGCAACACCTTCAAGAAACAGCACAGAGAAGCTATATTGCTGCAGGCTTCCCTAAAACACAACACATTCCAGCAGCACTGATGGTCTATTTTTCATTTGGCATGACAGGACAATAGGGGTGAAAGTTAGCCACCTTATCTGTGAACTCCATGTCAGTGGCATTGGTGTTGTAAAAGCACACATTAGGATTGTCAGGATAGGATTTCTAGATTAGCGCTGCAGCCGCCTGGGGCGACGCATTGAGATGGACACCATCTCCTGCAGCCTGTGGACAGATTCTGTCATTCACTAATCCATACTGGACACTCACTGTCCCCCAGAGCAAGACTTTTTCCTCCTGTATCAGCCATGTTCTTCGTGATCCCCATGACCTGACTCATATTAATGAACACAGTGTGAGTGTGTTCGTGTGTGCGTGTAAGACTACAGACGGGCCTGGGGGGGGGGGGGGGGGGGCGTGAACAGCAACCTGTGGCTATGAGAAAGCCGAACTTGCATTTTGTTTGAGTTACTGCTGCATACAGAGATGACAGACAAAGTTAATGGTCTGTATGAACCACAGCCAGTCATGGGCAACAGCTAAGCATGAAGGCATTGACAGATTGAGTGAGGTCACAGCGAGAGGAAAGAAAGCTCTTGGAGACAGCAGGAGAAAAACATCGTCAAGGATAAGATTTTGAAGCTACCATATTCAATATCTTTATAATAACAAAGGATCAAATTACTACAGGGAAGGTGAAAGGTCTCATTCCTGCTAATGAAGCCACAGAGAGTTATCACCCAACTCTGCAACCACCCCCCTGGCTTTATGGAGCTTTTCAGCCCATTGTTTGGGTTTTACAGCCCAAGACTTTACTGTTTTGGTTCACTCTCACCGCTCTTGTTAGCGATGGTTTTTCATGCAGCTGCTTTCAGCACAAAAGCTCTGAAAATCCCACTGCAGGCTAGTGGCTACCTGTCCTGTCCAGCAGACAAATATGGTTATGGCTGATAGGGGAGCATTTAGGTTTAAGAGGTGGATATTTCCCTCAGGAATTTGTGTAGAGCAAACAAGCCAGAACTTTAAAGGAGAGTAAATATTTGACTTCCATTTGCCACATGGCCACAAACACATCTCCAAATGAATGATACTGTTGCTCCGTGTCTCTTGGCTGCATAAATAAGCTGTCGTTTGTTAATAAGTTCACCGTATCAACTGATAACGTGTCAGTGCAGCTTGTTTTCCGCTGCCTCCGAGTGGCCAAAATGCCAGTTTAAGAATCTCACATACCTCTTTTAACACAAAGCCTCACTTTTCTTTTGCAGATATGACATCTGAGCAGCTCTCAGATTTCATTCACATTCATGGGCCGGTGTAAGAGATGCTGTCAGTGTGAGGAATGCCTTGATTGCTACATTTCCCCACAGGGACGCGCTCTTTCTGCCAAAAACACACCTGCAGGAACAGATCCCAAAAAGACACAAAAGATCACCTCATCACAAGCATCAAGAGGTATCTGCAGTGACAAAAAAAAAAACTTCCTCCCAAAAAAAAAAAAAAAAATCGCAGTCTTTTGTTCTGTGAATGTTTTCTTAAAGGTCCATTGCGACCCTTCGTGTTCACACAGTTCTTCACGAGCTCCATACATCCGCCTCCTTCTGCACACTGCTTTCAGTTTCACTCACCCAGACCCTTCTCCCTCTGAAAGATAATTGTAAATGAATAAGTAATTAAGTGAGAGATGTTTGAGGTTAAAAGAGCGGGGGGACAAGGAATGTGAGGGAGTAGAGACAGGCAGGAGGGAACCTCAGGGCAGGATGGAGGTTTACAGTTGATGGTAAAGATGTGGTTGAGAATGAGTTTGAGAGGGACCCTGTGAATGGAGATTTGCACGAAAATAGGCCTGTGTCTGTCAGACCCCCCACCGTGACATAGGGCCAGACTACAATAGAAACGGCAGTCATTAGGAATAACTCTCTCAATCTGTCTTCCTCTGTTTTCTTCAACTTTTCTCTCCACACTACCTTCCACCCTCCTCTTGCTTTTTATATCACCACCTCTCTTCTCTTCTCCTGCAGCTTGCAGAGCATTTTCCATTTCCTTATCTGTTCATCATTCTGTTTATCCTGTCGGTGACAACATGTGTGATGAACTTGGCCTTGTCTAAGATATTACAAGAATAGATGACAGCAGCCGATGCAGTGTATGGGTGCGTTTGAATAGCAGATAAATAAAAGTCAAACATAAACATATAGAACAAAGAAAGAAAAAGATGAAGTCAGAACAAGTTGATTTGATTTATTTCACCCGAATTCAGAAATGTCTTGCAGTGGGCTTTACAATCTTCACTACATAAGACCTTCATACCATTTAATCCTCAATTCAAACAAGGAAGATCCCTGTGTTAACAGGGGAAAATGGAGAAAAAACCTAAGAAGGAGAAATAGAGCAGGGGCTCTATTCAAGAGGCGTTGAATACATGATAATCTGCTGTAAATGTAAATGCTGTCAACGCAACAGCATTTCATCCTTTTGAGTTGATATGGAAATGTTCTTTGCAAATAATTGCCTATTTACACATCCAACGTATAGAGAAACATTAGCCTCCCCTCTAAGTTCATGTGTTTCTGACCTTGGACCAAAACAATTCAATTCTGTCTCTCTCTTTTTTCTTTTTTCGTCACTTCCAACTCCAAGGGGACATTTTTGACATTTCAGTAACAAAAAGCTCCACTATGTTGTTCAACCTTGTCTGTCCATTATTTGGTGCTGAGAGAGCTGAGGTGAGATGAGTTTATCAAAACTTTTTGATGAAAACAGCTTCCGGCAGTTTCTCCGGCGAGAAGCCAAAAAACAGTAAAGCTGTGCGGCGGAAAACCAAAACAATGTGCGGATCTACGGAGTTAGGTGATAATTCTTGTGTTTTTTAATACTACAGTATGAGCAACCACTTTCACATGTAGGAAGTTATTTGGCTGAGCAGGTACAGTATATTAAAATCCATTATCACAGCTTTAGCTAAATAAAAATATTAAGTAAATTAAGCCACAACAGATAATATTAAATAAAAAATGTATGCGATTTAGGCAAAGCACACTCATTAAATGCTGATGGCCTTTTCTCAAACAACACCACACACACAAACACACCCACGTACACCCCTGCAGTTCCCAGTCTGGCTTCCCTGTGAATGGGGACTGCAGAACAGAGGTTGGCAGCAGTCTGCAGGGCTACGGATGCTTATCAGAAAGGCTTACAAATCCCTCCTGATGCTCCTGATATGGAGGACAATGGGTATGCGTGCGTAGTGGGAGCTCACTTTAAAGCCTCATTGAAACCGAACTTCACTACTCCGCTCTTTAATGAGGTCAGAGCGGCCTGCTGGCTGTATTTCATCACAGAAAACAGGGTGTACATGAATAATAAACTGCAGTGAGACGACCTGTACAAGTCAACGATATCTTCCTCCCAAGCAAACACGCTGGCCTCACTGTACCTGGCTAAGTCTGTACTTCAATCACTCACTATTACATCAAAGGAATTACTCTCACTTGAACTGGATCAGTATATTATGACAATTTTAACAATTCAAACTAAGATCTATCAGCGCTTTCTTCAAGGAGATTCTACAGTTTCTATGTGTGATCCTGTCTTTGTATTGAACTTGGGGTTAATTGACCTATGGCTAAGCCACGCCCCCAAACACGACGAGCCAATCACAGTGCGCATAGCTAGCCCATACACTCGGACATTCTCTGCTTCCACGTCCATTGAAATGCATTGCAGTTAGTCAGTTTTCATTCGTTTTTATATGTTTTTTCTTGACATTTGAAGTTTAAAATGGTCAAACGGTGTGCATGGGGTACATGCTACTCCGACACTAGGTATCCCGAGAGGCTGGGCGACGGGGTGTATTTTTTAAAATATTTTCCCAAACCACATCTCAACAGAGAGAAGTGTCTGCTCTGGATAAAGTTATGTGGTAGACCACAACACCAACTAAACGTGGATAAACTTAACAAGGATGTCTACATCTGTTCTAAGTTAGGCTAAGTCAACAACGTATTTGAGGCAACAATTGTCAGAGATGTTTGGATATTAGCCAGCATCACAACTAAGCATAAAGCCCGCTAGCTTAATGCTAACGTATAATGCAAAACTCCATAGTCAGGCTAACAGAAGTTAGCCCGTCGCTATCGGCGTTTCGCGGCAAACGGCAGCCATAGCAGTAAAGTTAAGTTAAGTTTTGGTGACTTTGAGATGATATTTAATCTTTCTGTCTCCAAAAACCATCAATTGCCTCCTGTGAAATGTCTCCTACCGAATGTCGACTGTTTGTCCGAGTGAGTGGAGGGGGCGGGGCTTAGCCATAGGTCAATTGCCCTGGTGGGAGCAGCTGTGTGAGGCCACCAGGGTTGCAGGTGAGCTTTCAGCTGCTTTCAGCAAACACATGAGCCTCCCACACAGCTTTGTGCTGCTTCCAGAGGATGTGCCTGAAATGAGACTAATGCTTAAACGACAATGAAACGACAAGGCTCACACAGCTGATGTTGTTGTTCATGGTTTCAGGACAAACAGTGCATTAATAATAATAATAATAGAAAAAACACTCAACCCCTTTGCACCTTCATATGCTCAGATTGTTTTAACTGACTCTAGATAACACAAACTGGCAGTGGGTGGTGATGTGAACTGAGTCGTGAAAAAAACAAGCTTTTGGTATTAGTGTTCAGTTACCTGTGTGTGGAACCAGTTGTTGGGTTTAACCCTCTTTTTTGGTTTTGGGTGGAAGCAGTACAGACAGGAGTGGTTTTAACTGAGTGTCTGCACCCCTGGTTTCATAATGAGGTACCCTGGGTGGGGCCCTACATGGTGCACAAGGTGGTGCCCATATAGTATCACTGAATGCGGTTAATGTTTATTGTGTATTGTGTCAATTTTTGTATTATGTCAATTTTGTATTATGTCAATTTTTAAATCGAAGCTAAAGACGCACTTTTTTAGATTAGCTTTTAACTCTGACTAGGGAAGTCCTGCTCTTAAGTGTAGGCTACTTATTTTTACCTGTTTTTATTCTACTGTATGCACTTTGAGAGGGCTTTTAACACCCTGCAGCACTAGTAGCACTTTCTTGTGTCTTCTTGCAGCACTGTGGCACTTTCCTGGATTTTTATGTATTGTTCTTTATGTATTATTTTTATGTATTATTTTATTGCCTTGATGTAAAGCACTTTGGGTACCGTCTGGCTACTGTAAAGTGCTATACAAATAAATTTTGATTGATTGATTGATTGAATTGCATGTTCATGTTATATAATGTGGTTTCAAGATTGGCATTAGTCACGCCAGTCCATAAATGGTTAAACAATTGAAAATGATTTTTAAAGTTATGAGATTTGATTAAATGCACATTTGTTTTTTGTTTTTTTAAATCATGAACCCCTTTTCCACTAATTCCATACATAAAACTATATAATATATAGTTACAAAATATTATTTTGTATTGTATACCTTACAGTGCTAATAATCTGTTGTGTATTAATTATGTATTACCCAATCTACAGTATAGCAGCCTCTACACTATAATAAATATCACTGCAAAAGAAAGGAAAAAAATCAATGTTGCATAATGTGTGCACCATCTTGTATAGGCTACATCATTAAGTTTCATGACCACCCTCGTAAAACAACTCACTTTACTTGGGCTGATGGATTTTATAAATGTATAGACCTGCCAGTTTAAAACAGATTTTCTTAGCATTAGTGTTTTGTAAGTATTGGTATAATATGTAAACTAAAAAATTGTGCAGAACACAAGCTTTGAGGTTTTGTGTAAAATGCACTATTCAGTCAATCTTAATAATAACAAATGCCGAATAACTGAATATCCCATACTTAAAGTGCAGTGCATGCCTTATAGCTATAGACCAGGCTGTGCCATATGAGAACATGAATTAGGTATCAAACAGCATAGTAATGCTGACTTGTGACAGCATTTTGACAGCATTACTGTATTCCCATGAATACAGTATGGTTCATGGGAAGCTGGAATTTCAGCGTGTTCTTGTTTTTTTGTTTTTTTTCCTGCTTGACCGAAACTGGCTGGGCTACACTACTGTACCTGCTGTTTACTGAACGCCTGAGGGGATGCCATGTCAATACGCATTGCTGTTTGGGACCAACCTTAGAAGGAGGCGTAACTCTTGAGAGGACGCTACCAGCGAAGGAGCAAGACAGGAACGGGCTCAGAGTCATATAGGGAGTCGGAGGGAACCCATCGCACAAGTTTCCTGCAGCGGAGTAGAAGTTACACACATCGGTGAAAAAACAGAAAGCGATTTTTGGAAAGAGAGAGAGAGACGTCAGTGGAAGGAAGGAAGAATCAAAACAAGGTAAGCTGATGAAAACGAGCCTGCGTGGAAACGAAAATCGGAGTTTCTCTGAACACTGGGAACACTGATTCAAGAGATGCTCGGTACCTGCCATTACATTTGAACTGCGCGGTTTACTTCTATATTTTAGTTAAACACATAATTTATAAGCATTGATCTTGTTACTAATACCAAATCGGGATTTAGTGCATCGCTATACTTGTAACTTACCCCATGTTACTAATATCACACAACCAGATAATATACTTTTTGCAGGAATATCTACAAAACATCCCCAGTTTTTCCCATCGTGCCCCTGCGCTCTTTTTTTATTCGCGCCCCCTCCCTCATTCAAACGCGGACCCAGGCTACTGTGTGTACCAAGCTGACATCTGATAAGAGCGGTTTGTTTCCAGCCTGATACAAATCAACAATGACAACAATGACACTCTTATGTGTTTGGAGTCTGGTCTTTCCCTTGAATTCGATGCCATACACTTGTGCGTCATGACGAGCGAGGCGACACATTTGTTATTAATCTACGCGGAAACATGACGTCCTGTCCCTAAAGGGCAAAGATCTTATCCTGAGATTTAAAAGCGTGTGGACAGAGACAGGCGAGGAGCAGGAAACTAGTGACTAACATGCGCACCTGCACCATTCTTTAAAGCAGCATTAGCACATGAAACTGGCCTTTCCATTGCTTTTTATTTAATGTGTATTGCGAAACAAAAGGCGGTTTCAGCCAATTTGTAACTGGATACTTGCGGGTTGAAAAGGGAGAAACATAGATACACACAGAGAGAGAGAGGCAGAGAGAGAAAGAGGCAGAGAGAGAGAGAGAGAGAGAGAGAGAGATGGCTACATGTGCTGTTTCTGTTATCTGATGGTGTGGGTGTTAAAAGGTTAATTAGCTTGAAGCCTGTGGGGCTACCTGGCACCTCCAGGTATTTTCCATATAATATAAGGGAATTAGACAGAGACCATTGTGAGGGATTATCTCAGCATAGAAAATCCCTCCATTAGAAAGAATAGCACTCCCCAGTGGGCCAAAAAAATAATCGAAAGTTAAATTAAATGTGAGGTATCTGACATCTCTTTAAAGAGCTTTATCACAGGCGGTGGTGGAAGATATATGGCCATTACTGAGTAGAAGGAGCAGTGCAGAGATGAAGGCCAGCTCCACTGCAGGCCTTGGGTTTAAATCAAGTGAAAGTTCATAAATATTCATCAGCCTTATATTGAAAAAATGTAAAGTTGCTCATTTGAGAACAAGAAATCTTTCACAGTGTGGAAGTTTATACTGGAAGTAAAAGTCAAAGCAGGAGAGCGGCAGTTTTTCTTTTTCCTTTTAATTTGCAACGTTGCCAACAATTACATAAACTGTGTGGCAAACTCTCTGGTGGAAGTCAAACTAAATCTTGTCAGTTTGTTACATCACTCAACCCTGGCTTCAGTTAATGTGAACAACTTAATAATGTTTGGCTGTTTGGTTTCAGTCACATGTACATAAAATCTGAACCTGCAAAGTGACAATTAACTGTAATTGTTGATTTATATACAATATTAGTATGTTTAAATAGAAGTGTGGGATGGGAATATTCAATTAAAAGTGAATGCATGTAGATACAAGATATAAGGCACACTGGGGGGCTCCACATCTTTAATGTGTCTCAGGTGTCCTTGTATAAGCTTATTTTCACTTTGCTTTTTTTCTTTCATCATCCTCTGTGAGTCTGTGCCAATTATCCCGTGTACAAGACACAGCCTCCCACACAGACAGATGTCCGCTGTGGTCACATTTCACTGCTTTCCGGCGTGCTGTGTCACCCAGTGGTCAGTGACCCTCGTTTTAAATCGTTGCCCGAGCAGGCGTCAAGCATCCCGCTGATCCCTGCACACAATTCACTCTGTGGGCGTACAAATCAGTCAGGGCCGAGACACTCGTGTTCTGGTTTTGATCTATCACCTTTCACCTCTGAGCTCTCGCACTGGCAGGCTGCCATTGAGGGGAGCTGAGAGAGACATCACAGCAAAAAAAAAAGAAAAGAAAAGACAAGTCAGATACCACCGAGCAGGGTTAAACCTATCAGTGGCCTTAGGCTCAAAAGGTTACTGACATACCGAGCTGCTGTAGACTAGACTACCACATCTTTACCCTGTATTTAAAACTGTGTGCATGCGTCTTATTAGATTCAGATGTTGTAAAATGACGTCTTCAAGGTTATGAGGAGCATTTCCTTTGATCATGTGGGTGGTGACAGCTCAACTCTCACCCTCTCGTTGCTAGAGAAGTGGGGAAACAGATTTTTTTTTTACCATAACAAGCATGTCAAGGGAAAACACTCTTTAAAGTGGCATCAGGTTTCCCACCCTGACCATCACTTTATCTTGGAATGCCAAGAACGCTCCGGAAATACACCCTGTTTGGACTTCTTGATCCCACTTCCTTATGTCTAATCTGCACTATGTGCTAGTGGAGCTAATGTAAACATTTATTGTACAGCTCCCCGACGACACATCAGTCATAGGCAGCTCCTATGTTTGTGTCACGACAACAAAGATCCTTTATTAACTCATGAAAGCGGGTGTTTTAACAGTTAACCACTTTAAGATTCTTCAGGATCTGGTGGCAGACCGCAAGCAGCTTTATGTTTTACTAGCTTGTGCAGTCAGAGTCCACATGGGTAAAATAAGCTATGCTTTATGCAACAGAAAATTACTTTTTTTTGAATATGACACCGGGAGGTTAAAAAACACATGGTAGCATTTAGCTGTTGCTGCTCTTTTCCATCTATGTTGCAAGAACTGATGAGTTAATGTCTTGTTTTTGCAGGATCTACCCCAGTCGGAGGTGGTGTGTCAAATCTGTAAAAAAAAAAAAAAAATGAATCTGAGCCCGAGTGAGCTGGAGGACCTGTTCGAGTCCTTGGGGGAGTTTAACTTCTCCGAAGCCTTCAGTAACATATCGAATGTGGACGCATTGGTGTGTGTCTCGACGTTCAACCGCAGCGCTCTGCTGTACTCCATGTGCGTCCTCTACACTTTCATCTTCATCGTCGGCCTGGCCGCCAACGCTCTGGTCCTGTGGGTCAACATCCGCGCGCAGAGAGACTCCACCCCGCGCCACGAGACGCACACCTACATCGCCCACCTGGCGGTCGCAGATCTGTGTGTGTGTGCCACTCTGCCCGTGTGGGTGAGCTCGCTGGCCCAGCACGGCCACTGGCCCTTCGGCGAGGTGGCGTGTAAACTCACACACCTGCTGTTCTCGGTCAACCTCTTCAGCAGCATCTTCTTCCTGGCCTGCATGAGCGTGGACCGCTACCTGAGTGTGACCAAACACAGAGACAACGAGGGAGGCGCACGCAGGAGGCTGATCCGCCGCGGGGTGTGCGTAGGGGTGTGGCTTTTGGCTCTGGTGGCCTCCTTGCCAGACACCTACTTCCTGCATGCTGTCAAGTCAATACACCACGAGGACACCATGCACTGCAAGCCCGTGTACCCGGGGGAAAACCCCAGGGAGTGGATGGTGGGAGTGCAGCTGAGCTTTATCCTGCTGGGCTTTGTTCTCCCCTTTCCGGTCATTGCTGTGTTTTACGCCCTGCTGGCCAGCGCTTTCACCCGCTCCTCTGCTTCTTCGCCGTCTTCCACAGTGGAGCAGGAGCGCCGCGTGAGCCGCAGGATGATCCTGGCTTACATCGTGGTGTTCCTGGGCTGCTGGGGGCCGTACCATGCCGTCCTGCTGGTTGACGCCCTCTCCCAGCTGGGCATACTGCCACTGACCTGTGGCCTGGAGAATGTGATTTTCGTGGCCTTAAACCTCACCCAGTGTCTCTCCCTGCTCCACTGCTGTTTCAACCCCATCCTCTACAACTTCATCAACCGAAACTACCGCTATGACCTCATGAAAGCCTTCATCTTTAAATACTCCACGAGGACGGGCTTAGCGCGCCTCATCGAGGCTCCCAACATGTCCGAGACTGAGTACTCTCCTGTCGCTGTAGAAAACCCACCACAGATCTGAAGCTTTCAAAACCAAATGAGCATTTCTTGAACACTGTCTATAAATCCAAATGGACAATAATGCAATGTGATGTTAGAACTGATTTGTTTTCATCAGAGTCTGACAGAAATCAGTTATATTTGGCATGAAATGACAGTGAAAAGAGAAAAAGCCAATCCAGCATCTTCTTTTTTATTTTCACAGAAATCTGCTTGATTCCTTGTAGCAAAGCTTGAGGACAGGCTAATATCAATGTTGATGATGGACTGATTAAAAGCACTTAGAAAGCAGTTTAATTATAACAGCTGATAATGAATTTGTAAAACAGTGACTGTAAATGTGTATAATCTTTGCCTATAGGCCTACTGTGTATATAGGAATGTATATTGTGTGAGAGTTTGTGTGAGTGGTGCGTAGTCTGTTGGGCATTGAATATTGATATTATCAGCAGAGTAATATTGTTAATCTTTTTTTGTATCAAGCCGTATTTATATACTTTTGAACTGTTTTGCCTCTTTCACAATGTAATGGAAAGTCTTCACACACTGATGTCTGCTCAGTGCTCCACTTCATACAATGCTGCCTCATCATTATTATAGTTGAGCCACTGAACGGCTCAGTGTAGTCCTGCTGTCACATTATTAACCGTAACCTCACATGTCACACCAGCTGAATCCTTTAGACAAATGATACACATCAATTTTATTGAGCTTTTTGGAAATACACTTTCCATTTTCTACAGAGTTATATGAGAAAATAATCACTCAAAATGTCAAGCTACAGCCTGCAGCTGATTAGCTTAGCTCAGAAGAAAAAGAAAAGAACTGGTGAGGGAAAAAAAAAATCACAGGGCAGCATCTCTGATGTTTGTGTATTTTGTATGATGTACAAAATGTAAAAATGAACAGTTATGGTTTCATGGACGATTATGTGCTGAACTTACTGTCATGAAGTTAGCTGTAGTCTAAAAATATCAGTTTTGGACTTAAATATTTTGGACAAAATCAATCAGTTAAGATTTGTTTATTTACTATTTGCTTAAAATATTGATTAGCAACCTTTAGGAATGCTGGATTTTTTTTTTTTTTTGCCTTTGCTCAGAATCAGAGGCTAGCTCCCCTGGTTGTTTGTGCTAAGCTTAGTGAAGCGAAGTAAAGCAAAGATGAGCTTGGCTAAATTAAGCAAATCACCTACTGGCTTTAGCTTCATAGTGCAGACGACAACAAGAGTTATTTTAACTTTCTCATCTAACTTGATGCATTACTGTAACATCCTTCACACTGCAGATCACTAACTTCTCAGTTCCCTTTTGATTGTAAATCCAAATATTGTCTGAAGGCGTCAACCGGGACTACTGAGCTTAAGGAGCAGAAACATGTAGCTCCTGTATTTTATCAAATTTACGGTTTTATATAATATACTATGTTTTACATTAGTGTAGTACAAGGGATACACACATCCATGTAAAATTGCTGCGTCAGCACAGAGACCACAGGCGGCTGCAGTTTTTATGACCCAATAACATGAATGAAGAGCTCTGCTCCTCTCATGCAGACAGCAGCTGTGGCGTCTAACAACAAAGTGTTTATTAGGGACCAAATGACAGAGTACATCACTGCATTACTAGAGTTCTGTGTGTGTGTGTGTGTGTGTGTGTGTGTGTGTGTGTGTGTGTGTGTGTGTGTGTGTGTGTGTGTGTGTGTGTGTGTGTGTGTGTGTGTGTGTCAGAGAGTGCGAGTGTGAGTGCATACCAAGAGATGACATTTAATGTGTTATAAACATGAGTTTACTCTCTGTTGTAGGGAACAGCATAATTGCTTGATAGGTTGACGTTGAGCACATTGTGTCATGTGATTGGTTACACGTGGATGCTTTTACACTGAAAATATTTCATGCTGCGATTAGAAGAGAAGATTTGAGACATGAACGTGTGCCTACAAGAACAGAGGCATTCCTTTGGTATTGTAATATGTAACATGTGTTTTTGCTATATATTAAATACAGAGAAAATGTTTGGTCTTTGTGATTTGAACTGAATTTATACACAACAAACACGTCAAAAATGACCTACAAACATATCAGCCTCTGTCCCTGGGGTCTCTCACAGCTGTCGTCACCGGTGCACCCAACTCTAGATAGGCCGTGTTTCAGTTGTGGAATGTGGGGAAGCCTTCAGCGTGAAAGAAAACACTCATTTTTCACTTATTGCCTCACTAATTTTCTTTCAGACAGCAGCGAAAGAAACAGATGTTGCTTTCCCCACTTTAAAGGAACAGTGTGACAGTTTTTTTTTTTTTTTTACAATTAGGGCCAGATGAGAAAGTTGATTGACAGAACAGTTTGTTGAATTAATTAGAGAAGGACACAGAAGAATATGCAGGCTGACAGTAATGGGAGTGTGCAATTGCCGCCTGTCGCACCATCAATCTGCGGAAGTGTCACAGAGGGACGGCAGCTCGTAAGTGTTCTGCGTCTTTAACCCAGCACTCTCCCGTGGGAAGGACAACACCCTGCCACTGTTATCTTCAGGATATGTGACATCCCTCCACCCTGCTTTCTTGCAATCAGCTTCCACATGAGTACATAAGTGTCTTCCGCTGCCTCTTCCCCCTTTTCCCATGAAATGATGAGTGCAATTTAGTAGCCAAGGTCTGTATGCCACAGTCTGGGCGGAGAGATATGGTGATCTCCCCCGCCAAGGTCAACCCACATACTTACTGTGGACAGGAGTATTGATGTTGATTTAAGTGTTCCCTGGTGTACAATTGACTTTTTTCCTTTTTGTATACCTCCTCCATCAAACAGCTGAAAACAACATTAGACATGCACACCAGAGGACCTTGATCTTTTTCGAGTTCATCACCTCTTTCCTACATATTTTTCTCAGTAACCGCTACCATCACCAACTGATGGAAGACATTGAAGTTTTATATTGGCGAGTGAGGGGCAGCTCAGCACCCCCCCCCCCCCCCCCCCCCTTTGCTGACCCACTTGTGCAGGCAGGTCAGGGTGTCAGAGATAACTCTGATGAGGAAGCTGTGCAGGGATTTCCAAAGGTCAAACCAAAGTGAGTGATCTGCTAACGGTGCCCTCACCCTCCTCCCTATAACACCGCCTTGATCTTGCATTCCTGCTGGTGTGTGGCGGTCGCCTCGGCTCTGCCACAGTCAGGGAATCCTCTCTTCTTTCTTGTGTGAATGATTTTCACCTGACCGGAGCCTTGTCATTATCCACTGGTGTTGCAGCCTGTTGATGGCTTTGTGCTGCTCAGAGAACCCCCGCTAACTAGCACAGAAAACAAGATGCAGTGTGCGAATTACGTCAGCTTTGTAGTAATTGTAACTAGAACACAGGTTTTTAAAAAGTATTTATTTCCTTTTGCTTTGACAAAAATTATTGTTTGTGCATGTTAATATGATTCAAAACAGTAAAGAATAACATGTACCATGTAAGCATAATATGACATTTACAGGTCCTCAAGATGAGGTAAAACTGCTGTTATATTAATCAATAAAACAAATACCACAAACTAATTGCTGCACCGTTCCCCTGGTGCCTTTGGGCCTCAGAGATCGTGAGGCAGATTCTTGCATATAGAAGTACAGTAGGTTGTAATTATAATTCCAGATGAGGTGCTATACTGTATTTCAGACCAAATCCCATACGAATACCTCAGACTATCCCACCCGTATAGTAGATGTTCAGGTGCTGCAGTCATGTCTGAGCACAGTCAGGGTGAACAAGTGTGAAAACACTTCTGCTGCCTGCTCCGTTGCCGGTGTTTTACTTGGCAGGCCCGTATGCTGTGAAGTGTTGTAGTTCCTTTTACAGTTTGCCAGTTATGATTCCCTTTTGATTCCCCTCTGTTCCTATTATAAGTCGTGTATACAGTGCGTGCCAGACATAGGCTACTGCTGAACCAGTCACAAACCCAAACACCGTGCTGTGAGTAAAACGTAAAACCAGCTTAACAGGAGCTCTGTCATTCATGACACTTCACTTCTGAGACACGGCCTCAGCTGTTTGCACTTTTCTCCTGTCACTAGCTTACAATACGCCTACTGTAAATCTGTTTTCTCCAAACTAAAAGAGAGATTTACAGCAAAAATTTGTGAAGTTACAAGTCAGAACTGGAAAATTAAATCGTCTGTTGTCCGGCTCGGTCCTGGTTTCTCTTACAGCTGGTTCGTATGAGAGTTACAGTACATTCTTAATGGAGCTATTTATAACAGTTTGATTTAATAAGTGTAGGTAATGGACCAGAGATAAACTAGATTAAGGGAGTCTTGCTTTCCAGTGATATGTTGCTCTATACCTTATGCTGAGGGGAGATAACATAAATGAAGGATGAAACAGGGAGGAGGTACAGAGATGGAGAACAATTTAGATCAGATGTTTTCTACAGGATGAGAACACTGTAAATGTACTGAGTGCACTCACTTTATAGTGGGATTGATTCAGCACTGCAGGGCCTTGTAGTTGCAAATGTAAGTTAGATTATCTCTGGCCCATTTCCAAGCATTTAGAATAAGTTCAATTCCTAATCAAGTCTGTGCTTGCGTTGCTAAGGCTGTCAGGAATTCCACATGAAGACTTATGGTGGATAAAGGCTCTTGAATTATTAATGAAGTCGAATGAGAGCGCAGCAGCTGCTTGTGCTCACAGGGAGTTTTCGGTGTGAATATTAAAAAAAATAAAAAGTCAGAGGATAGAGTTGGTTTAGCACTCCATGACTCCACTCCTATCAGGGGAGGAGGACAAGTGCTATGCCCAGATGTTGCACAGATGTTCAGTCAAAGGGTGAAGGGAAACTTAAAAGAGTTAAGAGGCCGTCCAACCTGAATTTCGATCAAACAACACCAGTGACACACGTCAATTTACAAAGCCACGGCTTATTTAACCTTCCTAGAAGAGGCCTGATAACATTAAGCTGAGGGCAGATTCTTTTTGTGCACTGGAATACATCAACATGCAACTGAGGTCTAAGCTGGAATTTATGTGGCTGTATTCAGGACTAATGATGATAGTGAGCAGGTCTTTGAAAGCAGATGGCCCGTGCACCTGATATTTTTTTCGTTTTAGTCCAGGCAAAACAAAATGTCCTGCAGCTTTGAGACCTGAAAGGAGGGTTCATCTAAAACGTAATGGGTCAGTTCAACCAAATTACAAAACACATATTGTCTCACTTACGTTTTTGTTTGTCCAAGTTGTTGCAATATCAATCCTGAAATCTCTGCCTCCGCCTTTGCATAATGGATAGAGTTAACTGGGACATTGTTTTTGGAAAGCAAAGTTACCGTGTTAAGTATGTTTTTTTTAATGTTTTTTTCATCATTCAAACCACAAACAAAATACTTTTCATGTTTATTACAATGGGTGTGGAGGTAGGAGCAAAAGAAAGAGATTGAATTCCCGGAAGAATAAAACCAAACCTATCTGCATGGCTAAGTACCACCAAAGGTAAATGGAAAAATACATTTATGAATTCTATGCACAACTTTGCGTGACTTATCAGGTTAATCATGCAAACTTCAGCAGAAGAAAAGCTGTGATAAAAACAATAGTTGGTGTCGTTTTCCACTGCGGTTTGATGCTGAACTCACAGTGTTTCAACTAAACCGGTAAATAAACAGTTGTTCTTTCCCATTGTGCTTGTTTTACATTCTCATTTGTATTATTGAATCTGCATCATTTCTGAGTTTTGGCTTGTTTGTCCCATATAGGGAATATTTTTGCCCTAGGCTATTGTGTTCATTGCCAACTCTACTGTATGTAGCAACTGCAAAACCTACTAAAATCGCCTTTAAACCTGTTGCAATTGGTCTTTTCAAAGTATAAAACTAACTGGACATGTGTGGCAAGGTGAAGAGGGCCCGGGCGGGAATTGAATCCACACCTCCCGGGTAAGAGTCATGCGCGCTTGCCAGTCACCCAAAGGGACATCCCCTAGGCCAAGTAGCCAGGGCGCATCATCAATTGGGGGCATAGTGACAGGAACCTCAACTGTCACACATGGAACAACAAATGATTAAAAGAACCACAAAGCTTTGAAAGATTTTTTTTTTTTAAATAAAAAAAATAGCTTCCTGGGTCTTACAGCCTCATCAGTAAGATTGTTTGGTTGCAATATCTAAGCTGGCTGCCTGTGGGCTGGACATTTTGCTCTTACTTATGACCCAAACAAAGATTAGACACGGATTGTTCCAAAAATAATGTATGAGTAATGGGTTGTGATGTTCTTCGCTGTTGCCCACAACACCATGTCTGATAATGTTCCACCTTCATAAACCATCCTGTGGCTTATTGTTAGTGTGAAAGCAGTAATCTCTTCCAGATCCTCAAATGTAACTGTATAGACTGGACACACCTGGATAGAAGGGCTTGATATTTAGGGAGGTGGGTGGTTGGTTCTGGGAGTGGGGGGCATTGATTTATACCACACTCCGTGCCCTTGCTGCAGATCCAGTGTTTAGACACCACCTAATTCATCCGCCGTCCCATCAGCTTCAAGAGCTCAAAACCTGACGAAATTGACTTTAAAGTTCATCCACAAGCGCTCGATCAGCTCAGCAGCACACTCGTGTCAGAGCTGATGATGAAACTTCAAAGACATGGCAGAGCAGAGCAGGCAGCTGCTTTACGGCTTAAAGAGGCACACAAATCCATACAAACCATTTGGGCTGCGTTATTATATACGAATCTGTCATACATTTTATAAGCACCCAGTAATGTGTTTGGAGTTAGAGGGGAGTTGATCATAACTTCATGTTCAAGTGTCTTGTTATTTCCATCTGACCATCATTTATTTAACTAATCCATGCTTTCATTTTTTTTCATAATGTGTGATGCTCTCCAACAAAAAGAACAAAGCTGCACACAAATATACTCAAAAGTTCTGCTTTGCCACCCAGTTTGTTTTTGTTTATAATAGTGATTCACTCCATCAAATCATCTCTTACTCCTCGATAGATAATGAATGACTTACCCGCAGCACTTTGAGGCCGACTCTGACTGCAGGTAATGACAGTATATTTTGACTCGAAGGAGAAAATGACAGAATGAAGGTGTCGACGCACTTTTATCTCAGCTGACAGAATGTGTTAACGGTGACAGCTAAAATCAAAAGTGGGATCTATGCGATGCGCCTCTGGGAAGTGAGAAAAAAAAAGGAGAGAAAAAACAAATTTCTAGCTGTGGGTGATGTTTTGTCTGTGATGATGTTTGAGCAGACAAATGTCCTATGGTTCCTGTCTGGGGTCAGACTCTGGCATTCCACTGGAAAAACAAGCCTGTTTATTCAGACAAAAGCAGGGCGTCTCAGTTAAGTCAACATGACATCCCTGCACCGTAACACAGTTTATTAAGCTTCATAAAACCAGCAGTTGGCTTCTTTTTCTTTTTTTTGTAAGAAATACTAAATCCACATGCTTTTATCTGAAAACAGACTTTGCGAGACTTAATTTTACATCCTTTTATGTTGTTTTTTCCCCCTACAACACTTGAGTATGGAGTTGTACAACTAAGGTAAAAACATGGAAATCCCCATTGGGGAACGTGCACACCTTTCGCAAATTAAAACAGCTCACACAATAGCAATTTTGTTTCTCTGCATTCCTATGTTCTTGTTACAATCACTGAACATTTCTCCCCCAAGATGACATATAATATTTGAGCGCATGCCAATACCTGCTCATTCACCACAGAATACAAAACTATATAGAGTGTGCTGTGTGTTGCCAAAAAAATGTTATTTCCCCTTATTTCAGTTTTGTATGGGAATTATTAAGTGTCATTAGAACACCTGAATTCATGAGCATACTCCTTGTAAAGCAATATTCCCATGTGAGTCTTCTCATGGGGGAGACAAAGACAAAGAGGTGGTTTGAATTAATAGTTGCAGTGCGACTGCCTCTTCTCATTCTCTACACCTGCTGATTCCATTACAGACACATGGGGGTGATCATACAGTATGTGGTTCGTGTATAATGCAAGGTGGATGCATGTGAAGTTTTTCAACACATCCAAAAAGAACAAAGTAGAAGAATCAAACCCATGGCTTCCCCTGCCAAAAGTCTGTTACTGTTATATATTATTAAATATGTTTTCTTGGTTAAGGCAAGGAAATATAAGTGCTACCTGGATCATGTTTTATGTATTGTTTTTTCATGTGTAAGAAACATTATGTAGATAAGGTAGTGAGAAAACATTATGGTGAAGTTCAGCAAAAACTTTGTCTCTACCTTCGAGACACTTTGGACTTTTTCACAATTTAATAAAATCATGATTTTCATCTTATTGTGATAATGGATCAGAAAACTAATGAAGTATATTGACAGTGAACATTTTACTTACATATTCGGTATAATCAGGAACTTGGGCAACAAGCTTTATTGTGTATGAAACACATGACTTCATCCTTTCCCATCAGCTATTCACATTGTTCATCACAGACAATCCATTGTATATACAGATGGTTCATCCAACAGTTATTGTGACTGATGATGTGCGAGTGTTTATGTGTCAGTGTGTCTGTCACCGAAAAGAAAAGAAAAGAAAACCTCTGTCCTCTTTCCTCCGTCTTTCTTCCTTGTTCTTCTTCTGTGGATCGCAGGGCAGAGAGGCTGCAGGGTATCAGTTTACAGGGAGTTTCACTCGCCGTCAATGGCACACTCACTCTCTCTCTCTCTCTCTCTCTCTCTCTCTCTCTCTCTCTCTCTCTCTCTCTCTCTCTCTCTCTCTCACACACACACACACACACACACACACACACACACACACACACACACACACACACACACACACACACACACACACACACACACACACACACACACACACACACACACATACTATTCACACCCCGAGGTGAAAACGAATGACTGTATGTCATTCAACAACCACCTTGGAGTGATCTTGGCCCTCGTCCTCCTCCATATCACCACGGTTACTCCCCTCCCACAGGAGTGAAACTTCCCCTGCTATCTCTGGAACCGACTCAAGTCTTCCTCCATGGTTTTGTTTTGGTTGCAGGGTCGTTGTTGTAGCTCAAGCAACCTGGGACGCACGGCACGCCATGCAAACTGCTGTGATACAAGGGAATTCAAAATGAGCATGCAAATACCCACAAACAGCACGAACAACATCTGACTGTTTCCAGGACTTGATTCTGAAACCAAAACTTCTGTATCTCATTGCGGCCAAGGTTCGGTGCAGTTGGCCTTGATACAGCAACCTCACAACCTTACTGTTGTTGTAATCCTATAATCTCTGTGTATAAAAAAGAGTTTCCTCACCACTGTTTTCCTAAGCTTGGTTTCACAGAGTTCAGTAAACTTTTGTGCGGCTTGACGAATGAGTTTGTAAAACGGCTCCTGAGAAATAAAACAAAATCATGCAGAGATGAATGGGGGAGGAAGTTGTAGTTTCCGGGTGGGGTTTAGGGTGGTTTAGGGTGGAGAAACTGAGAGCTGACACGCCTAATGTCTGCGTGTGTGACACCAAATCTCAGCATTCACTCGCACAATTGACCAAATGAAAACATGCCATGGATTGGATTCCCCCTTTGGCCTATAGTTATGAATAGAAGAATTTCAGAAGCTGAACTCAGGTTTGTCCTCTCCTGTCCCCTTTTCACCTCTGCAGAGGTTTGAGTCACCCCCTTGTATCCATTACTGGTTTTATTAGCTGCAGGACATCATTGTTGTCACAGCTGCAGCCATTGCATTGTTCCAAAACAAAGATTTTGAAACAGAGAGCTGTAGGAGAAACACTGCAATGACTAATGTAGCAATTAACATCACCTAGTATCACTATAGAAGGCCATTTATCTAAGGTCACTCATTCTTAAACCTTGCATAGAACTCAGCAAAAATTATCTTATATTATGCAGGTTTATTTTACGGTAATGTTCCTGAACTACTGGGCAATGGATCAACACATTCAGTTGATTGTTTTTACTGAGAGATAAGAAAAAAGACGCCATTAGTCAAGTACAGGAGAAAGGTGCATTCAACATGAAGACATGTAAAAAAAAAAAAAAAAAAAGACCCTGCTGATATGACGTTATCTCACTGAATCAAAGTGTCCACTCTTTATAATTTACAGCATTGTCCAATTAGGTTACCATGGTGACATAAAACATCAAAGGCCCTTAATTTGGGGCTCAGAGCCAAAACGATGCCAGAAAGATGACAGGAAAGACAGAGGGAATGAGGACTAGAGGGAGCGTATAGGGCCTTTGTGTCTGATTTTCTAAATTGGATGGAAACTCCCTCAATGAAAACGAGGATCCTTTTGAAAAAAGAAAGTAAAAACATGAAAGAGAGAAAAATACTGAGGAACTTTTTCTTTTGCACATTTATGCACTTTTGCTTTTATGATCAGATGACCTGAAGCATGTTGTTTTTGTACTGAATTTGATTTTTATACTAAAACTTACTTAAACGCCCAGCCATGCTACTGACATTGCTGTATCTACATATTGGTAATAGTCTGGCTAACAGGTTTTTTTTTTTTTTTTGCCTTTAATCGAAAGGACAGTTGAGAGAGACAGAGAGAGGGGGAATGGCATGCAGCACATGACATGGGCCACTGCGGGAATAGAACCGGGGCCCGCTGCAGTGAGAGGTGTAGCTACAAACTATATGACACCCTGAAAGTTTGTCCTGAATTCTCCCCCTGTGCCACAATGAAGGTGACATTTGTGATTGTGAGTGGAAGCTTCAACAACTTGTTCTATGAAATTAGGTTCATTGTTTGTTGTTTTAAAATTGCCCAATCTCATGCCAACAGCATACCAATAGACCAAAACCCCACATCAGGTAGCTCAGTTTTGATGTCCTTGATTTTTCCAACATCTGTCTGCCATTACAGTGACATCCAGTATAAACTGGGAGGATGTTGAGTTAGTACTGTATATAGTAATAGGCATGCTCAGCATCAGTATGTTAGCATTGTCACTGTATTCATGTTAGTGTTAGAATACCCATAGTAGCGTAGCATTTAGCTGTAAACTCCAAGTCGTGTTGTAAGACTGATCTTATCGGAGGTGGTGGTGGTGGTGGTGTGTGTGTGTGTGTGTGTGTGTGTGTGTGTGTGTGTGTGTGTGTGTGTGTGTGTGTGTGTGTGTGTGTGTGTGTGTGTGTGTGTGTGTGTGATGAAATCAAGATGCATGCTATACACTCACCTGCATGAAACAAGGACTTATTGTCTAACTTCTATTCTCAACAGACAGGCTGTCAAAATTACATTTTTCCTCTCCCAGCTTCACACATTTCACTAAATGACAAATGGTAAAGTTCCCTGGGTTCTATCGTCCGGACTGTAAACTCATACCTGTCTGTGTTTTAGATTTTGATGGATGAACATTTTCATTGAGGTCGCAATGTCACAAGCAAAGGCTGCAACCCAAACTGGGCTTTCCATCTTGCTCTTACACTTGGTATATGGTTTGTAATCCTATAGGAGAAGTGGGGGTTTGAACAAACACAAGCTAAAGGGAGGAGGTGTGTGTAGGCGTGTGTTTCAGCACTCTCTCAGTATTAAATTGCTTTCTCTCACATGCCTGTCACCTTGTAATCAATAATGCTAGAATAACACCTGAAACACAACAGCCATCAGTGAGCTGTCATTCATTCAAACCCGAACTTATCCGCGCATGCACACAAACTCAAAACCATCCATTATCCATAACTGTCTAGTAGCTGCTCAGACGGCACTCACACCGGCTCCCAGGCATCATCCATCACCTCTGGCCCACCAGAGGGGGTCCACGGCTGGGACACACACACAGGCAGCAAACCTGATCCGCACCAGGCCACGAACTGGACACACACACACACACACACACACACACACACACACACACAGACCACCTCTAGGGGTGAACAAATATAAACACACATAAAACACAGTTCACATACAGGGACACACAGGTGCCCGTATTCATTGCTCCAAGCTTTAAAAATCCCCCACCTCCCTCCCTCTCTGTCATTACACCGCTTAATTATTTTCAGTCCCTAATCCACATTCTTAATTAAATCCTTGAACACGTTCCCTCTACTTTCCGCCCAATCTCACCAGACTCTTCCCCTCCTCCTGCTTCTCCCGCTATGTGGATTATGTTTGCAGTACAGTGTATAAATAGTGCTGAGTAGGTGGCCTTGTAATGGAAAAACAGATATACAGATATCAAAGGCTCAGCCCTTTTCTTTCGAATTCTCCTCCCATTAATCATGACTTGTGTTTCCCAGATGTGTCTGAGCACATGTGCGCTGTTTTCAGCTTATAAACGGTGTGCACCATTGCAAGCCTGTCTGGTAATGTGCATGCATGTCATGCTGGCTGAGAACATATGGCGGCACAGTTTACACTTTCTCATAAAACAGAGCTTCAGGTGGGCTTGAAGATGTTTAATGGCAAAGTCAACTAATTGATTTGTGCCTCCATCCAGCGATGTCAGTGACTTACATCCCAAGAGGGGTTAGGACTGAAACAAATGGTAATGTAACTCAGAACAGAGGAGAAGGTGTTCATGACACGCAGCCCTAAGTAACATTATCAACTCTCTTCTTCCATTAGCATCAGTCATCAGACTCTTAGTGTACTTTAGTGCACATATAGGTCTCCCTTTCTTGATCCTATTCCCATGACCTGGCTCTTCTCAAATGGCAGAGTGCATGGACTCATGAACAGCTATATTTAGTTTCAATAATGTTGTAAAAAGATTTTAAAAATTAGAGCTTGTATTTACAAAGAATCTTAAGGTTAAAAGTAGCTCCTAATTTGCAGATTTTGGAGAGGCTCCCAAAGAATGGGTGTGTCAGTTCTAACTAAAGGACTCCTGTTTTTTTTATTGACTTTTACTGCAGCTCTTTCCCTCTTCTCTCCCTTTCTCTCTCTTTGACGGTACCTTCACTTCCCTGTCTTTCCTGTGGATTAGTACGTATAATTGCTAAGTGACGTGTTCTGTCTGTTTGTATTGAGCCCTGGCGTGACCTAACTAACTGATGTTGTTCTCTCTTTTACATCCAAAAATGGCAAACAATTGAAGAGTAACTTCAATGGGAGATGAAAGATTTATTACTGATTTTGTAAGTCACAAAGGTGATGTCAGAGCCGATCAGATATGACTGATATCTGGGAGGTCCTGGATCCTGTTCTGACAAGAACTAGCATAACTGATCTTAACTAGTTTTATTGTTATTGTTTTGAGCTTCAAAATAAATACATGACACAAGTTTTAGTTTGGGATGCAAATATAGAGCATTTTAGCTATACTTTTAAAGGCCTTCAGTCCAAAACAAGGACAAAGTTTGTAACAAAATCTGCAACATTCAGCTCTGACCTCTCCAGCAGCAGTCTGTTTCAGAGTCCTGTTTCCTCTTCACCACCAGGGCATGTGGAAGGCCCAAGCTCGTCTTTGGTGAAACATGATTAATGGGAGCGTGACCTTGTATCTGGTTGTGTGCCTGTTATCATGGTGCAGGTGAGATATAGAGGTTGACAGTTTGAGTTCAGGAGAAAGTAACTGCTGTGGAAAAACTGGTCCTCAAAATTACCTCATTTCTTTTATAGCAGTGGAGTCCTGACATAGCTGCCATGTACTGCCTGAAAGTCAGTCCTCTGAGCAGAGAGAGTATCAGGAGTGCCGTATATCATGAGCCTTCAAATAAGCAATCACATAAATGTCACACTTTTGCGATGTGTGAACTTTTACCTGGTTACACCATGTTTTGCCATTAAAATTTTCTTGTCCTCCAGCTTTCACAGTTGAGCTATGGAGCAATAATTAAAATGTCTTAAATGTTGTGATATGATGATGAAAGTGGTGTTATTGAGTAGTGGTGGGGTGTTGTTCTGCTGGGACACTCTAATGGCTCATAAAAGAGAAGCAGGAGTGTGCCCACAGCTCATATCGGCCTCTGGAGGAGGATAAAGTGAAAGTTTTCGAAGTAAAAAGATACTGCTACAGTCCATTGACAGCCATTACATTGCTTATGCAGGCCTCACTGAAGATTTCTTATGTGAAATGTATATATGCTGATTTTTGGCACCTGACAGTATACCTGGACAGCTGCCTCGAGACCTTTCAACCGACAATGACTCATTTTTGCTCTTTCCTTTGGTGGTAGTGGAAACAAGCTGTAAACACAACGTTGGCATTTACCCTTTAAGTTGATAGGTTGATACTGTTGGCAAACAGTTGCATATTTTCACGTCCATTCAGTTTACAGAGCTATGTTAGCTTTGATTTGGAAACTGGTCATGTGATAAATGCAAGTCCAGCCTTCACACTGCTTTCAGCTCTTTTTGGTCTCCACCAAATTGTGGGGGAAGTATCTGGTTCTTTATCCAATAAACCTTTCACTGTGTTCACAAGCTACTCTCTGAATAGGATTTTTTGTCTTTTGGTGATGTACAGACAGTGTACAAAAGGATTTTAGTGTTTATTTTACTGAAAATACTTGTCTGGGGCAGTGAAAAAACAAATACAACAACAGTGAGACTTACTGAAAATTGTTTTTATTGGAAGATGCAAAGACATAAGCTCGACTGAGTTGCACTGAACTATACAGTGACCCCTTCTGCACAAACATAGGCATTTGACCCATTGTTAATAGAAGAAAATGTATTAATTTAAGCTGTAAGGAGTTGAGCTTTTGAGTTTTTAGATAAAATCATTCAATTTATCTTTTCAAGCACATGTCAGAGCAGGAAATCTGAGGGACACAGAGGGAAATTATCAGTGTCCACTCTAACCTGCAAAAACATCTGGACATGATATATATCGCTGCTTCTCACGAATGACGCAGGAGGAAAACCAAGAGTCCCACCCTTGCGACCTCCATTTTCCTGATCTTTGCCATCACTGAAATGTGCCAAAACCTTATGGAAGATTTCACGCAACCTTATGCAGTCAAGGTGATATCGATTATAGTATGCATTATCCATAAATCACTCAGGGAGCCCCAGCTTGGAGACAGTACTGGCGAGAGCGGTGAAAATTAGCCCCCTGATGACAACGAGCTGCTAAAAAGAATTTACAGCGCAGAACATGGAAGAGTTGCCAAGACAATGACATGAATCACTCCTTGTTTTTAAAGATGTAATTCACAGGCCTCTCTTACTCTATGTCTGTCAGTAAAGTGACACTCCCGTCGGGTACCGCCATTATCATCGGAACAGTTATCTTATTCCTTTATTCGTTGTTTTGTAGAAGCTCATATTCTGCCTTTATATTACACAAAGGACTCTGCATAAATCCAAGTCAACAGTGAAAAAACCCACAAAGACACACACGCACACACATACTGTACATTTCTAACTTAGCAGCACTAGACTGTCAAAATTATGTTGACCAAGTCTGGAGCGTGACTGTTTATCATCTTGAAAAAGCAAAAGCAAAAATATAATTTTTCTTCCTTTTATGACATAAATAAAACATTGACATAGCTGATGAGATAGTGGAATAGAATTAAAATAATAAATTCTGCTCAAATAGCTCAGGAAGTCAAAGGACTATTCTGTGTTCAGATCTTTGGTTTGACCATCAGGCTCAGCAATGAATTTGGAGACCAGCATGGAACGTAAACACTCCAGGGTCAGTTGTCTGACCACATAGCTCATGGTGTTCGACAACCACTCGGAAGGTTGGAGGTTGTAAATTCAATCCTTATGAGACTCAGTGAATAATGATGTTCAATACCCAAACTGTTGACTGAAAAATGCTCCGATTTCCCAGTGTGAAAGGGGCTTTGTGGCTTGGGGGTGTTTGTTTATCAAGATACCACTGAAGCAGTGTCTGGTTCATATCCCGCTGATTGTCGGAAAACCGCTCTTGCTGGAGATGATGAGGCTCTGGCTCCATCAAGATCTCCAGAGTGATAGAGACAAGGGTTATGTGGTGGAAAACCCTCAGTGGCTAAAGTGTGACTGCAAGATGGAGAGTTTCGAGAAAAGTTTGTGTGTATTTAGTAATAGTTCAGTGTAATTTCACGGCTGTGTGGCTGCATCACTGCTGCCAACGCAGGTTTGGACCTGTATTGACTCTGCAGTGTGTCTCCTCACCACACTTAAATAAGTGTGTATAAAGGTCCACTGTTAGTAGCTGTGCAAACACACAAATACAAACACACATACAAACACCCGTCTACTCAGCATTGTGGGGACCCTTCATTGACAAATTCCCTAGCTTTTTACCCAGTTTTAACCATCATATCAAACTGTCTCACCCCAACCAACATTTAAACCTCAAACAGCCAAATAAACTTTTGGGGCTCAGAGTTTTGGTCCCGACAAAGCTGTTGGACCCCACAAGTGGAGTGGTGGCTCCCAGTATTTGGGCAGCAGAAATATGGTAAAACAAAACCACACACACACTCACCTCACACACTCCTCTAGCTGTCATTTTAACTACGAGAGCCTGCCCAAAGAATACAAAATACTTTGAGAAGCATTGAATCTAGTGGTGATATATAGTTTATACGTACCAAACACACGTGCCAGGAATAGTGTATGAGAACACCATGTATGTGAAAGATGCTCTTTCAGATTCCAGATTCGGTGTGGTTGAACTTTCCATCACCTCCAGAGGCACGGCAGGGACACAGCAGAAAAAACAGAGAGCGGGCCAGGGGAAATTCCTGCCAGGGATCCATGAATGTCTTAATACCACAGGAATGCACAAGCCTTATTTACATGACTGTCATGACAGCTCCAGATATGGAGGCAAATAAACCAAAGTTGTCCCATGCACCATTGTGCTTGTTACAATCTGTCCTTATTCATTAGTAAAAAGTTACAGATATATCAGCACAGGGTCTGTTCTCAGCTTTATCACATTGTTACACAAGGACGTACATTTGCAAAAGCACGTTTGTTTATAGCAGTCAGTTCTTTTAGGAATCACTGCAGAACGTGTGTGGTCTCTTAACAAGAATTGCATTATGTTAATAGGCTATAATGTACCTGGAAACCTCAAAACAAAAATGAAAACAATATCAAACTTAACATCTGCAAAAAAACAACAACAACAACAAAGGAACGTTTATTAAGATAACAGAATTCAATGGTAAGCAAGTTAAATTCAAATCAGGCTAAATGCTGATATTAATAATGTAGCCTATTTTATTTTTGAAATAATACATTTGAGAAAATACAATATTCCTGTTTCTTGCTATTATTTGTTGAAACCTAAATGCCACTTTCATGTCTGCTATAAATACATAAAAGCAGGGCCAAGCAACTGGTTAGCATAGCTTAGCATAAAGATTGGAAACAGGGGGAATAGCTATCCTAGTTAGATATATCCATAGGTAGAAACAAAATACCTCAGCCAATCAAAATATTCGTTAGAAGCAACAAATATAGTGACACAAGCTGCAGGCAAAAAGAAACGCTTCACAGTTTCTTATGTAATTAAAAGTCCAGTCCTCACCCACAGGACTGGTTATTTCACTCAAGGGAAATCCACCCTTAAGAACCACTAACAGCTTTCATTCTCCACTGTTTGACCTTATATAACCCAGTGAGGGAACACCCTGTCACAGCCTGAAAAACAACAATGATCTGTTACATTGCTGAAATTCATTCTTGGGTGGATCTTCTCCAAAACAGCCAGCGTTTCTACAGTATTTGTCTCTAAGATAGTTTCTGCATTAGTGAGGAGAAGATTTGTCAGGGCGCGTGTGGATACGTGGAACTCCCTATCGTTCATCATTCCGGTTGATGAAGTAGCTCGTGAAATCTGTTGGCAGAGGGCCGAATGATCCTTGCTCCAAAGTTGTGATCCATAATTTTTTTTCCACTTTTATTATACTCTCTCAATGACACGTGCCCTGGCTGAGGAGATAAAACACCAGTACCTTTCCCAATGCAGCTGCTCTCCAGTGTTCTTCACTTAGAGTTCAAGAAACCAACAGGGACCATGTTATATGCTCCATTACTGTCTGAAATCAATTAAACTTTTCATGGAAAGAACTAAGTCAATGTTCCTTTTTTTTTTTTTTTTTTTTTTTTGGAAAAAATCCTAAAATACAGTGGCTTGTATCTGTGTTGTTTTTCCATCCCAACTTCTCTCATCTTGCAGACCGGTATAGCACAATCCATTATTAGCTGCTATACTGTACATGCTGGCCATGTGCCAGGCCCCTCTGGTAAGCCACTCAAAGAGGCCAGAGCCAGCCAAAGCCTGAAGCGTTCCCATGCCAAACAAAAACACACCAGTAAAGTCAATATTGGCCTTTTATGCTGACAACCAGCAGTAGGGAAAACAGAATAAAAGAATAAAGAGGGGCAAATACCTCAAAGGATATCTGAAGGCTAAATGGAAGCATTTTGGATAGCAGGAACATTGGTGAAGTGCTCTCAAAGATCCTTGTCCCGTGGGAGCTGTAACCCATCGCACTTATGCTCTCACTTCCGTCAATTCTCTGAGCGAGGTTAATTGGAGAGTGGGGCAATACTTTGTCAGGATGTGTCCATGAGACTATGGAATAATTCACATGGGCTGTTAAAAAAAAAAAATGAAACAAACAATTTCCTCTGATAAGGGCATTCACATGTCTCACTGCCAGGGATGAAGGTTCACAAGGAGCACAGAGTTTAACGGAAACATTTGTCATGATTGCGTTGTCATTTAGTTATTTTTATTTGATAAACAGCAGGACAGCACAAAACCCTGGCCTAGTGGCCTGTCTTGTTAAATGGCTTCACACATCACACTATTTAACCACAGCCTCTCTTACAAAAGAAATCTGGATCAGTGAGATTGCCAAACCTTTTTAACTATAAAGGTTATAATAAACAAAGGCGAATCTGGAAATAAAGTCACTACCCTTTAAGTTTGAAAAGCTGACATTTAGTGAAGTGCCCGAGTGTAGATGCATCACAAATACCTTTTAATGTGAACAAAGTCACGTTATCTGTTCTCCAATGAGTCATCTGCCCAGGATCAGAGAGTGTGAGTTACAATATGAGTTGCTCCAAAAGCTTTTGTTTTAGGGCCTGTTTTTTCCAAGTCTTTTTCCCTGTGGCTTTACCTTTTGGATGCACTAACAATGCAGCTGCTCTCCTGCACTCACTCTTTCACGTCTGCAGATGGATGAGGTGCCTTTTCTAATGATCCTGCTGAGGTTTCAATGCTTGTGTGAGAAGTTCAGAACCGTCATTTCAGCTTTGTCAAGTCCTGAGCCCTATCTTCAGTAAAATTCAACTTTAACCATTTGTGTCTTACCGCCAGTACTGTAAAAGTTTCTTTATGTTGCAACCAAGAACTAGCAACATTTAATAGTGTAAATGTTGGTCTTGTATAGTTTATAGTTCATATGTTTCTAACTTCATCTGTGTTTATCCCAGTTACTTTTCTTTCTGTGTCCTGCTTGCCTCCTCTCTGAGGACTTTGGATTTTGGAGAATTTGTTGATAGTGCTTGGCTCTTTAGCACTCTGCACGGGGGGTCCGACAGCTGTTAGAAACGCCAGATGGGGTAAGGATCCATTCTCCTGCCTGGATCGTGTAATAATGCTTCTTCTCAGTTATTTTTCCTCCAACAAATTTATTTTCTCCAAAAGAGAGGAAGCCTCAGTGCCAAGGAGTTTCATACATTTTTTTCCCCTCCACAGCTGAGTAACACTTACCAGCGGATGTTCATGTAACATTACAAGCATTTACAGTAATACTCTTTCCAGCAGAGACTCATGACTCACAGTTAGGCCTGTATTTGTAAACACATGGACTGAGTCTTGCTGTCTGATTTGTTGCTGGATTTGCTTTACACTAAATATAGCGACTGTTTGTATGCATGAGTGTTGAATGTTGTCAATTAAAGAAATGAGTTCTTTTTTTAAGGGAGTATAGAGCATAACATCGAGTTTGGGTGATAGCTATGCAAAAACATAAATAAATAGCAAATGGAGTTTGGATGAAAAGATGAATACATATATTAAAATTCAGTATAATAAGTCTCTCTGTCTGGTCTCAGAAAGAGGTATTATTAAAAATTGATTTTCTGTTTTCATAAACCAAACCCTGCACATGTTGTGAGAAAATATTAAACTCCACAGTCTTTTTCCAGCAGTATCTTGGATCCGCAGTCTTCAAATATTAAAGATTAAATCAGGTGGATTAGATTTTTTATGAAGTCAGGAGGTAACCTTCATTCCAATAAACCTGCTCAGTGGGCTACGGGTCTTAAATCACACACACGGAAAAAACAATATTCTGACAAACCTTTGTTTTTTATTCTTTTATAGCCCCTTACTGTCATTTTAAAATGTCACCAGTGCCCCTGTGGTCCAATTTCTGGCCTTTTGAAGTGACACTTGTCGACCGTAAAGCAGTAAATTATGACTGGTGGAAGGGTCCATTTCTTCCTGGGGGGTGTTTTCACAGGCAATTGCCTTTAAAGGTCGGCCAATAGTGCTCTGAAGTGTGCTGTGGTCAGGGTACATAAGCTGCCGAGGTCACGCTGAAGAATACGCACCATGACATAAACCGATTTAATGCTGTTTAAATAACTTAGAGCAGATTGTCCAGAATCACATTTGGACACGTAACAAGACAACATCTAACCACATTGTGTGGATATTAAAGGACATTCTCAGTGATTTATGTCTTTGTTTTTAGTACTATTAATGGTAAAATCCAATATATATTTAAAGAAAAGAAATAAAAAAAAAGATCTTGCAGCTGCAAACCCAGTTCAAGCAGCACAAAGAAAGACCCCAGTCTTAGTTTCCCTGGTTTCAAAGTCTCTTTTATGTGGTTAATGATTACAGATCTGGGAGCCATGATGGGTCTTTATGTCTACTGCAATTTCCTTGAGCTCATCATCGTAATGAAAAGCCTTCTACAACATTCAGTGAGCATTGGCAAGTATCATCAGCGAGAGCGAGAACTTTCAAACAGGCCTTGAAAGATAAAAGTGTGTTTTGAGTGTTTGATTCATTAAAGCTACTGATTTTTGACCTACATGATTGGATAACTCCTCCATCAGCTGAAAAACTTTATGTATTTTACTACTTTATGTACTTACTCCTAATCTTATCTCACTTCCATCTATGTCAATATAGATAATAGAAAGTTTCCCTGTTGAGCATCCATAGCCGAGGTACACACGCAAACATGCTGCTCTTGTGAGACACCTCCACCCCCAACCCCAGCAGAAAAAACAAACTCCACTGGAAGCTCCTATTCTTCCTTTTCCACTTGAAGACCCTGATCACGATGACATAAAGCCCAGGAAGGGAGAGGCTGCAGGGACGCATGCTCCACACGATCCTTCCGACCATCACCGCCACTGTTTTATCGCTATCTGTTTGCACAGGAGGCCGTAGACAACTGGAGGCGGGAAGCAGGAGGAAGGTTTCAATCAAGATAATACATCAGAAGTTTGGAGTTCTACCAAGTTCCTAATAATCGACCAGTACACAGACCAAAGAAAAAGTCATAAAAAACACAGCAACACTGTGTCCATTCCTGTTCCTGCCTCATGCTGCTGAGGTTCAAGGTCACATGAACCCAACGTAACCTAGCTCACAGTTCCACATAAAGCTGAATACTAATGCACACATCTTGAGGAGCACTTAAAGCACACACAGACATACAGGAAATCTTTCCTATATTAAATCAACACACCCTTTCCCCTACAGATTAGCGATTGTAATATGGAAAGCTGTTTTCTAGTGTGTGTGTGTGCAATCAAGCTGGCCATTGATTCACCATATAATTAATTCATACTTGGCAAAAGATGCACTTCAAAAGACTGTTCAATAAGTTAAACATGTTTAATTGGCTCTTCAGCTCAGCTGTTAATTAGCCACAGGTAAAGTCTACATGTAAACCTCTGAGGACACAATTGAAAGTGCTAATGAAGTCGTATGCCAACTTAGTGAAAAAGTGCTGAAACCCTGTGGGACCGCTTTGGGTTGAAAAATACAAATATTTAAAAGAGTGCTCTCACTGGAAAAATATCCCAGCATATTCATTTATATGGCAGCTCAACAACTTGATATGCTTTAAAATGACAACAGCCAATAGGCTATATATGAAAATGAATGCACGCTAATTTAGCGGACTGGGAATGGAATTGATTAGACGTCAACTTTTATCAGCATCAGCACGTATTTGTCGCAGAGTGTGGATGAAAAGAGGTTTTTTTCTTTAATTGTCTTCACAGATGACTGAGATGCAGGAACGCATGTAACAAGAAATCCTTTATCCAAAAGCTCATTAGGATCACACAGCATATATTTCACAAGGCGTGAAGAGGCAGAAAATGTGCAGCACATATACACACTTTTGGATCTTGATCATCCAAATAAGTTCTGAGCGTTTTGCCATTAAATCTGCGAAGGGAGCTCGCCGTTTGTCACTTCGGTGTAAAAGGAATAAGATGAGATGGTATTACAAAAGAGGTGACACTCAAAATACAATCCTTAGTTAAAGACTGATACTATCTACTGTAACAGTGTGAAAAGAATTTAGACATTTCAGAATAATAGAAAACTTAAGCATTATACATGTTTTTTGAGAATAAATAAGCTTTGATTAATCCTTTGAAAATCCTTCATGTTCTCTTTCTGTATATATCAGTGTAACTGGGAAACTATGTGCCAGGATTTGACAGTGCAGTGTTGGTCATGGCACTGGAGCGAATTTAAACTGGGAATATGTCCACAATGAGCAATAGGGAACAGCTTGGTAGCGTCTCGGAAATTATTGCAAGTCACATTCCTGAACTGCTCCTCCTCTATTAAAGCAAAAAAAAAAGAAAAGGTGTCTTTAATGGAGACCTCCAGTAAACAAAAGGCATGGGGTTGACTTAAATCAGCCTTTAAGCTGTATACAGTAGATGAGGAATGTGTCTTGGTGTCAGCTGCAGGAAGCCCCTGTTGAAGAGGAAACCCAAATGCATCTACCAGGTTGGGCAAAGCTCTAGTCCAGTGGGAACTATATAACTATTTCCATTTCGCTTAAAATGTTGTCCCTTTTGCCTCAGATAAAGATAAAACTGTCAGTGATTGAGCTGTCGTGAATCTTCCTTCGTTCCAGTTTCCATCAACCCTGCACTCAAGAATCACTGAGACAGAGACACTTTCTATATGCAGAGGTACCATGAGGGACTGACGTCTGTATGGACAGATGTAAAAAAAAAAAAAAAAAAGACCAAAAAAAAAACAGTGCCTTGCAGCTATGGCAGTGGTCCATGAAATGACTGTCAAAGCCTGGAGCTATTTTACTGCCTTCCTCAGAGGCCCCAGTTTTCTGTGACGCCGACTTACTCCCTCTCAACCTGAGTGAAAAATCACATATTTCAAATCTTCCTGTTTGCCAAAGCAGCTATGCCACACCACTGGTGTTTTCACGATTGCTGCAGTAATGAAGGACGTGGGCAAAACTCATAAATGTCAGATTCTGTTTAGCCGATCTGGGTGTATGAGTGAGGCTCTTTGTGGGCTGAGCTTCAGCAGAGTGCTGCAGAGAGAGCTTTTAAAAGCTCAGCCCTCTGCTCCTTATAAATCACAACAACTTACACGCTCAAAACATGCTGTCCGTTTCTGTGATGTCTGCTGACAGGCAAATCAGACGGAGAAAAGCAACTCTGGATGTACCAACCACAAGTGTGCATCAGCAAAGAGGAGTAATGACACTAAACAGTAGGTGATAAAATACCACAAGCTATAAATCATACAGATATTATGAGACATCAGGGACTAATTCAGACTCACATATTTCATTATTTGGAAGCTGTCCACACAATGATCAGCAACATCACACAGTCATAATATTATCTAATGTAATAAGATTATGACGGAATGTTTTTTTAATGAGCATTACAGTTTTAAGATGTTTTTGTAATTTGTTGTCCATTTTATCGTTTGCCTGTTTAATCATTTACTCATTTTTACGGTGATGCTGTTAACATATGGGACATTAAAGGCTTTTCCATAGGTGAGAGTTCTACTGGTCTTTTCCCCCACTTTTGTGAGAGGTTTACTTTCTTTTGAGGAATAGATTCACAAGTCTTTGGCAAACAGCAATAACCCTGCAGGCTAACCTGTCCTCCACCCAGCTCCTGCAAACCGCTTGAATCAATAAGCCCTGTTTTTTTTTTCTAAAGCCCATACAAGTTTCTATCATTGAAGTCTGTGTCCTTGCACACCATCTGTGAAAAAGTTTCGCTCTGAAGCCATTACGCTATCTATCTGATGAATATTTTAAGCAACGATGTCGCAGAATGACAGATGGAGAGAGGTGGCTGACAAGAACAAGTCTCTGTAAAATCTCAGAGAGGCATTAAGGGCATGAAATCAATAGCCAAACACAAAGAGAGCAGACAGCATTCTGGATCATTTGACTTGAGCAACATTTCAAAAGATTTGGCAATTTCATGCATTTTACACCAGTAAACTGTGTCTCGATTTATTTCTCAATGTTTACACAGAACTGTGTCTCACATTGCCCAACAAAGTGTGTTTCGACTCAAAACAACCCAACATAAATGTTGAGGCTGTGATCACAGAATTGCCTTTTATGACTTTTCAGAAAATGCCTTTATTATTATTCTGATCGCAGAGCAGTCTGTTATAGGCTAATTTCTTAAGAAAATGTTTCAGAGTATGAATCAGCTGAAAACAAACAGTGATAAGCCTACACTGTTAAAATCATTCACACAGTTTTACTGTTTTACTAAGCCGACAAGAGCTTTTATTGCTGCAATCTTCTTCTGCTCTATCACCATCCAGCCATTCATATTAAATCCACTTCTCCTAAGACTGAGACAAACAAACAGCCTATGGGGCCAGACTTTTACAGTCTATGGGCCAGACACTGAATTGTATTTGAGTAAGTGTATGAGCTATGCGCCATCTAGTGTTAAAAGTAAGCACTGTTGCATTTTGTAGGCGGAAGTGAAGCTGAAGAACATGGGCCAGAGAGTTGTTAAGGTAGCAATGGTAAGCGAGAGCAATACCGGAAGTGCTTTTTAAATTAAAATACAACAATGAGAACTTAAAGACAACAGCATACAGATTATATTGTAACTGTTTTTTTTTATCCTGTTGTTATGCTGTTGCTGTTTTCTATTCCACAGATTGTATATGAACATACATCCCATCCCCTACCTGTTTCACTACCTTAATTTTTCTGGCTGCTTCCAATGTAACCTATTAGGGAAATCTTGTCACTTCACTGTAAATATGTTTGGTAACCACTTGTGGGCATTTTAGTAGTATTTTAAATGACGACATAATTTGTTACTCGTTATCAAAAAAGACGCTATAATATTTTTGGTTTCTCTGCTTCACTCGCTTCTCTCCTCCGCTTTTATTTTGAAAGTCACGAGCGGATGTTGTGGTTTACATAGCGGTTAACTTGCCCTGGCGTTAGTTTGTTATAGCCTCCTCTTGGCTCCATGCAGAGAGCAGCGGTGACAGCAGCACGCATGGCTTACAGTGCGAAGATCGGTCCGTCCATCCTGAGCAGCGACCTGTCCTGTCTGGGCAGCGAGTGCGTCCGGATGATGGAGTGCGGGTCAGACTACCTGCACCTGGACGTCATGGACGGGTCAGTTTATTAGCACTTATTGATAAGAGCATGCTAACTGCTAGCAAGCCGGTGGGAAGTTTCAGTGCGAGGGAGCTAAAGTTGGCTAACGTCAACAAGCTAAGTGAGCTTGTCAAAAGTTAAGCTGGTTTTAGCCCGCGTTTATGTAATTGGATTTTTTTTCTGTGTCAAACGTCAGATTGTCAAACATTATACTGTATTCAGAGCTATGGCAGTCAGACCTTGTCCCTCTGCTTTTGCCTCTTCCTCCACACTTACGCAAGACGTTACTTTGCAACTGTTTGTGCAAGATGAGTCGTTTTCACAACAGCTGATAGTCTAATGTTTGGTTTTGTCTCTGTGTCTTGTGTTAAAGGCACTTTGTCCCCAATCTCACGTTTGGCCATCCCATGGTGGAGTGGCTGAGGAAGTCAGTAGGCCAAGACCCTTTCTTTGGTAAGAAACAACACACACAACTAACCCTGCAAACCTTAACCCAGTTATTTCATTGAAACCAATCATGAATGCCTTGCCTTACACTGTTAATGTGACTGTTAATGTTGCAGACATGCACATGATGGTGTCCCGGCCGGAGCAGTGGGTGAAGCCCATGGCTGCAGCAGGAGCCAACCAGTACACCTTCCACTTGGAGGCCACCACCAACCCTGGAAATCTCATCAAGGAAATAAGAGAGAGTGGCATGAAGGTGAGAAAACAATCCTGCTCTGCAAGAGGAAGTAAAGCTCCAGAGTGTGTGTTAAGTTTCACCAATGAGGAAAATTTATGTTGAATTCATCCTTTAAGAAACCACATATTGATACTGCATCATATTGACAGGAAAAGTTGAAATATCAGCTACATAGATGAATGTAGATGAGCAGTCATATTAACACTGTGAATGTTGTAGGTGGGTTTGGCCATTAAACCTGGTACAACGGTGGAGGAGATGGCTCCCTGGGCGAACCACATCGACATGGCTCTGGTCATGACTGTTGAACCTGGCTTTGGGGGACAGAAGTTCATGGAGGACATGATGCCAAAAGTAAGTGTTTTTCTCTTTTTTCTTTCTTATTTACAATACAGGAAGTTATAATATATCTGGCTACTTCCTTTAGTGCAGTTTGGATGCTGCTGTGACTTGGTATCAGAGCGTGACAGGACAGGTCGAGCCAGACTTAGCTGGTTAGCATACTAACTCCAGTAGAAGTAAACAAGTGATACAAACCGAAGGAAAACAAGAGTCAATATTTGTGTTTTCTTGACAAATAGAGGAATGTAGTTTGATGCTTAACTTGCACCATTTCCTCCAGTGTAAGTAAACAACCATTAGTGCTACCGGTAGAAATAGCTCCATTAACACAGTGTTATCAAACAGAACAAGCTGCTCATTTGCCTTATTGTAAACCACCAATATGGGAAAAAAAAATCTGGCTTCTCCCTAACGTAAACCATACCCCAACATTTGTCAACACATGATTCCAGATGTGCAGCACAATGATGAAAGTACAATAGTTTATACAATTTGCCTCACTTAAATTAGCAACATCACAACCATGCTATTAATTGAGAAGACAAATAAACTGCTGCTCAGTTTTTTGAGCCACTGCAACTACAGATGCGTGTTACAATCATTGCATCTTAAAGTGTTTCTGTTAGGGGAGGGCTTTTAGACAGCTGCTAGGTGATCTGTAACAAAGATATTAGCGAAGCAGAGTCAAAGTAACTGTGGAATAGATTTATATAAACTATTATCTCAATAAGATGGTTATACATTACGTCTATCGCTCTTTGACACATCCACTAAACTCTAAAATGCAGACTAAAATCGCAGAAATGTTGGGTTAGATTTCACTTTCCCAATGATGTGAGATTCAGTGTCCATAAATATTTCTACTAAACCTCACAGTCCCATTATATAATTACAAAATAAAATTATTTTCAGTTGAAGTGCTTTTTTCTCCCCCCTCTCGCCTTGTGGATGCCTCCACTCGCTGTGACTGTGGAGGCATCTGTTGGATGTTGTGTAAATGTCTATAACGGCCTGATAGAAGCATCTGTTAACCAAAGCGCAGTAGTTTTGTCTGACTGGCGTTACAATCTGGTTGAGGACATCTGTGCTTTTAATCCGGAGCACTGTGTCTCTTTGCACTCATGTGAATTGTTGTACAAGTGAATGGTGGATTTTGATCTCTGTTTCTGTAACCAGGTGAGCTGGCTGCGGAGTCAGTTTCCCTCTCTAGACATTGAAGTAGATGGAGGGGTTGGCCCCGACACCATTCACAAGTGTGCAGAGGTGAGGACTACAAACAGTACAGCATGTTCAAATCATTTCCCAAAAAACTGTTTATTGATTTTTTTTTTTTTTTTGGCGCTTCTCTCATATTGTGTGTATTATCATATTTGCCTCAGGCTGGAGCCAACATGATAGTGTCGGGCAGCGCAGTGATAGGCAGCGACGACCCTCGTTCTGTCATCTCTCTTCTGCGCACCGTGGTGGCCGAAGCGATCCAGAAACGCTCGCTTGACCGCTGAGATGTCCTCTTTGTGGAGATCCCCACGGCGACACTACTACCAGCCCGTCCTAACGACACACCACAGCAGCCGGTGGGACAGACTCAATACGGACATTTCTGGGGTAGAGGTCGGGTGGTAGCGGTGGGAGCAGCGTGGGCGCAGACGGCCAAATCTTAAAAACACTGTCATGTGTGTGAAGCTGCATCGTGCCTCTACAAAACTGTCTGACTTCATCCTGTCCTTCCACAGTCTCTCCTTCCTGAACAGTTAATTCAAAGTGAGTGTCATGATTTTGAGACTGGAATCTGACCTAATGCTGATCTCTCATCTGTAAACATTCCCAATATCGTTTTGTCTTGCACTGTAAACTGTAAGTATCAATTGATCATGGCAATAAGATCAGATCACCCAAGGAACACTGTGATTAGTAATTTTCAGACATCCATCTGAAATCATGTTTCGTACATCTTAAATCTTTCACTGTTTTGTTGAAATGGACCAGTTAAAACCTTCTTGTGCTAATGAGCAAAAAAAAAATATTGTTACACTACTAAATTCTGAGATTTTGGTTTTTGCAGATTAAAAACAAAACAAAACAAAAAATCCAAGGACATCGATGTGTAGAATTTGACCTTGAATGTGAATCCGACCAAACTTGAAGGAAGACAGGATGCAGAAATACAGCGAGTCAGATGTGTATAATAAATACACAGCAAAGTACAGAATTTCACCCACAGATCATTATTCTTGGTTAATGGTTAATGGAAAGCAGCCTCTCTGCTGGGTCTGACCGGATGTGGTAGACTGAGTTATCTGTTGACATTAAATAATTTAAATATATAATCCAGTGTAAGGATTCCTGTTTGAAAAGGCCGTCTTATATCTCCTCATTATATTTCAAGACAACCACAGTACAAGCACAAGCACTGTAGCAAAGGTTTAATAAAACAGTGAACATGAATATGTTATCTGAATGTACACTCACTAAGCACAGTGCTGCAGCCTCCCTCGGCTCTCTAAACAGACTCAACTTTTTATAGATTCAACAAGATGTTCAAACTTCCCTGTGAGACCATGTTGACATGACTGCATCACATCCTTTTTGCACATTTATCAGATGCTCCTGCACGTAACTAATTTCCCGTTCTACCGCATCCCCGAGGTGCCCTATTGGGGCCTGGATCTGTTGTCAAGAGAGGCCACTGAAGTTCACTGAACTCATTATCATGGTGCATTATCACACTGGAAGTAGCCATTAGAGGATGGTAAATTGTGGTCACAAAAGGATGCCCATGGTTAGCAGCAATATTCAGGCTGGGCTGTGGCAAGCCGAGGAACGCTCGGTTACACTGTCGCTACCACAAGCTAACTAGACTGTGGACACAAGGCAGATTGGATCCATGGATTCACAGTGTTGACTCAGTAGGAATCCAGATCCATCGGACCAGTCTTCATCTGTTACCATCTGACTGTTGTAGCCCATACGCCCTCATGGTGCAGCATGTTCATTCTGAGAGGCTTTTCTGCTCACCACAGTACACTTCCTGTCAGCTGTGGCAATAATTTTTATGTAACTAATGATAATGACGCTATATACGATTGGATTCATTTGCAATCCACTGTATTTTGCAGAAATGATACTTAGATTAATATCTAATTTTGTTTTCTTAAACAAGATGCATATAGCCATATGCACTATGAGGCTGTGTAATTTCCTTCTTCAACACTAGATGGCAAATTTGGACAAACACGCCACATAGAGGGGAATCCTAGTCAGAGTAAGAAATCATAATGAAATCGTAAGCATATATTATTAATTTGTGAGCGTGAACAAATATTCAACACGGCTTTTAGAACCACAGTGTTGTAATCTATAATGCATCCGCCCTCTGCGGTGTGAACAGCGTCACTAACAGCGCAGCAGAGAATTGGCTGCAGAAAGCTGCTGAGAAATTGGTTCTGCCAAAAATAATTGAAATTTAACAGTCTTGTTTCTATTAGCATACTAAAACACTCACTAACACAGTTTTACATGTTGCCTCTCTTCTGACGAACCAGTTTGAAACAAAACACTGATAAAGTTAGTGTTAGTCAAGTGGATCATGTGCGGTAGTGGTGCCACTGAGCAAGGATATGGTGATGGCTGCAAGTTTGAAATATAACATCTGTTGAGCCAGCCTGGGATATGGAGCCTCTCTGTTTTCCTCAGGACACCCAGGAAGACTAAAGACATGTCAACAGTATCTCTTACGTCTTTGTCTGCTGAAGGAAACCTTCATGTCAATGAGAATCACCCATGACATACTTCAAACTGCAAGCAGCTCGCTTTCAATAATGCAGCGCATGTCTTGGAGGCAGTTCACAGGCTGTTGAAATATTGATGCCTAAAATCTGTATTTTCATTTCGACGTGACATATAATGGCAGATAATGTCATCACTTTTCCACATTGGATGATTGTATATGTGCACGTACAGGTCCGTAAAGGGTGACGTGCACGCAGCAGGGGAGTTTGTGTGTGATACATGCATTTTATACATCATGAGGAAATCTCCTGTGACTGATTTCTGCTCTAATGGATGATGACAGGCGTTTTGTCTGCCTGTGTCGCTGCCGCTTCTCACAGACAGGGACACAATTCAGTGTGCAGGAGTAGTCAGCACCTACACATGCTCCACACTCCTTAAGCCATGTCGCAGTCTCATTATCAGTTAATTGACAGTTGCTTCACCCCCCCCCAGATTATATTTTAATGTTTACACAGTGTTGTTGAATTATTAAAAAATAAAATAGAGAGAAAATAAAGAGCTGTAAGCAGGTTGTGACAGTAACAGAATTAGTGTATGGAGGATACTCGCACGTCCACAGACACACACATACAGTACAGTACATACCTCACATGCAGGGCCCTAACTTATACATCAAAGTCACTCATGTGAGACTTCTCGCTCTGATGCCATGACAACACCATCTGCAGGTGCTGTCATGTGCAGTTAAAAGCAGTAATGGGTGGGGGAGGGCAGAGACACAGCAGAATGGACAGAGATCCATCAACACTTGAGAGGCCTTTCCTCGCTGGTCAAGTGTATGAGCGGCCTTGATCCTTCACACAGCCGGTCAGTGGGCATGTCCATAGAGTACACACACACACACACACACACACACACACACACACACACACACACACACACACACACACACACACACACACACACACACACACACACACAGAGTTCAAGAAAGAGGGCAGATACTGCAAGTCCAGAAAAGATTTTACACCAAAAATGAGTTAGACAGCCATCATGTAGAGCTTTTGATCTTCAGAGCGCTGCCTTGCGGGAACGTCTCATGCAGTTCATGGCAAAGGTGTGTGCAGACTTCAACAGAGCACTATGGTGTGTACAACCACGCAGCAAAAGCAGTCGGATCACCAAACAGCAGGCCCCTCCAGAGGCCGTCTTGTTAGACCGCAGGGGTTACGTCCAACCCACAGGAACACACACACACTTCTACTACTACTGGGAGCAGCTACACTTAGTTTGAATAGTGTTAAATCCACATCTGCCAATTTTACACCAGGGCCTTGGTGAGCATTATGATACTACTAGTACCCTTAACCGCATTCATGATCATGAGAGATGAATCACTGGATAAGGAGTCCCTATAATATATTCTGTCAAATATTCAATGGGCTCATGCAAAGATTCAGTGTGAACCAGCTGTCCCAGAGGAACGTGGGTTTTACGGTTCCTCTCTTTTTTTCTTCTTCTGCCATTTATTTTTTCCTATCTATTCCCTGCTGCCTTCTCTTTGCCTCAGTGATTCACCCTTCCCCCCTCCTTGAATCATTATATAGTAGTGGAATCCTATCTTTCTCCTCCTCTCCTCATCCTCAGCACTAAAGGCACATTAGTGGACTTGCGCTGCCTGCTCCTGCTCATTCATAATTACTTGGTGTCTCACAGGAGAACAACACGCACATTGCTGATTAGCTCGCTGTTTTTACCACCTTTACTTATGCATAAAGGCCTCATCTGATTGAGTGTGCAGTCTTATTAACAATTAAAAAAACAACTTGCTTAGAATAACATTACCACAGATCTCTTTGCTCCTCCCTGAAGCAAAACTGGTTGACTGTAGAGTATGAGCTATAGGCTGCCACATATTGCTATAAATGAGGACTCAAGACTCAGCCCCACTTTGATGTCCACATTTGTCGCTTTTAATCATATTACTTGAAGTAGCAAGTTTCGAAACGTGGGTACACAGTAAACATCATACTGGACCAGCTGAACATTAGTGTATTAAAGGAAACATGTGTGGCATTTAGTGACATCTAGTGGTGAGGTTGCACATTGCAACCACCTTGTTACATTATGATCTCAAAGTGTATAGAAGCCACTATGACTTTCAAGTAGACTAATGTTTAAAAAAAAACAGAGAGGCCCTTCTTACAGTCAGAGTTTGGTTTTTCCATTCTGGGCTATAGCAGCATGGCGGTGCAACATGCTAGCCTGGATGGAAGACCATCTGCTCCCTACAGTATACGGAGTGTCATTGTAAAGCTAATGAAAATGCAAGCGATATTACTGCAAATCAATCCCTAAATTCTAAACACTGGTTCTGTAATGTTTTTGAACATTTAAGCAAGTGGCTGTTTACTTTAAAGCCCCAGTATAACCTCAGAGCTTTGCCAACATCACTGCAGACCAGCCACGTTAAGAAATGCTTTAGTAGTCTATCTTCCCTCTATCTGCTTGAGCACCCAGAAGCATTTCAAACAACTTCTACTCATTTACATGCTTTAAGCAAGCGTTAGCAGGACAGGTCAAGATAAAATGGCCCTGGCTGAGGAATAATGAATCTCGCAAGGTCACTCTACCTATCAGACATTAAATGTTCATTTAAATTCTCAATAAAACAACAAACGCCAGGAACTGTTAATTAGCTCCTTATTTGAATCTCCGGGCTTCTACAGGGCCTCAGAGACTACAGAGACTAAATGCAGACATCCCAGGGGAATGTTGCCGTAGCAGCAACCTTAGCATCAGTTTACTCCATCTTAGAAGCAGTGGAACTGCACACACAATTTTAGAGTGTATCAATTATGGATGCGATGAGAATAGTGTGTTTGCAAATTTGTGCGTGTTTTTAATTCATAATGAATGATGTGGGACCATACTGTTTTTGTTGTTTGGATGTCAGCGCGCGTCTTGTGTGTTTTGTGTTGCATGTGATTCATCTGTGAGTTTCCATGATGATCATCAGCATGTGCTTGATCGTTGTTATTCTCTATCCTAACAGCTTTAACTAACAAGCCCTTAATACACCTATTGATTGTTTTTTTTCAGCAGAACTTACAGACATCACACTGTCCTAGAAGACTGCTGCAGACCCATCCATAATAAGTGCTATTTTCTGCAGCACAGGTGGTACATCGGTTCTCCGCCTCCTTTTATTGCTGACTTGTGTTACATCACTACTTAAAACCAACACTCTACTTTTGAAACAGGAATGTTACAATCCATGTGCTAAGATGGCTCTGCCTGACTCACACATACATCACTGAGTGAGTCACGCCACACTGAGGTGAATGCAACAGGCTGCGCACAGGCCTCAGCAGACCAGTCACACTCCACAAGCTGTTGATTTATTTTTTTTTAGCTTTGCCTCCCTTATGTCTTCATCTCTAAGAACAGAACAACCTGTCTATCCAGCTTCTCTCTATATATATATAGTGTGTGTTCACTGAACATATTTTAGTACATAAGCACATATTTCCCTTTTGCTATTCACACTTGGATGTTGTTGATCTTTACCAGACTTAATGGATTTTTCCTCGCTGTCCTTGTTACTATGCATCTGAGCTCATCACAGTGAAATCAGAAGAAGACATTATCTCTCTTCGCATTCTCCTCAGTGCGACCTCTCTCACTGGTAATAAATCATAATCTATTTGCCTGACTGCTGCCCTGCTGCTCTGGATCGTTAAGTACTGTCTGCCCATGTGTGCCCTCTGGTGTCTGCGTTCTCAGCGAGGACTATAGATTTGTGCACGTTGCTTACTTTTATGCAAAACAGATCTTTCCTCATAGGGTGCACGCTTGACAAAATGGAGACAGAACAACAATCAGGGAGAAAGTGGGACATGGAGCGCTCAAAGGGGGGAGGATTTGGTGGTGTTTTTTTTGCATCCTGTGAAGTTATGATGGCGCTGGCTGACAATAACATCGGCAGTATCTGTGTGCCTGCGATCAGCGCTTGCAGCATCAAAAGAACTTTGAGTGTGGGAGCTCTTTCAGTCAAGATGGATTGTTTTGTCAAGAACTGACCAAGAAAAAAAAAAAACTCTTGCAGGGGAACTTTCATGCATCACAGAATCCATAAAATGATCCAGTTACTCCACAAGCAAAAACCAACCTATGATTCCTCTTGCAGTGAATGCCATTCTCCCTTACTGTATGTCACCATGATTTATGGAACAGGTGGGGGCATTCGTCCTTGCCTTCATTGGGTATGTGTGCATCAATAGTAAGAGTTAATATGAATTCACGGGAGATGTTTATGAATGGCATGGATTGGTGGAAGACTGCAGTTTCCTTCTGGAAAGGTTTTTTCTATATGTGAGAGGGAGAGAGGGGGGAGGAAGAGTGAGGGAGTCCATCTGCATTGGTTATGAGTTATGAATGCTGAGACGTGATTTGCTGAGGCTGTCAAAACAGCGCCTGGTTAACTTAGAGGAGGCCCTCTAAGCATCATTTATCCTCTGACTTGCTGACCCAATCCCTCTCTACGTCTCTACTCAAAAAAGACACAGAGACTCAGAGACCGAACATGAGGAGTAAATAAACCTTCATGATGTTGAGGGGCTCAGAGGTTAAAATCCCACGCCAACTCAGCAAGACCCTGCTGCCTACAGGACATTAACCTTTTGCTTACAGCTATAGCAGAACTAGATGTTTGGGAAGGGTGCTGTGGTAGCATTTTAGTACATCATGCTTGATGTGGATCGATATGTTGTTATAACAACTCATGTCCAAATACTGCAAAAAAACAAAAAAAAAACATATTGTCGAAAACAAAACCAGGAAGATGCACTGAATGTATTTTATTGCAATAAACTGACAATAGCAAAGTGCCTTTTTAATGGTCACGATGGCAACTATTAGAATAACAAAAGAAAAAAAAGAAAAGAAAAAAACAAACAAACCATGGTCATATAAAAATACATCACTGAAAATAAAAGCAGTCACTGGCTGAACTGAAAACATCACCACAAACTATTTTACACCTAAATCTGGAGCCAGCACACAGCCAATACATGCAGCCCTCGAAACGCAGCTACAACACTGTCAGAACATCTGGAGGAACCTTGGGAGGCAGCACTGGATGGTATTCATATTATTTAACAAACAAACAAAAAATTCTGTTCAAGGTTCATGTACAGCTCTAATGATGGCGGCGGTGGTGGCAGCGCTGTGACTTCACACACCACGACCATGCCCTACACTTTCTGGCTCAAGTCTGGAAAAGATCAAATGAGTTGTATTTTGAACAAACTATGTCTGGGATTATGTGATTTTTTTGTTTCTAATCTTTTACTCAGCGAAGCTCGAGCAGCTGTTCAGTGGCACCGTAGGAATGTTCAAGATTTATGAAAAAATAAATCAATCTTTCAACCAACAAATAAGCTTCTTTCGCTTGTGAAAAACTGAAAGCGGCTTCATGTTAGCATTTACTGCCGGAGCAAATGCGAGTCAATAAGCTATCCAGCCATTACCATCAAATCACATCAGACCTTACTAACAGCTGCATCAATTATTCCTACTGGAGATACTGGAGCCTGGAAATGCACAGAATGGCTTCCCTGCTGTTTTATACATAAACCTCTGCCTTGCACTAGCATTGCATCAAATAGCAATGGGAGGCTAAAGGTTGTTTATAATGGAAAAAGAGAAGTTCACACACTGAATATTGCAACTTAATGAAGCAACACTTTGACCACAAAGGTCTTTGTTAGGCCAACACCATGTGAGAGAAACAATGGATATAGTAGAGATATACATGTATACATACAGAGTATTAGAAGGACAGTTAGATATTTGTAAATGCATCTTCCTCATGCACAATCACAACATCGTACATATTTCTATAACTGTGCATTTTTCAGAAATGTGTATTATACAGTATATATACACAAATACACACTCTGGATGCTCTATTGGCTAGTTTTATGAGTATAGTGGGTAATGTTTTTGCTATAGGTCTTTGTATCATGTGTTCTCCTAATTGTACTTGGACTTATCTTTGTTTCCTCTCACACGGGTGTGAGTAACACTTTTATAGTTGTTGCCCCATCAAAATACTTGAGCTTGCAATATTCAGTGCATGAACTACCTGTCCTTTCTAGTTGCGCACCGCTTTCATTCGATGCTTTCTGAGGTCCAGTGTGCGCACTAACCAAATTCTTAAAAAAAAAAAAAAATCATATCATATCTCTATAATGAAAATACATAACACATGTTTTGTCATGAGTAGACAGCGATTAATGGATGGGCATTTATCAATTTAGATGTAGCTGGATTTGCTGCACACGCTTCAAATTTCTGACTCCCCTGACTAAATAGCACCAGCTCTACTCCATCTGAAACACTGCAGTCTACTTGAAATGCTCTGGTTAATTAGGATAAAACAGTGAAGGAAGTTGAAATCTCAGGAGACGGTGGCTTGTGTCAGTATCAGCTGTACCTTTTGGCTTTTCATGACATAAATCGGTTTAATGAAGTGCTGCATTAAAGCAAAGCCTTAAGAGGACAAATATGAGCAATAATATCAAACACAATCTCAACAAACACCCATTCTTGAAATAGACTACTTCACAGGTTCAAAGGGGCGTCATCGCCACTCAGATATCGTAAAATGACGAGGGGGCTGGGCTTTGTGTTGACTGTCAGCTCAGGAGGTTGGGGGTGGGACGGTTGTGGGGGGTGGGGAAGTGTGGGGGGTTCGGGGCACTGCTCCGTCACACAAACACGATGCTCAAAGAGTTCAAAGTTTACAAAACATCAAAATTTCTCCTTCAGTATTGTCATGCAATATACATGTTGACACGATTGAGACAACAATGTCAAGTTTTTCAAGAGTTTTCATGTCCAGTCTGGCAGTGAAAGGGTTAGGGCCCAGGTCGGGAGGAGGATTTCTCACCTCGCCTGGCTCATTGCATTCCAGGGGGAGGTGACGCAGATTTTCAACCCTTCTGCCTTGCGTCAGGGGAGCTGAGGAGGTGCACCCTCAGCTAGAATCCATGATTAGAAGACGTTTTTTTAAACAGTTCGGTTTCGGCCGTCTTTGTTCAAACATCCTACCTAGGTGTTACATCACATTTCACTAAATAAACGCGACTCAAGCAAAAAAGCAGTAAGTGAATCCATTTTTGTGACTCGTCTGTTCTACTGTACATGTAAAGCCACAGTAAATTCCATTATAGATATAGATATACAGTGTATTGACACTGACCAAACTTGACAATCTGGTATGAAATGCTACAGACTGCAATGCGCAGGACAAATCTAGCATTTCTACATCTACCACATTGCCAACACACAGGCTATTGACATAATCTGCTTGGTGCAGTTGCCTGGCAACACAAGCAGCACAGTTTTTAGAGAATTTCAAAGCAAAAAAAAAAGAAAAAGAAAATTTTACAAAGCTATGCAAAGTAGTATAAAACAATAAATAGAAAAATCTTTAAAATAAACACAAAAGTCAAACATTTGCTCCCACCCATCGTTTTTGTTTCCTTCTAATGTGCAGATGACATTTTCAGAGTGTCTTACGACACATCTACACATTAGTAATCTTCAGTGTGGCTCTTAACAGATCAAAAGGCATTTTTTCAAAAACTAATATGCATCTTTTGAGCGTCTGGTATCTTTTAAAGACAAGATGACGGAGTGGTCAAACTGGGCAACTTAAAGAAATGTGCAAGAATTTAATTTCAGTCAATGACCCCCACTGTGCAGTTTAAGAAGGACAATTCAACTGACTTAACATGAGTGTAAAAATTTGACCTTTTGCCCACCAGGCCCCTAAACCCACAGCAGGAGGTAAGCAGACATATTTACAATCTGCCTCAGAACCAATCAGCTCGTCTCTCCCCCCTCTTTAAAACTTCAAACATTGGCAGCAGACGACAGCGTGGAAATAAGGAGGACTTGGCACAAGAAAAAAAAAATCCTCTGTCTTAAAGGACGTATATCCTCAGCAGGAGAGAGAGCTGTTCATTTATTCTCCGTCATTTCCGACCTCCCTCCCTCTCTTGTTCTCTTTCGCCGTCTCCTTCTTGGAGAGGAGGAGGATAGAAGAGGAGAGCGGAGCAGTCTCTCACTAAGGCCAGAGTGTCTGGCAGTGTTTAAGCAGCGCACCAGGACCTGTTTCTGTCTGCCAAGGCAAATTCATTGTGGAGGCAGGTGGGCCAACACACATACACACATCCTCACTTAGGACACAGACTTGTGTGTCCTTGCCTTTGTCTCTATGCAGGCTGGAAACCAAGTCATCAGCTACGGAGTCAGTGGGCGCAGAGCATCACTATGGCAACCAACATAGTGGGCCAGGCTGTGGCTGCTCTTGGATCAGTGCGGAGACTTTTTTTTGGCAACCGCTCGAAGCCGGAGTTGATTATAGAGTCTCTTCTCTTAAATGTTCTTCATGGATTGGCCAATGATCTCATGTGCGCATTTCTTTTTTTCTTTTTTTTTTTACTTTTTTCCTCTTTTGAAAAATAGACAAATATTCAGTGTAATAAAAACCAAAATGCAGGTATGAGATAAAGTTTCACAGAAAACAAACAAACAAAAAATGAGAGAGGCTCATGTAACTCTCTTGCCCTTCAATTTGCACTCACACAATTCATTGTGCTAACATGGCACACTCACTCTAGTCCACACACCCACCCTCACACATACACACACACACACACAAACACCCAGACACACACACACACACACACAGTTGTTGTTATCAACATAAAACAGGCAGCCACCAGGGTAGGAATTTTAAAACTGATCAACTGATTGACTAATTCAACACAGCGGTGAACGACGGTAAGGTCTGAAGGTGTAGTCCAGATCTGCTCCCTGGCATTGTGTCGGCTAGATCCGCAATGTGTGCGAGACAGGAGGGGGTGGGGGTTTCGGGGGTGTCCCTCGCTTAGTCAACAGAGCCGGGGTGCAGGCTGAGTGCAGGTGGGTCCAAACAGGTGGGGGAGTAACTGAGGTGAGGCTCTTTAATCCACAGGAGGGGGGCACCGTTCTTGCCCTCCTGGCTCTTGCTGTTGTTGCGGCTCTTGTAGCGCACCAGGAGCAAGGCGATGAGGAGGATGCCGAAGATGGGGAAGGGGTAGAAGAAGACAAAGTAGAAGAGGGAGTCGTTGGAGCACACCACTGACTGGAGGGTGGACACTGTTTAGAGAGAGAGAGAGAGAGTTGGAAAAAAAAATCACAATTTCTGAAGAAGCCATTTTTGCTGTTCTGGTGAAAATGAAGTTCAAGTTTCAAGTTTACTTTATTTGTCACATATAATTAAAAGTAATCACAGTGAAATTCTTATGCACCTTTGGTCATTTGCATAAAATAAACAGAGATATAAGAATATAAAAAGAAGAATTTGTCACTGACTTATTGCTGATGAAGGAAACTGGCTTTTTGATTGGATTTAACGAGTCAACGTGTAGAGGCTACTTCTTATATTCTTACAGCTACAGATCATCTTCATCTAGATGTAACCGCTGGTGAATGAATTCTTTAGATCCCAGCGCTGTTTTTGACGACATTAATCAGTCTGCTTTAATGCTAAACAGTGGGTGGCCATGTCTGGCTCTGCTTTTAACTGGGGTTGTTCCAATCTTCAAAATAAATGTTATGACTTGGGGAGTGAGTGGGTGGGTTGGTGGGTGAGGAGGCAGAGATGACATTCAGATTATCTGAGAGCTCCTTAATTGGACTATTAATATTATCATGTTTCATATACTGTAACAAAGAGGACATATTAGGTGCGGGAAATATGCCAGAATTTAGCATGAGACAAAGGATTCAAAGGGTCTGCAATAAAATTTAATCCTATCCTGCTATCTGAAGAGAGCCATTGATCCAAGTATTGCTTTGTCACAGTGTTCATTTTCATCTCCACTGAGGGAAGCTCAAAGGATTTAGTTAATTAAAGACGTACCTTGCTGCAGCACATTGACAATAGTGAACCCAGAGTTGTTGGTGGCCAGGTGGTACCACGCGTTGCGCGGGTTGAGTAGCCACTCCTCGACGCGGCAGTAGTACCTGCCTGCGTCCGTCGGCCGGGCTCCTTGAATGGTCAGGCTGTACTGGTCAGAGGCCATCCTCTCGAACTGCAGGCGGGAGTTAGGCCCCGCCTCCTCCCTGGGGCTGCAGTTGCCGTTTCCAAAAACGGCATCGTGGCCAATGGAGAACACGCACTCCTGCTCCGCTTCTTCCTCACCAGGCTGGTTGTCGCCGTCCTCGTCGTCCTCGTAGTGCTCCACGTACCAGGACACGGAGAAGCGGGAGTCTCGGGACGACTGGGAAGGAATGCTACAGCCCAGCCGGATCGAACCGGACTCCTCCACGGTCACATTTGACTCCAACTCCTCCACCTGCAGTCGAACTTCTGCAGAGACGGAGAGAGAAAAAGATGGGGTCAGAAAAAGTATTGGAGCATTAATTTGCAACAGAGCACAAATCAATATTCACAACACAAAAATATCACTCAGAGTAACATGAACAGCTGCTTTTTGATAACCATGTCAACAAGAGCTGAAACAATCTATCAATTAATTAATACGATTATTGAAAATGAACTATTTTAGTAACCAACGAGTCGTTTGAGTCAAAAATCCACATGATTTTCATCTTCTGATGGGGTCTAAAAATCTGAGGCGACATTTCCAATTACTTGAATGAGAAAACTATTCAAGTGAGTTAACTGTTGATCATTAATCTAAATTTTTTCCCTTCTGAACTTTGGACACAACAACTTATTTTATTGTGTCAAGACTATAATTAGTAGACGGACTGAGTGTTAGCTGCAGTGTAAAAACAGCACATGCTTATATACAGTGGCACAAAAACTTTGCAAGTGTGGAAAAAAAAGAAGATAAAAATAAATAAATCCCACAGTGCTGCCCACAGCTATCACTCAACTTTGAGCTTTTCAGCAAGGTTTGATCCTACCCCAAGGCTAGTGTGTCTTCCTGTATAAGTATATGACAGGCCTTCAGGGGTGGTACAATGACCCAGTTCCACTGCAGTTAAAAAGAATGGCAGTAAAGACCTGGCTTGCTCAGGCTCCTCTAGCACAGTTTGGAACAGTCTCCTTGTTAAAGCAAAATGAGAAGCGGAGAGGACAGCGGGAGAGCAGGAAAAAACGGTCAGTGCTGGCACACATCTCCCCTCATCTTTCCTCTTGATGGGCAGATTCCTGGACGGCTTCCAAAGTGAATGCATTTTTTAAAGCTCCGGATGAATATCCATGATGTTTATACTGTATATACATATTCTATTCATCTTGTGGACACGTTTACATATCATTAAAAGTTAAAACATGGCTGTGAAGAATTTACTTTACCCAATACATATGCTTAGGTTGCAAATTTCTGCATCTGTACGTGTGGTGAAGATTCATTAAGTGTGGGGGGCAGTGTCAAGTTCACATCTACGCCTACATAAAAAAACAAAAAAAAAACAGGCAGTTTTTCTTGCCCTGCTGGCTTAGGAGCAGACGTTTGGATCCTCACGTTCTAGCTGGACACACGCCATGTCATGGACTTCATTCTGCATTGCAAACAGGACACCTGGCAGAAGAACTCTGCTCTCAGTGATGTCTGAAAAAGAGTCACCTTCAGCTAGTGTGTCGAGTAGCGCTGTACAAACAAGGGAAGTGCCATGGGCGGATGGGTTGTTGTCAAGGGCGTAGCTTTGGTCACTTTGACATTGATAGAGAGACAACAACAACACATTTTTTAATGCTGTCATCTGAATTGTTTCCTTAACATATTACCTGTTTTTACATTAATACCTGTACTGACATTTACATAAGCACTATTCATAAGAAAAGTAAACTTTAGGAAATTACTTGTCAACAGCATCCATTAAAAATTCAAAACAAGCTCCACTATGACAAGTTACAACATGCTGATAATCCACAGTCTAATAATGTTGGTGATGTTAGGTAGCTCACAGGTTTTCATTTTAAAACACAGTGGCTGCTGGCTGGTTACTTTACCACCCACCTAGCAACTTACCACACACTGATCTGCTCTCGCCTCCACACTGGCAGTTAGTGTCTCCACCCTCTCAGCCAATTAAACGCTAGCGTGCCTGTCCTCCCAAAAATATTGGTGGGGACATGTTCCTGCCGTCTGTATGCAAACCTACACCCTTGGTTGTTTTTATTTGCATTTTTGGTGTATTCAGTTTTGTATATGAATGGAAAGTAGGTTGTGGTGGGAGTAAAAAAATAAATAAAAAAAACATTCAAGGAAACCCAGTCAAGGGAGAAAATGTGAGGTGGCGTGCACTTGAGGTAGCTGTCATGAGGCGGGAAGTCAGGGTCTGGCAGTAGGTACATCATGGCTTTGAGCACTTTGAGTACTGGACATGAGGATTTGGTTCTCCGCCTGAGCCAAGCTTTGCCCTCTGGCGTGTCATATGACAGCTGGCATGACTTCAACCCATTTTTTTTGCCACCTGAGCTCTGCCCAGGGCAGGTGTAAGGTCATCAGAGCGAGACGGCCTTGAGGCCTTACGCCTAGCATGGCGTGGGACTCGGAGGCAAGGTGAGGTGGGGAGCGCCATTCGGAGGAGGGATTAGCTAAACTATGTTCAACTGATCTAAAACAGGACAATATGTGAGGCTAAAGTGGCAGCTGCTGCCTCCCTGCAGTGGGAATAAATAAGCATTTTGTTGAAGAGGACGGCAGTTATGACCGCTCACTCACCTGGCTGTCTGACCAGAACCTCCGTGAACCCCGAGGACTCCCTGGCGAGGCGATACCAGGCTCCATCTGGGTCGCTCAGCCACTCCTCCACCAGGCAGTAGTAGGTCCCGGAGTCGCTGCTCTCTGCCCTGTTCAGCGTCAGCACGTAGGAGCGGGGCGACAGCCTCTCGGCCTGCACACGACGCCGCAGTCTCTCTTCGTCTGCGTAGGCGCCGTACTCGAAGGCCCCCGAGCGTTCGATCCTCAGGAGGAGTTCATCGGCTTCTGATCCCGACGCGCGCCTCACGTACCACAGCACGGCATGCTGGGAGTCCTGGCTGGTCTGGGAGGCGATGGAGCAATTGATCCTGACACGACTGTCTTCCGGGTACATCTGAGACTGGTTGGTCTTCTGCACTCGCAGCTTACTCTCTGCAAAGAATTAAGGGAGAGGATGGGAGGGGGAAGGGGGTTCAGGAGGGGAAAGAACAGGAGTAGACAGTCATTCCTCTGGGTGCGGTGAAAATGTGAGCACCGGTGACAGGTACACAATGCAATTTCTGTTTTGTGACAGACGACCTGTAGCTGGATTTATTTCTGGTGGCACCAGGGCAGGAAAAGATAGTGGTGCGTGGGTGGGTACAGCAGGTGACAAAGAGAAAGAAAGAGGTACGAGGGAGAGGAGGTGGAAATGTCAAGCAAATCAAAGCTCACGGGATGGGGGGGCTGTGTTGTTCCTATCATGGTAGAAATGTATGATAAGATGCAGAACAGCAGAAGAGACAGGGGTGAAGGAGTCGGAGTATGTTATTAGGTAAGATACAAGACAAAAAGCAGGGCAGGGGGTCTGTCAGTCAGCCAGAAAAGAGAGGAGGGGGGGGGGGAGAAGAAAAAGAAGAAAAAGAAGAAGAACACATTTATAAAGTCAAGCAAGGACAAGAAGGGAGCAGATAGGAGAGGGAGGAGACGATGGAGAGGTGTGACTGAGATGTCAGGATGGAGCTGAGGCTGCCCTGAGTGCTGTGACAGGGTTGGTTACAGTGACATCAGTTGTGGGATAGGATTAGCTGCAGGTACATCAGGGGTGACCGCGACCAGAGCCCTGCTGTCAAATGCTTGCAGGAAGGATTATTACAGCAAGGAGCAAGTAGAAAACACACACACTCACAGACACACACATTCCTGACACCTTATAATTCTCAAGCTGGGCAATATATTTCTCATGCCATGAGACCTGCTGTAAATTCTTATTACATTTGGACACTATGAGGACATCTCCTTCATCTTAAAGAGATCTTAAAATAATGGTTATCATTAACATATGCTGGATACTAGAATAATCACTGGGATTTCCCAGCACTCAAACAAAAACCCTGCAGCTTGAATAAACATAATCCATGTACATAGAGTTTGTATTTCTACTGTGCATTTTCTCGCTATTTACTGGACTGAACTCGGAACCACCAATCTGTATCACCAACCACAGCCATCTTTAACTGAAACAAAGACCATCTGATTAATATGTACATAGTTTTTTGTACTGTACTTCATCAATCTAGAAAGATAGACTGCCAAAAAAAACCCAACCCTAATCAGTTATTATGTTTGTTATAATTCATTTTTGAGTAAGAGTAGGTATGAAATTTGCACACTTTTCGGAAGAGATGGAAATCCATAAGAAATGGTTCCATAAATACACATATTGTATTCCTCAATATAACAAGGGTTACAAGTATAGTACACTTTTTTATACAGTGTATTTCAACGTATAGAAAAGTATATTATACTTGTGGTATTGCAGGGACAAAAATAATAACAATCAACTCCAAATAGGAAAATATAAAATAGGAATGCATATTTGTATTATTAATGATTTTTTTGGGCAAGTTTTGACAATGTGTTTTCTGTTTACTGACACTAATCTGCCCCCTATGAGACACTCAGTCCTCTACATGTCACTTGTATTCTTAAACAGCTCTCTGAGTCTCCAATGTCACCCTCCCCAGCTCCAGCTAAGCTCTGCTATGACTGACTGACTGATTGACTGCCTAGGGTCACAGCCATCTGCCCAGACAAAAAAAAGAAAAAAAAAAGAGAAAAAAAAACGTCCACACCCTTATCCACAGACGGGCGAGCATGCTCGCCTTTTGTGATCCTGCACATTTGCATTATACATACAGTACAATACGTACACATTTGTTTGCATTCAAAAAGATGCATGGCTGCCAGGCATCACCAGACCACCCTGTTGTGCAACAATGTTTTCAAGCTAGCATCTCAAATTAGTCATCATCACTGCCTCGGTACCCACTGGAGACTTGGTAGGAAGCCTGACGATCTCCCCATCCGGAATTACTGCCGAGCCCTGCAGAATCCTGGCAATCATTTTATTTTATTTTATTTTTTTCAGGAGAATTACCTCCCAACCTCCTGAAGTGGAACCATGCAGGATTGGATTGGCACAGGACAAAGCAATTCTCTGCCATTCCCATTTGAAGTTTGAATCGGCAGCCAGGAGAAAAACTGGGGGCTGAAAGCCTGTTGCCATACATCACTGTTTACAGAAATGCTTTTTCAAAGCTAAGATAGGCTAATTATTCAAGCCTTATTAGGTAGCATCATGAGCTATTACAAGTTATTATAACTAAGCACTCACTCAAGCAAGGAAATAAAATGGAGGAGCAATGAGCACAGAGGCGGAAGAGGAACAAAAAGAACAGAAACGATGTCTTTTTTTTTTGTCCCAGAACAACCTTAAAGTCTCCACTCCCTCTAGAACCGTCTTGCTGTGAAATGTCTCAGCAAGAGAACAGCGACTTCACAGACCAGCCTGTCACATCCTCTGACACGTGTCCATTCCCACAGAGAGCAATGCCTCTTCCTTCAACTACAGTCATCCATCAACGCATCTCTGCTGACGCAAGTATTAGCAAACGGGCTAAAAATTCTACACAGCGCGTGTACAGCATTTTATTCATTTTTTTGTACACAGCAGATTCACGACGCTGTGGGAGGAGCCAGATTGCAGATTACATCTCCAAAAAAAGGTTGCTCATCATGCATGTGCAGTCCCTTAACAGCGAGAGGAGTTCTGTGTCGGTGTGTCAGCAGGGCTGTCAATACCTATTTTTAGTTGCGTTCACATGTTCTTTGCTACTGTGCTCCTTTAATGAGCCTCAAGGGTGCACCTACAGTACAGAGTAAGACAAATCCGTAATTGGAAACACATGTTCTCTGCTCTCATGTGCCAGTCAAACCTTGTCTGAGTCAGTAAAAGTGCACGCTCTTATTTTTTTTCTATTTAGCACCATTGTTTTATTTCTATTTTTTTTGGTTGGTCAGTTTATTTTCTGCATGGGGAAACAAAAAAGGAGCAAAAACTCTTGGGTAGAGGAAAAAATGATTAACCTTATATAAAAAGTTAAAATAGTTAACCTTGAGCATGAATACCTTCTCATTCTCTTCACCTGCCTCTGTGGTTTCCACGGCAACCCTGTCTCCATGAACAACACGGAACAGCTACGACACCTTTAAAGACCTCGCTGATCTCATCTTCCCTTTGTCTGCAACACCAGGCAGGATTAAATAAGAGCTAATGAAAAAGTCCATTTCTTTGCATGCGGGGTGTTTAAAAGATGTTTTATTGGGCAGAATAGAGATGTAATGATATGGTCCGAGTCCCACAACCATCTCTGCTGCGCTCTGTGGTACTTGTGTTTCAGCAGTTTGCTGGGCATGTACTGTCATTACTGTACACACACAAATACAAACACACACAGAAAAACCGCAGAGTACAGTCACTAATTGGCTCATTGAACCCTCCTCTCAACCCTTTCCCCTCCATGTGCGCCCAATGTGTCTGTTTAATAGCTCCAGAAAACTGCAGAGTTGAGACCAAGCTGTCTTCCTTCCTTTTTATTTATCAGCCAAGGTAAAGTACACAAAGGCAACAAAACGGCTCAGTTTTTGATATGGAAGAAAGATAGCAAAGTGTACACCAAAACCCCAAACGCTGCATCACACAACTGTTGTTTATGGAGTGAAAGGAGATGAAAACAAGTTTGAGTCCAGGGGGAGGAGAAAGTGTACAACTAAGGATGCCACTGTGGCATGTCAGCACACACTAACCATGGCTTGTAACAAAATCTTAGGATAACTTCAAAGGAGCCGGGAAAGTGCCTGTAAATGAAAGAATGTCATCCTTTATTCTTTGGCTACAGAGGAAACCCAATCCATTTTCCCATCTCTGTTTAACGCTGCTGCTCCAGGTGAAGTCTTTTACTAGCAGACAGGATCTAAACGTTGGGGCTGAGATGTCGGCTCCAACCCCTCTTATTTCCCTTTCATCACAGCTGCTGTTTTGACCACGCATCGCCTCCTTTCTCCCCTCTGTATTGCTATGATCTATGTCTCTCCTGATCACATTCTGTCTAATCACCTGACACTAACATGAATATTCAGCAGTTTCACCTGTGGATTAATGAATAATTAATGAGACGTAAATGAAGTGCGAACACCGGATGTGCTGGTGGGGTCTCTGCCTAACATTTACACTCTTTTTTAGATACAGTCTAACGCGCACTTGATGACCACTGAGCTGACAACCAATCCACAGGGCCAAAAGATATAATGCCTAGCTTAGCTGGAGGAATGGACAAGCGATGGGGAGAAAGAGACACATAGTGTGGATGAATGAAAGCAGCAAGGCCGACAGAGGAGAGAGGTATGGTATTTTTTTTTTAAGAGAAGACAGGATGAGAGAAAAATAGGAGAGTTAAGGGATACATCACCAAACTGAACAGATATTCGCAAGAACCTATCAACAGAGAGCGGAGGAGTGAGAATCAGTGAGGAGGGAGGCAGAAAAGCCTGGAAAAGATGAGAGAGATGTAAAAGACAGAAAGTGAGAACATGCTCCTGGGGGGATTTTGGAAAAGCAGCAGGCAGTCTTCTCCAGCTGCACTCCAGAGGACTTAGTCTTAATGGCTGCCTGCTCCGCCTTTAGCATTAGCATTAGCACAGCCCTGGGCTAATCCACGGCCAGGACCCCAAACATGTCAGGACTGAGGGGCTTAGACATGCCCTGATCCCCTGCAGAACAGCTCGCTTTGGCTTGCTGCTCCTCCCCAGCCACTGCACACACACACACACACACACACACACACACACACACCCCGCCACCCCCTGCCCGTCTGGACCTCTACCCCAAGGGGCATAGATCAGAGCGGGGTGCCAGTCCAAAGCAATGAGGGATGGGGTTTTCCTGACTGAAAAGTGGCTCAACTGGGAGCCTAATTTCTATGCTAATGACTGCGATGTATCTATGATCCCATTGTGTCAGAGGGATATTACCACTCCTCATCCCTCCCCTTTCCAACTCCCTCTACAATATCATTAAGACTGGGCTAATTATGGGGATCTGTGCACGTTAACAGAAGCCTTGAACACACCCAGACAGAGCCACATGCACACACTTGCAGCCTCCACCCTGTATAATTCCTATTCTCCAACGATAGTACGAAGACACTGATACACCGAGCCCTGCACTTTCCCATTCTCCTTCCTGCCTGTCTGAGAGAGTGATTGCTGGACACAGGCCGGGCCCGATGGAAAAGCAGATGCACAAGAGGGGTTAAGACAGAGGGGTCAGGGCAGAGGGGAACTCTGGGAGATTAATAGCCCAGAAGAAGCTGGCAGGGAAAGGAGAGCATAAAGACATATCGCAAGGAGCCGTGTGCCCGTCTGGATGTATGCGTATGTGTGTTTGGGGTCTGCCAATGAGAATAAAACACATTATGCTCATTAAACTGCAGAGAACGGTGGTTATTCAGTTAGTGCAGGCTGGAGATTAGCTAGTGTGTATGTGCATGCATTGAGGAGGCGGAACTGCTGAGCCTCTCCTGCTCTGCTCCCACTATTAGCCGCTGATTTACATGGGGAGCAGCAGCACTGTAGCTAGCTCTGAGTTACGACTTCAATTACATCAGCAGCAGGACACACAAATGCGCCTGTGCACATGTGAAGACACACACATACACAAAAAGTGCTTAAGAGAGATGGAGAGACACAACACAGAGAATCTCATTGTGTCTGCAGATTGGGCCGAACAAGGAAATGAGGCCTGGATTGGATTGGATCTGATAGAAAAAATGTGCCTGTGTTCGTTGTGCACGTGCGCGAGTGTCTGGATTTGTTCTTGTGAGGAAGACGACGTGCATCGAAGGAGTCTGACCTTGAATGTCTCAAACAGACGTGATTAATCAAAAACCTTTTATGAAATTATTTTCTGTTTCAGTGCACCCCTCAAAGGCTCTTCATTTATCACACATTATGACCCCGTGCGTTCATATGTGTGTGTGTGTGTGTGCATGCGCAATGCAGAGACAGACTGTGAGTGCACTCTAATTATTTGTGAAAGCAACACATAAACTGTGCGATAGGAGAGAGGCAGGTGGCGAGTTGCACACATACAGGAAAGCCCATACGCCGAGTTCTGCCTTAGGTGAGCTTACGGGCAAACCCACACTTTATCCACTGCTGCTAAAAAAAAAAAGGGGGGGGAGCAACACAATAGATTTACAACCATGTCACCAACAATAACACCGTGATAAAGCTACTATTGTGCACAAACAAGCACAGTTGCCATATCCTTATTATTCATGAAATACTCACAATGGTGGAAAAGCTGTTTGAAGAAAAATGTAAACATAACGGAGAGAATTATGAGGAGGAGGAGGGAAGCAGGGAATTATAAAATATTGAAAAATCACAGGAGTGAGAAAGAGAAAGCTGGGGGCGTGCATGGTGGGAAACATGCAGCTAAGTGAGAGTGAAGGGGAAAGAAGACATTAAAAGAGACTTATGGGGAGCAGCGCGAACAAAATGTAGGAAGGCAGAGATGAGACGGTGGCGGCGGCGGCGGGGCGATCGGCCGGGCCTTAATGAGGATAGACAGCTCCTATCCATGCCCTGATAAACAGGAATCTCCAATCACTGCAGTGACACCAACACTATCAATAACAGCTGGGTGGCGAGTACTTCGCTGGCATGAAACGAGAGCGCACGCGGCATCTGCTAGTGCCAGCCCATATTAAATGGGAAGATACCCTCAAGTACAGTCTCAGGGAGAGAAAGTGGGGAAGAGAGAGAGAGAGAGCAGATGAGGCAGGACAAGATAAAGTGCACAGAAAGTAGGAGGCATATATCTTCTAACTCAAAGCGCAACCACAAGAGAGTAAAAGAAAAGGATAAGAATAAGCAAAACAAAACAACAACAGTAGAAAAAAAGATGGCATCCATTCCTGCGTCGTGATGTTTGATCATGTGAGCGCACGGTAGCCAGGCAAAGCGTAGGTGTGTGAGGAGAGATGAGCAGAAACTCTAAGTGGGACACCGCACCCCTCCACCACCACCACCACCACCACCACCACCCCTCTATCATCATTCTAGCTCAGCCAATAACCAGGCGGTCTTAATATCCCGCTCCTCATGCCAGACACACACACGCGCGCGCAAATGTGCACAAGCACACACTGTAATGATGAGAAAAATGTATTGAACTCCCCAAACCGTCATTAATCTAAACTCCGGTTCCATTAGAGAAGATTCTGCATAATTAGTTTTGCGCGTTTTCAGTGTGTTGCGCGCATGTGTATGCGTCGGGGAAATGAGGGGTGTTTTCGTTTGTGTGTGTGTGTGTGTGTGTGTGTGTAGTTTGAGTTATGAGTCGATGATATTAGATTGTGTCGTAGAGACTGAGGCTTCCCTGGCGATTTGCCATGCTGAACATGTGTTTGCCATTATTGCGTTTCAGAAAGATACAAAGTGAAAACTCAATCAGGTGAAATATAATATCACCACCACTGTATGCGCAATTGTGTACCATGCGTTTATGTTATGTTTGTGGAGATCCTGTGCTGTGAGGGATAATATTGAATCGTATTCTATTATAAGATGATTACACTTCTGCTCTGGGAGGCAACACCCTCAACACCCACTATGTATCAAAGTACTTTGTACTGTGTGGAGTGTGCAGTGGGGTCTCTGCATGGAGCCTGTGGGGGACAGTTGGACCACAACTATTGCACAGGGTTGCCCTTGCAATGAACATAAAAATGCTTTATGTGTGTGTCTCTGTGTGTGTGTGTGTGTGGGAGCAGATATAGCTGTGAACTTTTCTCATATGACCCAGGGGACTTGGACACAGGCACAGTGCGCTGCTAATGTAATCTGGAATAGGAAGTAGGTCTGGGCTGGGCCACAGGCACCTCACTCGTTTTTTTTTTTTACTTTACTGAAACATCACATTGACCGGCTGACTGCTCCTGTTCCGTCCGGCTTTTATCTACATCCAACTTTTCTCTTCTGCTGCGTGGAAGTTGGATCAAGGGCGCTATTTCTGACGCTACTTTTCATTCTCCGCGTTTGAAGTCTTACAATAATTTAATGAGTGTCATTCCGCATTGGAGAACTTTCTTATTTAATGCACGCGTCTTTCTCCTGAATGCAAGATGGAGGCGGAGGATCAGACCCGCAGAGAGAGAGTGTTGTGTTGTGTCGCTGGGTATCGGGGGGTGAGGTCGGCTTCCGTGTATTATGCAGAGTAAGCATCTAAAAGCTCTCAGATGTGCATCACAAGCAACACAGCTGCAGAGTCATTCATGCAAGAACCTACACAGAACCCACGTGTATGTACAGTATGTATGTATGGATGTGCACACACAATGCTGCTGAGGCAGTCTTATACATACTGAGCAGGTACCTCTGTGAGCATGATTTAAAGGCTCTCAATTATGTATCTGGTCAGATGCTGTGTTTGCTCACACCTCATTACACACACTCCCCTTTATCCCACTTCTTTCAGAGAGGAGCTGAAAATGCCAGCCGCTCATTTAGCCAGGAGTGGTTAACATTTATGAAAATAGAGAGGAGAAAGCAGATGGGGAGGAGAGGCGTAAGGCAGAGGGAGAGACGTCCTACATTCTGACAAATGAATCATCAGTCTAAATGAAGGTCTGACCAAAAAAAGAAAAAGAAAAGAGACAGGGAGGTAGAGGAGACGAACACGGCGTTTCCAGAGCTGAACTGGGCCCTCCCCTGTGAGGTAGTGCCCTTAGACTCTGAACGATCGCACCGTTACGGTCACTGATTGGGCTTTCAGCCTGCAACCGCTCCCACCGTCACGATAACTGATGGCATTACCAAGGTAACTGATCACTTTGTCATGGAGACGAGCGTCAGTGCGCAAGACAGCGGGAGGATGACCCAGTATTTATTCTTCTCCCCCACCTTCGCTAAATGTCTTGGAGTGGGTGTGTGTGTTTTCTGGGTAGTTGGAAAGGAGGGGGTGGGGGCGCAATGAGCACTGACGATGATAAGTCGATTTCTAAATAACTTCTGAAGGGCCCGTGGTCGCCGTGCGTTCTGCGTGAATGGTTAAGGTCAGAGCACGGTCAGTTGAGCGAGTAAAGCTCCGTCTCTGTACTTTGATGCCTCTGTATGTGTGTGTTTGTGTTTGTGTGTGTGTCTGTTTACATCAGTTTGCATTTCTGTGTGTGTCTTAATCAATAGCAGCGAGAAATGCGAGACTGTGTATATACTGTACTTGCGACTACATTCCACTGGCTCGCTTCGAAAGTGTTATCGACTCCTCTGACCTCTAGCGGTATCTTACTTATTTTCCTCAGGTGAACAAGGACGGGGGACTCGCAGGTGGGCGAAAACACAGGTACGCATCTATAATATAACATTACATGATTCATTACATTACCAGCACTTGGCATTTGAGAAGATGCTGCATGATTGCTGATCTTATTACAGTGAGTTTAAAGCCGCTTCTCATCTCGCACCCACACACCTTGCTCATATTCCAGCTGCCAAATCCAGCAAATCTGGACCCGACGGCTACTTCAAGTACCACAATGCTTTGCTGTTAAGTGTGAAAACCAGACACTGGATGGTTTTTTCTTTTCTTCGTCTTTTATCAGTTGGATGAGTATTTTCCTTGTGCACATTCACCTGGATAAATGACACGTCGTACTGTTGAGGCGCACCACGATGGGGTAAATTGGGCCAACGTGTGTTGGTTTGTGTGTGTGTGTGTGTGTGTGTGTGTGTGTGCTGTTTTGTGTTCAGCCACTAATTGGGCTGTGTCTGAATGGGTTTTTCTCCGTGTATGTGTGTGTGGCATACTGAGGGCCAATGAGGGCGGCGTAGACAGTCTAATGCCTCCGCTGAGGAAAGAAGGTTCAAGGACAGATCGCACTCTCTCTATCACACTTTCTCACTTTCTCGGTCCTCATCCTTTGCTTCTCTCTCTCTCTCTCTCTCTCTCTCTCCTCACTTTCGCTCATTTTTCTCTTCCTTTGGGATATTTAGCAATCCTTTCACTGCGCTCCACCCTGCCCTGCACGCACAGAAACACACTCACACATACATGTCCACACACACTCCAATTAGTGGCTAAACCAGAGACTAAGAGCAATTAGAGCAACCAGAAATCCTATAAGCTCTGTTGAATTCACTCTGTGTGTCTGTGTTTCGTCTGTGTGAGTGATTCTGTGTTGATCCCTGTTTGTGTGTTTGTGTCTGCGTCTGTTCCAATTAGGTGTGTGTCTGTCTGGCAAACAGCCACGTGGCTTTTACCTGGCTGCAGGACGCTGATGCCGAGCAGGTTGGACGTGCGGTTGGCCACTCTGCTCCAGCTGTTGTTGTAGTTTCTCCTCCACAGGATGGCGGTGCACTGGTACTTCCCCGCCTCGCGACGCCCCGCCCGGGTCACCGACAGCCGGAAGTTGGTGTTGGAGTGGGAGCGGTCCACCGTGGTGCGGGTGCCCAGCCCGAGCAACTGCTCCCCCCACTGCAGCGTGCCCTCGCGGGTGAAAGTCACCAGGTCTTTGAACTCTCCCTGCTCCTCGTCTTCGGCCTCCGCGGCGCCTGCCGGCATGAAGCGCCAGGTGACGGATGTGGGGACGCGGGGGTTGTGGCGGGGCTTGACCAGGCACAGGAGGTCAAACGAGTCTCCGAAGGTTACAGATGGCGTCCGCGACGAGGCTGACACCATGAAGGAGGACTCTAGATGGTAGAGAAAGAGAGAGGATGTTAGGATAATGCACACTCTACTGCCAACTGCATAATAATAGCACATCACAGCTTGAGTGTGTGATTGAGCCTGTTCTCTAAAAGCTTAAATTTCAGCAAATGATGTGTGTGTGTGTGTGTGTGTGTGTGTGTAGAGGGGGTTCATAATTGTTATAACAGGAAGGAACTTTCCTTTTAAGCACGGCCACCAAGAGGAACAAAGCCTCCTGCTGGAACAAATACGGATAGTGTTTACTTAAAGTGCACTGGCTTATTTATTGTTAAAGCACCTTTCAAACTTCACAAGCATTTTCCTCCATCATGGCCATTACGGACTGCACCTAAAGAGAGCCATTTAGCTTATACTATGTGTATGTGCACGTATATACACGTTACTGTGCTTGTGTGCAACTATGAGCTTGTGTGTGCTTGGTTGAGAGTGTGCGCCTCAAAATTAATGGTGATGCAACAAAGAAAACCCAGGGGAGAGATTTCCTCTAAGCGCTGATGTTCGATCTACGCCCAGCTCTTTGCCAAGTCTAAACTATCCTCATTAGGCTAAAACATTCACCCAACTCCATATGTTATTGCCAAGATACACCTACACTGGAAGGAGAGAGACAACAAAGAAAACGAAGGACTAAATAAAGAAAAATACTTTTTATCTGTGGCCTTTTAATAACCTGGCTCAGCTGCGTCTATTTCAATGAACGCGAGTGATTGAGCTGGAATATGAGACAGACATTCATACACAGATAAGAAAAAAGAAATGACGTGGGAGGTGGGATGGAGGGATGTTGATGAAGTCTGATTTTATCCAGATCCGATAATTCATTTCCTTGAGACTTCGCAGATTTCTCCATTATGTTCATGTCAACAGCCCCGTCGCTTTCCCCCTGTCCCTCACCCTCTGTCTTCCTCCCGACAGCCGTCATCCCCGGTGTCCTTCGGGGTGTGTAATCAATGGCTTTCTGTCCAGACTTGGCTACTGCTGGGACAGCCGCCTGGGGCCATAATTCTCTAATAGACAATAACTTCTCCCCTCTCGCTCTATCTCTCATCTCCCTGTGCCTCTCTTCCTCCCCTTCCTTAACTGTTCGCCTGCCTCTGTGGCAGAAAAGAGGATTTCACGCCGACCCATTTTTCCCATACAACTCCGTCTTTTTGTTTGTGTGAATAAGTATGAATGCGTTTGTTTCCTTCACTGTACAGAGTGTGTGTGCGGTGGGATGCTAGAGTGTGTCTATGAATACCTGCTGCACACTGGCTTGTGTGTGTATATTCATAATTTGCCACCCCAGACGCCCCGAGGGCCCCTACTGAGCACCTTTGTCTTGACTGTGGCAAAAAAAAACCCAAACAAGATTCCTGGAGGACATCCTTCATCCACCCCCATCATGTCTTGTCAGTAAGTGGTGGGAATCAATAATGGAGGGAGCTATGAACTACATTAGGATACACTATAGTAATCGTATATAATATCTTGGGGCTGCTTGGGTAGAGTGGGCGAGTCTGCAGTTCAATCCCTGCCTCTTCCTGAACCCTGACTTGCTCAAAATGCGCATGCCTGCATTTTGCATGGAAGCTCTGTTGCCATCAGTGTGTGTGTGTGTGTGTGTGTGTGAATCAGAGGGCAAAGGTTGTAAAGTTCTTTGTAACTGCTCATGTAAAAAGTGCTATATAAAAACACATCTATCTTTATCTTCTGCCTGTTGTCTGGTTCACTCAGAGGGCAAATCCAAATCTGAAGCCAAATCTGAGCTCAAGAGGGAAACCGGACATCAATTTTCTTCTTCTTTATTTATTAGGTGCAAGGACTAAAGAAGCGAGGTAAGGGTTGTAGAAGAAGAAGAAGAGGAAGGAGAAGGAGAAGGAAAAAGACGAGACACAGGAAAGTACTCTATTTGAATAACAGGTTTAGGTCCAATGATGCTACATTTGGAAGCTAAAGTGAGAAAACAAGGACCCAAAACAAGTCTGAGACCAAGTAAAACACACGCATTGGCCGTCACACAACAGCGCGCATTTGGAAAATCCTTTGATCAACAAGCATGGAGGAGGAGGAGGAGGAGACGGAGACGTCGAGGAGTGAAGCTGAGGAGAGAGACGAGCAGCTTTGGACTTCTTTTCCCTCATTTGCATAATACGTCCCTTGTTCCTCAAACTAATGTTTTTGTTGTTGCCCGAATTTAACAAATGGCCACTTAAAAAGTGACATCTCTTCTCTGCAGCACTGCCGTGTGTTGCTGCAGGGAGCTAATCCGTTGGCTGTGTGTGCGTGTGAGTGTGTATGTGTCTACATTAGGGTGTGTGTGTGTGTGTGTGTGTGTGTGGAACCCAGCGCTCCTGGCCTGCCAGCTCCCAACTGCCCCGCTCCAGTGGCTTCCTCAGCCTGTACCGAGGATGTTGAGCTTAACTCAGCTCTGACAGAGGAGACCTCCAGACTGTGAAACACATTGCCCCTACATTTCCATTCTAATAATTCTGGCTAATCCATATGGGGGAGTGCTAGTGTGTGCGCGCACCATGATGGGTGTCATAGTAGCGCTGCCCCCTCGACGTGTGGCAGGTGGTGTGAGAAAGACTTTGTGTGTGTGTTTGTGTGTGATAATGGCTCGTTCCCCGGGGCGCTGCATGAATAAACCATGGTGTATTCTAATATGTGAACTGCATGTTCTGCCTGAGCCATTCATCAGTTTTAAGCACGTCACACTTCACACACCTCCCTCTCTCTCTCTCTCTCTGTCATGTTCTGAGTGTTTACACGCCTTGCCGCCTCAGAGGTATACCGTGTGGACAATATTTGGGTTAAATTGGGCTGAAATAACTTACCGACAGTCTTGACAGTGACCGTCTTGGTGGCTGACTTCTCGCTCATCTTCTCCCAGTTTAGCTCAGAATCGGTCTGAATCCAATCAGTGGCCGTGCAGCGGTACTGGCCCTCGTCTCCGGGCAAGGCGTTGTACACCGACAGGGAGTACGCGTCTTCCCGGATCTTCTCCACGCGGATCTCCCCGTAACTGGCGCGCTCTCTGTAGGCAGGGCCGTGCCAAATGGTGCCGTCTCGATCCACGGATGCCACGTCCTGGGCCGCTCCCGTCCCCTGCTTGTCCGTCCACTGCCAGGCGACCGACAGGCGGCCCGAGATGGACTGAACCGAGCAGAGCAGCTGGATGGCGTCGCCCTCCAGGACCTCGGAGGAGTTGCTGGACAACGACGCGGTGATGTTGCTCTCTGAGTGGGAAGATAACAGAGACAGAGACAGAGAGGCGAGTGTGAGAACGTATGGAACAGAAAAACAAGGGAGGAGTTTCTTAAAATCTCAGCCCTCTTTCATGCTGAATCCCACAGATAACAAAAAAATCACATTCTCCGTGTTGAATCATTCAGTAGGCCAGGGGCAATAAAACAAATTGTTGAGTCTGTTCCCAGAGGAGCACAAGTGCTGTGCAGGTATGTTTGCATGATTGCATATGTGTGTGTGTGAGATAGAATGAGTGTGGGGTGGAAGATAGTGCGGTTTGCATCTGGCCTCGGGCACATCAGAGTGACAGCCAGAGAACAGACCCTGGTGAGATATTGTGTGTGTGTGGGTTCAGATTCTTTCTCTCTCTCTCCCTCTCTGAACCTTGTGTAGCTGTGCTGACCAAGTCCACACGGACGCGAGGAAAAAGCCTGAGATCACAGGGCTCAGTGGCACTTCAGAAGAAGAGGAGGATAAAAGTCTTTACTGGCTCCTCTGCTCTGTTTTTCTGCCTCATCTCCGCTCTCATCACTTCAAGCGTCCATCAAACATTATGGGGATGTGATTGACCTGAAAAGCCGTCTCAGCTCTGTGGGGCCAACACACTGCTGCTGTCTCTTGGGGGTGTGTCTCAAGGTTTTTTTTTTTTTCTCCCCGGTTTCCCCTCAGGCCAAGCTCTGCTGCTTCCCTCTTCACCCCTAATCAGCATGAGCTCTCTGTGAATATGGAATAAACTCGCCTCTTACTTCTATCACACTCAAATGAACAAAAGGAAAATCCTTCATCCTTTTCTTGTTCTTGCCCGTGTCTCATTTTAACGGGTTCATTTTTTTCCCCCCACAGCTAAAAACACACTGGATTCTATCATTTTTGACACTGAGAAGACTGTTAGACTGACAGAGATGTAGATCCTCGCTTAAAATCCTCTAGTTTCTGGACAGTTTCTCTAACTTTCCTTTTTCCCTTTTCTTTGGCCTTCCAGTGCAGTATATCCCCTGCGTCCTTGCTCTTGACATTTCTATCTATATGACAGAGATTCAGTATGGCGTGTGGACTGTCTCTCCCTTTCCCTCTGAAAAGGTAAACTCATCCATCAACACTGATTTGTCACAAGTGTTTACTTCTGTTTTTCCTTTCCTGTCACCTTTGTCTTCCTCTGACTGATCAACTTTAACCCCTGTCACACCCTGTTACTGACTCTCTTCCAATTCCCACAATTAGAGTGATGAAGCACATCCTGAGACTGTGCACGTGTGCGTGTGTGCGTGCAGGTGAGGGAGAGCAGACATGAGAGGGCAATTTGTGCATGAAATAAATGCCGCCTGACCGCTACCGCTGCGCTTCATGGAAGTTCTCGTCCAATAACCATGGCTATTATCCTGTGTAAACACTATAAACATCTTTTATAGGGCATTACGGTCTTTTGTTGGAAAAACAAAACCTCCCATACAGAAGGGTTCCCTGGAGACGGCTGCAGGCTCAGGGGCCATTGTTTTTTGGGCTGATTTAGCAGAGGGTGCAGAGCGGTCAGGATTAAGGTAGCCTCGGCTGCTCGAGAGCAGATACAACTCTGTGGTTATCGTGCTTTATTATACTGGTAGCAGCTGGCTCCCACCTATTCAAATCCTCAGAGGCCTGGCGGTGCAAAGATGAGATGGGATGGTGCATGTGACCCACACTGATGCAAGCGTGTAAAAAAAAAATCTCTGTGGCAGATGAGGAGACTGTCAGCAAGGTTTTAAATTTGACTGTAAATTTGCATCACCCAGGCTTGGGAGCCCGACACAACTGTGCCAGCCGCCGCACCCCCCCACACCCCCCACCTCTGCTTAACACAGCTGAGGAGGACTGCCCCGGCAGAGCACATTAATTTAGCCAGGGGAGCCACTTAGAGGGCCCTGGAGAGCTAGGCCCCTTTCTCTGCTTCTTTTCTTTTTCCACGGTTTCATTTCATGGCTGTTAGCTCAGCCTCCTTGAGTCTGGACTCCACTGCTCTCCATTATCCCACTATAGTGTTACCCCCCCCTCACTCCCCAGCTAAGCCAAGGAAATGGGAAGGACCATAATGCTGCATTACCAATCCTTAGCAATCCACTCAAACAGAAAATACATCAGGAATAAGAGCGCCATTATCCTTTCCTCGCTTACTCACAGCTAACAATAGAGGCTGTGCAGCTATCTGTTATAGGCCACCTTGTAGCGAGAGTGAGGGGGAGGGAGGGAGAGAGAGAGTGCGCAAAAGAGACATAGGGAGAGACATAGAGAGAGAGAGAGGCTGGAGAGGAGCACAGCATGACATTCACTGCCTATATGAAGATAAAACTCCTATTATGAAATGCTCATCATTCTGTAATAGACAACCAAGGATGGGACAAGTAAGCCAGTGGCCTGGTGAACACATTATTACTCACTGAGCGACTGGACGGTGATCTGGACATTGCGAGACCTCTTGCTGCGGTCGATGAAGTCTCCCGTGGGCGTCTTCTCCCGCTCCGTCACGCGACAGATGTACTTCCCGGCGTCTTCGAGGTGCAGGTGCTGCAGCTTGAGCAGGTGCACGTTGGGGCTCTCCTTGCGCACGGTCATGTGACCGGCCGCCTCTCGGGCGATGTAATCGGGGCCCAGGACAGGCACGGCACTGGGGCCCACCACGGCCACCGGTGAGCTGCTGAAAACCCACGACACCGAGAAGAAGCGCTCAGGGACGTTCTGGGCCTCAATGGTGCAGCGAAGCTCCAGCGGCTCACCGGCCGTGAAGGACCGTCGCTCCGTGCTCACCTGGATGCTGAAGTCCCGATCTGAGAGAAGGAGACACAGAGAGCGCATGTTAGGTTAAAGGCATGTAAAGTAGAACAAACAGAGATGAGATGAGACACAACACTTCATCATTCTTTTATAATTATCCTTATTCTATAACAACTTCCACAAAACCAGTGAAAATGTGACCAACACATGAAATCTATAAAACTGCTGAGCTTTTTTTTTATTTCCCACAGTCTGGGATGCATGCCCTGGTAACATGTTGACCTCCCAGGGAGTCTCTTTTTGCTGTGTGTCTGTCTGTGTCTGTGTCTGTGTGTGTATGTCTCCGAGTGCCTGTGCCTGTGTGTGTGTGTGTGTGTGTGTGTGTGTGTGTGTGTGTGTGTGTGTTTCTCCCTCTCTGTCTCTGTCTCTCTCCATGTCTCCCCTCTCCCCCTGCCTCCCCTTGGTTTCACCTCTGCAATAAAAAAAAACACATCTAATTAAAATTCTCTTCAGCAGTCTGAAACAGAGTCTGGCGCTCCCTCTTCCTCATCCTGCACCGTCTCAGAGAGAAGCGAGTAAACACTGCTGCTGCTGCTGTTAGCTCCTCCACTTGGGCAAATTACAATAGTCTGCGCATGTGCTGCTGTGCGAGTGTGCGTACGTGCGTGCGTGCATGGCTGTGTGTTCACTTTTATTTGCCTTATTAATTTCCACATGATGAGCATGGTATGCATCAGAGACGGGCTGCTTTGCCTCTCAGTGAGGTGGTAGCCGTCAGCTGTAATTACAAAGCCTTTAAAAAGGCTTCCTGCAAACCACATTCATGGAAAAGTTCAAAACGCGCCGTTGGTATAGTGCTCATCATCGTGGGAGGGATGTTCTGGAAATGGGGTGAGGTAGGGGGGGACTCACTGTTTTAACATAAACACATGAATGCAATGCGCACACTAACACATACTACATATTGATATACAAATGCACAAAGTGTGTTTACTCATGCAGAAACAATCATCATTACCAATAAACAGGAATTTCTTTGTTGAGAATTCTGACTTTCTGATTGATGCCAAACATTCTGGCTGCAGCTCTAGAAAACATGAGGATTTGCCGCCTTTCTCACTTTTTTAGCTTTGGTGTTAGGTTTGTTTGTCTCCTTGGAACTGCAGTTTTGCAGAATGAAACAAATATAACAAACCATCACTAGATGAATTGATAATGAAATAATCAGTACTCGCAGCTATACTATAGACACACATGCTCATAAAGGCGTAGGCGTGAAAAGAACAACCGGCAGATAGCAAAAACAAAGAACAGCCCTGTTACAACAAGACAGCAGGACGGCAAGTCTCTGCATCACCACGTTTGAATTAACTGTGAAGGAAGAAGAAGAAGAAGAAGGGAGGAAAGCTTAAAAAAGAGCCAAAACCTGCTTTGTGTAGAACTGGTCACTGCTCAGCGTGGAGCTCTATTAGGGTCATGTTTTACAGGAAGAGTTCGACTGAGAGGATGCAGAGGCTCGGGACAGAAAACAACACTCAGCGCAAGTAGCAGACGGAAGTGGATGATGAAGAAAAATAGAGGGAGCAGGACAGAGGGGGAAAAAACACAGCGATGAGACACGACTACAATGGAAGAGGAGAGAGGGAGAGACAGGAAAAAAAGAAAGAAAGAGACAGTAAAATCAGAGTGAGAGGTACATTAGGATTCTGTCCGTTGCTCCTGTCTGTGATGCCGGCTGTGGGTGATTAGCTAGTGATGGGGCTGTCTCGAGATCCACTCCATCTTCAATAATAGGAGTCTAATGGAGGAGCTGCTACCTCTCTTTCTTTTCTTCTTTTTTTTGAGCAAATATGCACTCGGACAGGTGCACACGTCAAATACAGACTCAGCCTCGAGCTACGCAAGCTGTGTCCTCGTCATATAATACGTACAAGTACACAAGAAGAAATCCAAATGCATTCACACCCACAACACATACACATCTGAGCTGGAGCACTCACGCTCACACTTACATCCGCGCACAGTTTGCTGTATTCTCTTTGTCACGCAACAACACCTCCATCCATTATAGATTACAGAGAAGACAAAGAGTGACGAAGGGTGCTGAGAGGGGAGCTCTTTGAGCCTTTTGTCTCCTCCCTCGGGTAGCAGGAACTCATCTGACAAACCTGCTTCGCATCTGAGTCACCATTCTCCTTCTCATGCACCCAGCTCTATCTGGGGCACTATCAAGTCGTATTGGTCCAGAGCGGATCTGATGCCTAATGGAGAGAGGCAAAACGATTCCACTTTGAAGTGATTTACTGGCATAAGACACTTGCCACTGTGTGCTGCCTTGGTAATTGAGCTAATGTCACAACTGTTTATCATACCATCTCCGTGGAAACTTTCTCGGAGGCGTACAAAGGGATTGTTGTGGAGCGCGGCTTAATGGGCGCGCTGGGGGTCGCATCAGGTCGGAGGTTATTGGGACATGCGAGTCGGAAGTCGTTTATTAATGTTCCATCCAGTCTACAGTAGATGCTGACAGCTTAGTGGATCATTATCATATGAGGAATATTCCTACCTCAACGCACTCTTTGTTTCTCCCCTGTACTTCCATAATGGATCCCCTGTCACTTACTCGACCCCGTGTCCTCCTCCCTTCCTCCCCTCCTCCTTTGTCTTATAACTCCCTTCCTCCCTTCCATTAGACAATCTCCTCCTTCAGAGCTTGACCTGGACCAGCACGGTTTCTCCCACTAATGCACTCAACCACACACAGTACTAGACTGGAGTGATTGTTGGCGCAGAGTGATTGAAAAACCCATTCTTGGCTTCTGATCTCTGGGCCATTCGTTGCCTGGAGGGATTGGTGTATGTGGAAGCTATAGGGGTCTCCCGTGTCAAACACCCACGCTGTTTGGAGCTGGTTAAATTATTCCTGGATTGCTTGTAATATTGCCCATCAAACAGACACAAATACAAAAGTGGGGAGTCTGTGGAGGTTTCGTTAAGCCCTTTTTAGTGCACTAATGAGCTTAGTGCGAGATACTGATCAGCAATCAGAGGAAGCCAGCCCACATGCATGCGTGTGTGCTTGTCAAAAGGACAGGGACATAAGAGCAGAGCAGCCTTTACCCACCCTCCCTCCCTCCCTCCCTCCCATTCTCTTGTTTCTATCTACTCACCAGTGGGCTGAATGCGGAGCTGAGTCTTTTCGCTCTGCTTGCGGGTCATGGCGAACCAGCTGCCGTCTGTGTCCTGAATCCACTCAGCAGCCTGGCAGTAAAGCAGGCCCTGGTCCACGGGCTGCAGCTTGTGAATGGTCAGCCTGTAGGACGTGGCGCTGGTTTTATCCAGCCTGAGGTCCCCCGCCGTGATCCTCTGCCGGTACGTTCCCCCGGAGCGGAGAACAAAGTCCCTCGACAAGGTGACCAGCTCCTGAGGCGGGGCGGCCGCGTCCTCGGGAGATCGAAGGTACCAACCGACCGACAGGTGAGTGTGCTGCACTGTGGTCCGAGACACCTCGCAGGTAAGCTGTAGCGTGTCGCCCTCCACCTTGGACAGAGTTTGGGCTGGAGCCGTTACAGTCAGCGAGTCGGCGATGACTGCAAAAATAAAGAAAAGAAGAGAGAAAATTAGCACTCAAGTTAGAAAATGTGGAGGCTGTTGAGGAGGTGAGGGAAGATTAGAAACCACCTGCACACATATAAATATATAAAAAAAGTGTTACATGCCATGAAATAATGTTGTTCTCATTGGCAGACTAGCCATAATAAAACAGACTATTTTGGTTTGCACTCTTATGGAGGTGTAAATAAACCAACATTCTGCTGTGAGTGGTTGAAAATCTGATTTACTCCCTACTGTGAGGAAAAAGTGTTAATGCAAAAAAAACATTTGTTCTGAGGTGACTGCTCTCTATTTCCTTTTTAATATGTGTCTTTCACATGTCACGATGCGTTGATGACATTTCCTCTATCTCACACGCGCAGATTCCTCTCATAGATCCCTCTGGCACTTCTTTCAGACTGATTATATCCCATGAGGTTAGCTATAGCAAACAAAACAGCCCCACACTGGCATCTACCAGCCACGCTCCGCCTCGCTAAACTTTTCAAACATTTTTTTTTCCTTTGATCACACATACTAAATATATAAAACAGCAAAAAATGTTTTAAAATCAGCCCGGTCTTTCCATCTACACTACAACAGAGACGGACTTCAAGCCAGATGGTTGCAAACAGGGGAGATGAGAGAGGAGGGGACAGCCAAGTGCGAGTGAGCAACAGAGACATCAAGATTTGATCATTTCAGAAAACAGGATGGAAACACTCCAAACATCGACAGAAATAAACACGTACAGCTTATAAAAAAAATAAAAAAAAGCAGCCTGTATTAGCTGAAGAAGTATTTTTGGATGTGTACCAGTCGTCTGTGAATGTGTGTGTGTCTGTGTGTGCGTGGTAGAGAGACAGAAAGTGACTGATCGATAGCACTGGACCTAAGATTCCAAAATGTCACGCATTAAAGCAGAAGTGAGTGATATATTTGTGTTAATATAAGTCTTAAATAGTTATATCTTCCGACAGCAATCACTTACATAGAGTGTTTGGACTGAAACACGGGTCTCTCAGTCCCTCTGCTCTGCTCTGAGCCGAAGAGAAAACATTTATCGTATCCTACAGTTTTTATCCAATGAGGAGAGAGAACGGCATGCAGGGCTGTGTGTGCAGCCAAGGAACGCCGTGAATGTGGTGACGTAGCGACGAGGACTGTTATGGTGCGTTCAAGGAAACTCGTATTTTTCCGACCGTGAAGTGGTACCAGTTCGATCTGGTACGAGTTCACCGGTCGGAAGTTACGAGTGGCCGTTATAATGACTTTCACCGGTAAAACAGGTCGGAAAAACACGAGTGGGTTGCCTGGAACGCTACAAAGTCGTAAGTTGTGACTTGAAGCTGTAATTTACGGTTTCAAAAGCCTGCCTGGAACGCAGCATTAGCGAAAACGACCGGATCACTCACTTCTGCTTTAATGCCAACCAAAAAAAAAAGAAGTCTTAAGGTCATATCTATATATAAAAAAAAAAGTAGTTCCAGTATGCTGAGTGTAAATTCTCACAGCTGTGTTAGGATGAGTGTGTCCTCACAAGACCAGTATCCTGGTTGTCTCCTGCAGACATGTGCACATGCAGACACGTACACAATGGCTAAGATGCAAAGACTATACTCTGCAGAGAAGTCTGTGCTCACGTCGGACAGCAATCAACCATGTAAGCCTCGCCTGGATAAAATGAATCGAGTGAATAATGCAGAGCGATGCTTTCTTGCATTGCCATGCGGTGACTGGGAGCCCTTCTTGGAATCCAGAAAATGGAATTGCTTTGTGCGGGTATATGCAAGTGGAGTGCTTTGTCAAGATGTTTGGCTATTCAGACTCTTAAGGGATTGTCATTGTGAGGACTACAAATCAGCACGTTTCAAGCCTGTGCTTCTCCTCAACTCACCTGCTATGTGGGGGAAAAAAGTGCTTTGTGCCCACTTTATTTAGACTATATGAGAGTACGTGCTACCTGCTCGCATTTACAGTAAACGAGCGTCTTGAGTGAGTCCTGTGTGCACAAACATGGGTGAAATTGAGAGATGGAGATTGCAAGAACAGAGGAACAGACACCACTAATGAAACAAACAAGGGGGGGGAACAAAGGCAGAGAGATCAGAGACAAAAAACAAAAGAAAGAGGGTGAGGGCGGAGAAAGGAGGCTTGACATCTGGTTACTGGAGTTTAACAAGACACTCAAAGAAAGGAAACAACAGGAAAACAGAAGTGGCAGGAAAATAATGTGAGTAATCAGGTGGGTCAGACACAGTGCCACTCTAATGAGATGCTACATTAAGGAGATATATACAGTAAGACCAGACAGGAGTAAACAGTTTCCTGCAATATTTTTGAAGCAATTGTGAAAACACTGACAAGGTCTGAATGAGTAATCCACTTCTAAATTACCTTCAGTACCTGATAAACACCCCAGCAGTGAGGGAGGCTAATGGCAGTCATGGGCAGCAATAAAACCATTCTGCTGATATATTTGTTTGTTGGTTGTATGGTAAAATGACAAACATGGGAATCTTACTGGGCCTGAATCAGTGTTTATATTCCGGTGCTTTATTTATAATAGGTTACAGCTGAGCAATCTGTCTCTCCTAATGGCTGTTGCTATTGTTCGACGAATCAGTCTCGTCGAAACGGGAAGATTCAGAGTGAAAAAAAGAAGAATGACAAGCGAGGTACAAGGATGATTCAAAGAGTGGGCAGTGTTGCCGTGTGTATGGATGTATTTACAGTATACAGCATATAAACAAAAATGAGCAATGCCTCTCTCGTGGTACTCTGCTAATTTAAGGCTCGTGACGACATTAAATCAAAGTCGTTTTCATTACACAACAACATTGTTTTTGGGCTCTTGAAGGACCCGATGCTGCCAAGTCCTCTGACTTCCACTCTCCAGTCAACACGGAGTGAACGGCAGCCTCACACAGACACACTGTTACCACAACAACACACCTACGCTACAACCTGCCATTGCCATAGCAACCCTCCCACATGATGACGTGGGCCTTTGAGAACACCCCGGGTTACTATAACAACTGTGCAACTCCCCCGACCCACCCCCAATCAGCCTCCTACCCAACCCAGTCTTGAACCTGACATCGTCTCCGTGGACACCACCTGGGGAACAGAGCGTGGAAACAGCTTGGCTTGCTTCTTATTGAGATATTTAACACGTAAAATCCACTCAGCCAATCAGATCCCTATGCACAAGTATATCTGGAAGGTGGGTGTTTGGAGGGGAACCAATCAGATGGCACCGACCGATCTCAGTATTTCCGAGGGTCGAGCTGAGGTTGTAAACACACCAAGATCCTCCAGTAGTCCCACTGACCTCAATCTGGGAAGGATTAAGAACAGCATGAGATGGCATTCTCTGGCACACACACACACAAAAGGGAGTGTGGTGTGTATCTACAGTATATACTCACTTTTGCCACTTGTGAAGACATCGTATCACTTATTTTACAGTGCTGTATGCCTAATTACAACCGTTACATTAGAAATCTGGAAATACTCACGAGGTCAATGCGCTTTTCTCACACTCAACGAATCCTATATCCAACTATTAAGTGTTGCCAAATCCTTATATAAAACCTAGCCATGTGTGTAAAAATTACAATTATTATCCAGAAACTATTACTACAAGCTTTGATGAGCTTCACTCTGGCCTTGCATGTTTCCTCATTACGAACGTGGGCACAGTATTGAAGAGACTCTCCCATTCAGCACCCTAGCGATGCATGAATTACTCACCATCACAGCCAATGTGTATCAATCCCCAGGTGAAAAATAGTGCCAACCTAACCTAGCAGTTACCTCAGTGTGCCAAGTATGATGATGGGAACGGGGATGGAAGTGTGTAACGTATTCAGGACATTTAGCATCACATTTAGTCATTTCACCGCTGCAAATAATTGTGCACGAGTTCAGTGCAACTCAATGAACCAGTCTTTATTACCATAAAATAAACAGCTTAGGGAATTTCTAAAGGTTCTAAGGTAATTTTCCTTATTTGTGCGACATTCTTAGAGACTAGATCCTCTAAGTGCTTGTGATTAAAACATTTTTACAGATAAATTAGGTAATCTTTTGCAGCTCAGGATGCAGGTTCTCATGCATGGATGTGAGGAAAAACATGTCTGTGTTATTCTTCTTCTTTTCTTTTTTTTGACTGACACAAAAGCTGTCAGTCCTTTATAAATCTTTAAAACTACTCTCTTCCTGCTCTACCTCATCTGCAATTTTTGCTTTCATCTCTCTCCATTCCTGATCTTCCCCTGCTCTCTCAGCCCTCTGAAGTGAGTGATGGTTGTCATCCCTCAAGCTGGCCTTTTAAGTCCAGTCACACAGGGATAGAATTGTGGGGGACACAAGGACACAAAAATGGAGGGAAAAGGGATTTTGCAAAGACGACACGAGAAGTGAAAAGGATGATAATTTCTGAAGTCTGATCTGTACATTCTGCATGCACCCAAACTCCTCTCTGCGAGTGTGTGAGGTTGCTACTGAAGTTGCAGACACACAAAAGATTCGTCGCAGAGAAGAGAAGCAACAGGAAATCAAATGCCAGTGTTTGTTTGAGTGTTCAATGCTTTCACCTTTTTATTTAAAAGGTGGAACAGAAAAACCAGGCAGATAGTGAAGATCCAACCACCTGACACTTTGCGCTCACTCTTGTGGTGTTGTCACAGGAGAAGATGATTACACAAGGAACTGAAGAGAAATCACAGCACCCACTGGATGTTAACACTGCTACAAATGTTCTTGCTCACACAAACATGTGTTCTGTCCTTACAGCAACACAAACACCACATGTACGCACCCACACAGATGCCATTTCACTGAATTTCTCTGAATTTGTTTACTCGTGTGCATGTTGATGTGTTATGTAGGTCTGTTGTTTGTTTCTGAGATAGTCTGGCAGTACCTTATAACCAATACCGAAAGGTAGAACTTTTGCCACCAGCTTTGGCCAATAAAAATGAGGGAGTGGATATCAAAAGGTGTGCAACAGTGGCAATATCCATGTGGCAGCTTGTTTCTCACGTATATTAAGAATTCTTTTATGCCTGTTGACAAATCCTGCAACAGACTGGATGGCAAGGGAATAAGCAGAAACTGATGGCAAACCCTGAAAGCTACATAGTTAAATGTAGGTGGACATATAAACAAGGTGGTACACAGTGCACAGCGGCATGCAAAAGTTTGGGCACCCCTGGACAAAACTTCTGTTAATGTGAAAGTTAAGCAAGTGGAAGATGAAATGATCTCCAAAAGGAATAAAATGAAACATGACACATTCCATTTACATTTTAAACAAGCTTTTTTTTTCTTCTTTTTTTTCAATTTTCATATTTTACATTTATATATTGCTTAGAATATTGCAAAAGAGTGTTTCATGTTTAATTTAATGCCTTTTGGAGATCATTTAATCTTCAACTTGCTTAACTGTTCACATTTTTTGACCAAGGGTGTCCAAACCTCTGCATACCATATAGTTGGCATCTATACATGTTTGTTAAATCTGCTACTCTGTCTTTTCTGGGACAATGATCCCCAAGATTTTGGTCACTTGGTGCATTCATCCATCCCATGGACTAACCCACTTACACCTGGGTTGAGGTTAAGATCTGCTAGAGATCTGTATGCCAGTCAAGCCTTGCAACAACACGTGATGAGCTGATTGTGAGTTTGAAACACCTCCAGTAAACTGCACAAACTAATATGACTCTGCTGTTGTGTACAACAACTGAAGTACAACCCAAACCAAAGTGAGGGTTTTACACCTAGTTGAAATGTATCTGGTACAGTAAGGATTACTCAAGTGAATCTTGATGTTATGGCTCTGGGGAGGTCAGTCGGGTTCTTCTAAAACAAACCCAGAAACCTTTTTTTTGTTTTTGGCATTGTTATGTTGAACCGAGAAAATCTTTTACACTGTGAACTTCAACCAAAAGTTCTCCTTAAATGGATGCAAAAAATAAAAAAAATAGCCTAGGTCTAAAAGTACACAAAAGTTTATGCACTAGGGCATTTCACATACTGTTGCCCTGAAGTGCATGACATTCACAACACTACAACATCGCACAGCAGATGTTCAGACACAGCTGAAATGGCTACTGCTTTTCAGCATGTAAGTGTCTGTTTATGTGTGTATGTCTATGTGTGTGTGTTGCTCTCAAGCAAATGACCATTTGGCAAAGCCAGTGGGGTAATTATTGTTAATTACTCTGTGAAACTGAGAGTACTGCTGAGAGGACAACAGAGCGAGTGGGCGATCCTCAGCTCCACTTCATTGGAGTCCGGCCTCATAACCGGGCCGACGTCACTGACCCAGCAAGCCCGCAGTACTTGCAGGCACATTGGGTCAGGGAGTAATATAACAGGAAATAAACAGAAGCCGTGCCTACACCTGTCTTTCTCATACTTATTATCCATTATCGTGCTCATTCACATCCTCCACACCTTTGTTCGTCTCTGTGAGAGCTGTTGATGAGTCAGTGTGAGGAATGAAGAGGTTCAGATGGGGAAGCGAGAAAGAGAGGAGGGTGAGGTAGGAGGACGAGGGAAGAAGGTGCGTATATGATGACAAAGGAAAAGGAAGAGACAAGACAGGATGAATAACAAAGAGGCAGCGCTGTATCCCGACGCACATACACACCAACTCTTGGCGATTTCTGTGAAGGAAGTGGAAAATATACTTCAGATAAATTCCTATTACCCTGTTGTAGCCTATATAGATAGTGAGCTTGTCAGTCTCACTTCGCTACCCTAAACCCATGCGTGCACTATCACCAACACTAACACAAATTCTGGCAACAAGCAACACACAGGGCAACCACCATCTCAGGAGACTCGGGAAATCAAGCAAGCCTTCAAACAAAACACTGTGCGTAGCCAGTGAAGCAAACTCTGACGAACAGAGGTCTACACAACATTCTCAAGAGCTTGTACTGATATTAAGGATGGGATATGGAGTAAAACAGGCGGAAAAAAGGGCAGAATAAAGATCATGCCTCGGAGCTTGAAAACAGACATGTGGGAGCCCTCTTAAACATAGAAGAAAGGGGTGAGGAGAATGAAAAAAACAGAAGGCGAGAGTTGATGGCTGCAATGTGGGATCTAGCTGCACAGCGGGGGTTATATACATAATGCAACACACGCACATGATCAGATGATGTCAGTGCTTTAATTGAGTCGAAGATATGGAACTCAGCTCCTTCACACTTATTTCTGTGTTATCACACTTACATGCGTTATGTACAACAGATGTAAAAGCTGTCGTTGCATTGCGTGTAACCAAGGAAAAAAAAAAACATATTCATGAAGTTCTTGTGTAAAAAATGTTGTGCTTGTTAATATGACGTAGGGCCGTGAATTTATTAACCAGAGCAGATGTTTGTTCTCACGTCACGTGGTAACCCCCTGAGCTTGGTGCCTCTTGTGTTTGGTTACTCCTCAGCCTCCTTTTGTAATAATGACACACGTAATACAGTAAAACAGTAAAACAGTTGAAAAAGCCAAAAGCAAAGAGATTGTATTGTACCACAGGAAAAGTCAAGTGGTCACATCACAGTCATTTTCGATACAAGTGAACACATGCAGACAAGCATGTATTAAAATGAGCAGATTACAGCACAAGCATATGACAGTATATATTTTCTCCATCAAAAGCGCTTCTCTGCAGCCAAAAAACCAAAGAGGCTCCGTAAACTGAGGCTTGGCACTCATACTGAGAAGTGGTTGAAGTATCATCAGTCAGTCAGTCAGTCAGTCAGTCAGTCAGTCAGTGAGAGATATCTGTGTTTATAAGGGTGGACCTGCTGTTGTGATCCAGTTTCCAGTGTAAAATTGTGTGAATAAAGTCAATATTTCAATTTATCACATACAGAAAACAGCAGTTACTAATTACTGAACTTTAAAAGTGCGGTCCATATGGCATGGATTTGATGGTCTGGGTGCTGACAATGCCTTGCAACTCGACTACTTAATAAGGAAACACAACAGGAAACATGACAGCACATTCATTAGTCTGTGGACGGATGGTGCTCTGGACTCACTTGTAATAATTTGTAGCTACCTAACAGCTCTCAGTTTGGAGAGCTGTCAAATAGCTGATGTTGGAATGGCTAAGGTCTTGGTCAGAGGCACAAATTATTTAAAGATTGCTGAATACATTTTACCATAATGACTGAATGGTTACATAGCACACTGATCACAATACATTTATATGTGCAACAAAAGCTACAAAACTTGCAAAATGCAAGATCTTGATTGCATTGATAATGGCTCATCAGCAGGCATGGATTTTTTTTGGTTTTGTTTTTAATTATCAGGTTAGTAATTTTATAAACCTGTCAGTCTTATAATTTTCCAATTCGCAAATCAATGGAACTATAGTCAAGTTGTGTGTATTAGAGGGCTGAAACTGTTTTAATGTGGCACAAAAACCCTTACTTGTGTTTCCCTTGAAATTTTAAGAGGGTGATAAAAAAAAAGCTTTATTGCAGCTTGTAAGCATATGATTAGGCGAGATACAAAGTTTTCTGTTCAGAGCTAAGTGTGTACAGAATAAACAGACTCCTTTTGTTATGAATGAATTAGCAGTCGTTTATCATCAGGATCACAGACCACTGACTGAGAGTAAACACCAGACATACTGCGCCATAGTGTAAATTGCTTGATTTCTGAGACTTTATAGTACAACAAACAGGTACAAATTAAAATCAGTTTGTGTATGGTCTGTTTTCAATATGAGGCACCATGAGTGGAATGTTTCAGATTATCTGGTCTGATCAAAGAGGTTTCCACACACCTCCTCCAATCTCATAAAAATTGTGAGGGGAGATAAAATAGAAGTAAAGAGGAGAAGTGGTGGGGGCTACAAGAAAAGCCTTGAGAGGATATGAGAGATCTTACAGATGCTATCATGAGATTTTCAGCTGAGGTCTCCTGCTAATGGAACATCATTCTCGGCGGGTGTGTGAGTGTAAGTGTGTGTCCTGCGCAGAAGCACAGAGGTCACAATGACTGAAAGGAAGAGGCCTCTTCATTTAATAAAGGGGTCTCTGAAGCAATCTTTCCTGTCTCCTTACATTGTCATTCCTCTTCGGGCTCTGTCCCATTTTCTCTCCTCACAATTTTCTCCTCACCACCGCCATCCTTGCCGCCTCTCTCCACCACATTATCTCGTGAGTTTTCGTTTCGTTAGACAAGTTGCTTGTCAGCACCTAATTATCACTTATTCTGTTTTTCTCAGCCTCCTTCCTCCTCCAGCTCGTCCTCTTCACGACTGTCTTTGAACGCAGGCAGGCACGTTTTATCGAGCTGCTGATCCCTCTTTAACCAGCTTATACGCTACATGTCAGTCAGACAATGACCATATTGAAAGCCGAGAGCTTTACGTTTTTATATCTGGGGGGGGGGCATGGAACTAGTAAAGGAAGTTCCATCTGCTGTGTGTGTGTGAGAGGGAGACGGAGCCAGAGTGAGACCCCTGTGGCTAACACAGCTCATTATACCTAAAGGTAGAAGGAGAGGCACATCACAATTGGGCTCAGTCTCTCCCTCTCTCTTACATCCACCCAAACACACACACACACACACACACATTCACAGTCAATCCTGAGGGGACAGCTGCTCTCTGACACACACATACACATAAACTCACACAAACACACACGCACACACAGTAGTAGTATAACTGACTGTGGTTTTCCCCTCTGCTCACCCAAACATTTCCTCTAGAGCTGTGACTCAGCCAAGCTGGGTCACTGAATTACAAATAGTCCTGAGGGGTGTGATGCTTATTAACATTATTTTTTTTTTAGAAGAACATACATTAAGTTAATAGCAGAACTTACTGCTACTGCATTTTCCCCCCTTTTTAAAGCTGAGTTGCAAAATGCATGAATTTAGAAGGTCATTAATTATATAATAGCATTTCAAAATACATTTCCGCCAAACTTGGTGGAGGGGTGGAAGGAAGAGTCATTAAACTTTGGGGCAGATCTGGATCATTTACTACGGAGTGCAAGTTTTTTTTTTCTTCTTCCTCTCTAGCTTGTGTATATTATCTAACACTAGCCTTGATGGAGGTCTGCACTCTTAGAGTGGCATTCTAGTGTTTTCATGTAGACGAATGCTTTATTTGAATGAGAACGATAATAATAAAATAAATTCTTAACAATACAAGCTTAATCTCCACTGAGGTGTGAGTCAGATGCAAGAAAGATAACTGTGCCTCTATCTGTTTAATCAGTCATTTTAACAAAGGATACAATGAATTTCATCTGTTTAACAGTTGGTTCACATAACGCTGGGAGAAAGTTGATCAACACATCGAGATCGAGACATGACACAACTTCTATCCATAAACAAAATGTGTGTGTTACTTAACACGTGTTAAGAAATTTTCCTTGACCTTTGTCCGAATAAACTGCACACACTCTTCGTCCCTGACACTCTGAGGCGCCTCCTGCTCTCCCTCAAATGTTCCTAACCTCCTACGCTCACTATCAATAAGAGGCTTGATGTAACCTTGGCCACTGCTGAATGGAGTACAACAGCTGCACAGTCACTTGGCTAGAGTTAAACAATGGGCTTATAGTGAATTTGCGACTGACCTTCTGTGTATACATGGTTTCTCACAGCATGTGCACGATGGTAAGCTGTTGTGTTTGGGGTTTTCATAATTGACAATAGGTTCTATCATGTCAATGTGAAAGGATGCTGCTAAACAGTAACCAGACTCAGAACTCCACTCCATCAGCATTTTAGCCTCTTTGAGCTCATTGTTTTGGTATTGCATCCAGCAGCTGCTTGTTCTTTTTAGGTTGGCTTGGAAACATGGACGTGTAAATAGGCAACTGTTTGCTAACAATAAGAGAGCATTGTTTCAGTGTTGCATTTACAACTCTTTGTGCTGCCCCCAGGTGGGCAGAAAATAAAATAAAATACAATGACATAGAATAAATCGCCTCCCTTTTCAAATGAATCAAGTAGAACGAATTAAAGCATTTTTCAGTCACCCTTCAAGATGAAATTATGTGCATTTGCCCATGTTTTTCTCACTGGACAGCATAAGCAAAAAAAAAAAGGAGAGGAATAACAAAAGGAGAAAGTGGGAGAAGAAAAGAAAAGAAAGATGGGCAGCGGGTAAAGGAGTGGGCTTTGTTATTGTAGCAGGAGAATGGTGACGTGGAGTTAAAAGGCTGAATGTTGCGATAAGAGTGGGATCCATGGTGAGAAGAAGCTTTCAGATATGAGACGCTGTTTACACAAAGGCAGAAGAGGAGGATTTAACACTAACTAAGACGCACGCAAACACACGCAAGCACGTATACACACACACACACACACACACACTCACTCACACACTCACACAATATGACACTACCTCTCACTGAGGCCCAGCCAGGAAATGAGCCTGAGTGAGTGTGTTGGGAAGATGGAGAGTAAGCGGCAGATTAAAAGGCAAGGCGTGAGAGGAGGGGTAGTCTGAAGAGAGGTGGGAGTATGAAAGACAAATCTTCCTAAGAGCGTTTGAGAGGAGCTGTGTGCAAAGCTATCGTTGACTGAAATCCTTTACAGCATCAAAGATTTGCGCATCATGCCTAAACACATGAAATATTCCATCCACCCCCCGCCCCCCACCAGCCCACCCCACCCCACCCCCGAGCCCTCAACCCCCCTTTTCAAGAATGACACTCCTCCTTCTGTCCCTGCATTTCTTCTCTCATCTTCACCAGCTTTCAGACCCACTTTCTCAAGCATTTTATCCCTCACACACTTTCTTTGGCGTTTCTCCTCCTCCCCTTTTGCTCATGTATCCAAATAACATGAAATACAGCAAACCCAATGTGTCCAGGAGGAGAGAAACACACACAGACACCCACTTTGTGTGTGTGTGTGTGTTTGTCTTCTTCGCTGCTGTCCTGGAGGTTGATACTGTAGCACATGTGCCTGGTTTTGCTCTGTCTGCCAACATCAGCGCAAACACACACCCCAGAGTCATAACAACTTCCACACACATATGCGCACACACATGGACATCACCATGCAATAACTCTTCCACCTACAGGCGCACATGAATTCACACTCGCACACCGACACGCGGCACGCAATCACCCACATTCATCGTTGTCCCACTTGTGTACTAGAAACAACATCTATCAAGTATATTATCATTCCGATATTTCCGTAGGTGCAAGTATTAAAACTAATAAGCTCCCTCCCTGTGCTGCACTTACTGTCTCCCCGCCTCTTTCTTTCTCTCTACACCCCTCACAGGAGCTCCCACCATCTCCCTTCATCCCTCCCTCCATCCATCGCTCCAGCCCCAGATGGTAAAGCACTGTGACCAATTAAAGACTTCCCTGAGGATAGAACCAGTTATAGCCCCAGCCATCTGACCATTTCTGTGAGTGTGTACCATGTGTGTGTGTGTTTCTGCACGTCCACCTTAAAAAAAACCATACTGTGTTTTTATCACTTTACAAAGCGCTGCTTTTTGGCAAGTTCCACATGGCTTCTTCCTCCCCTCCCCCCAAAAAAGTAGCCTACATTGGCATACAAGTCAAAGAATAACACACACATGATAACAAAGTACCAGGAACTGGAGAGTCACTTGATTAGAGGAAATTTTAGTCAGTGTGTGCATGTGTGTATACGTTGTATTGGTCTATGAGAGACAGACAGGGAGGGACGGATAAGGAGGGAGGGAAAAAACGAGTAGAGTGCAGCGAAGGGAGGTGGGCAGCGCTCAGTCACCAGGCAGCCGTCCAGCAGGGCAGCAAATGAGGGAGCAACTGTCTGTCTGAGCTGCCAGCACTGAGGGGAATCAGGCATATGCCAACCCCACCCAACCCCTCTCATACACACACACACACACACGCACACACACAAGCCGATCTACTCTACCCACATCCCAGGGTGGCCGCCCTGGCACGGGGGCACAGGTGGCAGCATATGTCCACCGTCTACCCCCTCAGTCAACTGAGAGAAAGGGGCCGCTCATGCCTGGACATGAGATTGTGTGTGTGTGTGTGTGGAGTATTTCTTTCTCCCAAAAGTCCTTACAAAAGCTTTTAGGTATGTGTGAGTGCGCCTATACATGATTAGATTCTGTACAGATTCTAGATAGTGGTGTGTCCCTGAGACAGCTCGAGGGTCATCGTCTTGCTTGCTTAATGCTGCTTTGCCGAAGTGAGTTAAGCCTCCCAGGCTTCTCCCATTTTTACTTTTTACCTCTATACGACTACAGCCTACAGCAGCTGGCTCTGCAGCCCACATTCAAATCCATTACATAAGACATTTTAACTAATCCTCTGTTTCCCATTGCAAATAATAAGGCTATGATTAGCATGCTAATGAGGTGGGTGCGATGCTAATCTTTAAAACTGGTAGGCCTATCAGAGAATCCTATTTGAAAAGGGCCCAGGCCCAAGAGAAGGGACGATGAGGGCGCCAAGCCCAAATGGGATCTTGTATGGAGGAACTGCATCACTGCGCTTTAACAACTGACCTCTGTGTGTTAGTTAGACTGTATATCTGCTAAATCTGATCATCATCACCACAGCTGGGGTAGCACATGCAGCGTTGGGTAGCCCTGAGACAGGTGGGCACTCCCATTTCAATTTGGCACACGAAACATATGGGCAGCAGGTGAACAAAATACCATGTGTACCCACAGTGCCCACTGCCCACCATGGCATACTGTGGTTAAATGTAAGCACGGCATGATCCCTTCCAATGCAAAGAAGCTTTTAGGCTACATACGTTACTGCAGCTTTTACACATCTTGCTTTTGTTTGATTGAAGTAGATTATATTTAACATCACTCGTGTTGTCTCATTCCCAGCTGAGTTTTCCCCATCACTGCTATGTAGCCTAACAATTGGCATGTTGAGGACTGCAGCTTATGTGCTTCTATCCATAGCCAGCTGTGTTGCACAAACAGCTGCCACCCAATTGATATTGCAAGACAAATAATTTGCAAGGGCGCCACTCTTTATAATACCTGCCTACCTCTCTGTACACAGAATACATCACTGAGGAGAAATTCTGCCTCAGCATCTTGAATGTCTATCATTGATTGAATAACCTGCGTAATTGTTGTGAGGGCGTGTGTCAATACCTCTTGTACATGAATGTGAGTAAATAGATTCTGATGCCTGTGTGTGTGTAGGCCTATGTGTTTTGTGTCCATGTCAAAAGGGGTTATCATACGTATAGTTTGAACCTGGAAAAACCTCCCGCCCCCCCATTGTGCCCAGATAAGGCTTCAAAGCAGCTGCCAACATCAAACAATGCTGCTGCAGCCGGAGTGTCCTGGACTGCACGAGTCCTGGAGGCTACGCCGTACATTACACTCTTTACTAACACACACACTAACGACATGAACACAAACACTCATTAGCACATCCATTCACATCCATATTCATGCAGAATTCATATTCAAACTGTGGCTGTGCTCCGTTAATCTCCCCGAGAAGAGGTGGCAAGCCCTTGAGGGTTAGCGCTTAGCTAAGCTAATCAAATCAACTTGAGGAACACTGGCGCATCTTTAGCCCATTATATAAACATTAATAAACATATACACTCACCACACACACATACACACGTGTATTTGTTAACATATTAAATCCTTTCTCATTAGCCTAGCTCAGTAGCGTGGGCAAAGGGGCTAAATACAGGAGCATCTTTGACATCATTTATGTTTTCATAAGGGTAACAGCCAAAACTTGCTGTGCAGTGTGTGCTTGAAAGTGTGTCTGTGGGCTACAGGAGTATTTTGATTCATATTTAAAGGCAGCCTCTTAATTGGCCTGTCATACTCCTCAGCAGCAGTAGCTACTTGGAGCAAGAGGCAGGGCTAAAAAACACTGTGGCCTCATCTGGAGGTCGTTATGGATCCCCTGGGGTCCTAATATCCGAGACTTGATCTAGGACCTGTGTTGGGCTGGGTACAAATTATATTTAGTCAATCTCAGTGGGCCAGGGTCCCACTCTGTAAGTCATGTGTCTTTGGTCTGAGTGTGCTCCCAATCCTCTTCAAAAAAATATGATTTACTTACTACAGTGAGAACAAACTGTGAAAAAAATGAAATATATTTCTACTTTCTCCGACCAAGGGTGCTTGTTAATTGGTGGCGCGTCATGCTGCTGTCAGCCCTGGCATTCTCTCCATTTTCTCCATTTGTTTGTTTCATTTGTCTGTTTGGATGAACAGCATTTGGATCAGATCTAATTTTCTCAGGTCTATTTAGAGCGTGTCTCTGTGATTGTGCCTGGAGTCCTTTAAAACCCAAAAAACAAAAAACAAAAAGCATTACATTCATGGTTGTGGGATTTTCGAAAGGGTCATTTTGGATCAGGCCTAAAATTTTGGACCTGTGGCCTCATTACTGTTGTTTTCTTTGACCTCAGTAATGTACACGGCTTATTTGTCCGATGTCCAAAATATGCCTTCTGCCTGAATGTGCCTGTTCAGCCAGATTTGATTTTGACCTTTTGTGATAAGCTTACACATCTGAAAATGAATTTAAAACGTAGAATCCAAAACACTTCCCTTTCTAAGTTAACTGCAACTGAGAATCTAAATAAAATAATTGCCTATAGTACTGTGTACAGTACAGCTTGTCTTACAGGACTGCAGAGTGCCAAGGTAACTGGTTCTCCCTGTTGAGCAAAGCTGTTTTATTCACAGTGCAGTAATGTTGCATTCAGCAGATGCATTGTCTACCACAGTGATCCGCTGGGTTGTTAAAACCCTCTTCAGTGATGTTCAGAGGGAAGCATGTGTTCCGATGGGAGCGCTACAGCACCGTCCCTCTCAGACTCAATTATGGGTGCGACATCTGTCCTGACTGACAGCTCGCTACAGTGTGTAACTGTGACTGTGTGTTTCCTGTGTATAGGCTACTGTACGCATGTGTCTCTGTACAGTTGGTCCCCGTGGCAGCAATGTTATCAAGCAGGAAGCCCTGTCCGCCAAAGTAGATGAGATGTGCAAGAAAATGGCAGGCCAGACATGGTGATAAAATCTCTTTCCATTTGGAGGCCTGCCTGGTCTGCAGCTTAGAGCCAGCATGTGCATACACACACACACACACACACCAAACGTGGAGAGGGGGGAATGTAATTGTAAATGAAAGTGAGAGGTGATTGTGAGGACGGAGAGAGATGGGGCAGAAAAAAGCAAGAAGTGTCACAGTGAGGAGAGACAAGGGAGATGAAATGATCCAGGCACACAAGGGCCTCTGCTCCAAATCAATACAAAAAGATACAGAGATACAATTTTCCTTGTCTATTTATCTACACTCTCTCCCATGCTCACCTATCCTCCAGCAACTTTTACTATACATTTCTTTGTCCTCCCCACTCAGCTGTTTGTCTTCTCTAATACAATTTGTTTTTTTTTCTTCCTGTTCTCCTCCTCTGCCTATATTCAATTGCTACTGTGCTATGTGTTTCAATCACTCCCGTGCATTTCTACTGTGATGAAGCTCAACGAATAGCCGTATTGACAAAACCATATACCTGCATGACCAATGCCAGCTGGGGGCCGAGGCAGAGATCGGGTTTAAATCGAATCTGGAGGTCTGGATTGATGGGGAGAAAACAAGGGGAACGTGTGGAACAGTGGAAGAAGAGGAAGAGGAAGAGGAGGAGGAGGAGGGGGAGGTCTCAGTGTCACCCAGTGTAAGAGACAGAATGTGAGATGACATCTCCCCATTCAATCTATCTCATTAAGTGAAGTAGAGGAGTGCAACTTGGCAGTGCTGACTCTCTTGCAAAAAAAAAAAACAGTCGGGAGAGACACACAAATCAGAGGCACGCTCGCAATGCTGAGCTCAGCACAAGCATCCTTCACCCACTGTTACTCTCTGTGTATGTTTAACAGTGCACACAGCCCCAGCCAAGCTAGGAAAAGTCAACACCCCTGTTCTTTGCCCTCGTCGCAGACACCCATGCTTGAAGGTTGCACGTGTATAGAAACACACAAACAAAAAAGATAGATAACTGCATATATTGACCTTGGATAGGCACTGCCTTGCAGATTACTAGTTTACCATAGGACCATAGTTTAAGCTGGTGAAAGGATTTTTTTCATTCCTCTACTGAAAATGGAAGGAAAAAAATGTAGGCCATAAATATAATGAAAATGAAAAGTGTGACTAGAAAAATGTCCTGAGAATGATTCACCCAACAGTTTTCTTCTTCCTTAATTGAAATTCCTGGTTCTCATCTTGAGCCGTTTCCCTTCTTTCTCTTTCTTTCCTAGCTTCCTCAATTTACACTGGCTAATTGCGTTTAGAAGTTGGATGGCGGCTGGCAACTGCATTAACCTTAGGAGTCACATCAGGCAGAGACTATTTAAAGTGCACCCCTATAGCGCCAGTTGTATTGTGGGTAATGCCTTGGGGAGGTGTAACCAATCACATTGGAGTCTAGAGGAAGAGCTCATCATTTATTGGTCACACGCTCTATTCAGGATCACCCTGCTACCCATCTACAATACTGCCGCTTCTGTCCCCATTCCTCTCTTTTCCAATTTCCTCATCTCTGTGTTCTTGCACCATCCATCTCACTTTCTTTTCTACAAACCCCCTCACTGCCAAACATACATTCTTTCCTGGTCACACATCTGAAGATGGACGTTTTCTTCCTGTGTCTTGTCCCGTGGCGGTGAATAACAGAAAGGGGTCGGAATACCTCCCTCTGAAAATGCATCACGGCTTTGGGTCTCCAGCTCTAATACTATATTACTATGGGACTGGGGATGGATGACGAGTGCCAAATGCGGAGGCTTGAATCTGTATATCTGCCAGCACAGTGACTCCTATGGTGCTTTCTATGACAGTGAGGGTATATGGCAGCTTCATAAGTAAGAGCAGTGTGATACTTGTCTCAGCGAGGGCTTGTTGTTCTGCTAGCTGTTGGACTTGCTCGCGCACAGGCTGGTGCGTAGGATAAGGACAACCATGATGGCCATGTCAGGCTGTTGTCCTTTTCTTCTGCAATCTGATGTGTGGGAGTAAATCCAAACACACACATGCAGGGGTGCACACAGTAACGCACACATTCAAATTCAAGAGACTAAGCTTAGTCGATCTCCAAGATCAGAGATAAGAGGTGTGCGCATTGAAACTACAGACGACCTTTGACCTCAAACAGCTTCAAAGAACTCCAGCCTGGCATGGCTCGTGTAACTGATTATCAAAAACAGTGTAGCATTAACAGCAACTGCTGCTGTAAAGAGAGACACCATCTAAGTGTGAAAAATAATAACACAGATGAAAGGTGTTACACATAAATGCATTCATGTGGCATTTATGTGACACACATTAAGTTTGATTCCCGCCTCACAGCATGTCAATCACATAAAGAGGTGTAAACATGGAACCAGATCTTTGAGCATGAATAGTGTGATTTACCTGACCTTATGTTTCAGCAAAGTAGCTGAACAGACAGTATTTGTTAGCAGTAACTTGTTGGTTTTAGGAGCAGTTTGCCAAAGAATATTTTAAATACAATCAAGCATTAAATAGTTGAGATGGTTCACATTTTAGCATACATACATTCCTATTTACACATGTGAACCACATTGCTTTAAGCTCTGTTTTTTGTTCTCCACCAACTCCTGAAGGGGCCAAATGGCTCTTCATAAGCTTAATACTTAAGTATGTTCAGCAGCTGGTGGCTAAACATCTGTCTGCTGTTTGGTGCTGGTAGCTAAGAATTGGTTTTTAGAGCTTTGTGACTAATTGAGTTGCAGGTTGAACCGATGCAGGTCTGTGCAGACCTGTGTGCACATACTGTATACGCTGATATTTTAACTCTATGCTGTTATTTCACACGACAAACTAATGATTTCTCTGCATTTCTATGCCACTCCATGATTTTGTGGACACATGCAGTATGTGTGCCATAATGGCCAATTATTCTTTACTCATGTTAACATTACCACAGTGCCTGAGGCTGTATTGGCACTTGGGGGCTGGACGGAGGCTACTTTTTTCCATTTGATCAATCCAAGTTTAGTATCAGAGGGTATAAAACACACACACACACACACACACACACACACACACACACACACACACACACACACACACACACACACACACACACACACACACACACACACACACACACACACACACACACACACACACACACACACACACACACACACACACACACACACACACACACACACACACACACACACACACACACACACACACACACACACACACACACACACACACACACACACACACACACACACACACACACACACACACACACACAGACTTTCTGACCGTTCACAAAAAATGGTCTCAGATAGACAAAGAGGAACCATTTTCCTCCTCCAGCAGCAGGTGTTCAGTTCCATATTGAAACCCTCACCTTGTCTTTGTACACATACATTGACAGTGGGTGAAATGCATCCAAGTGAGTGAGCCTTAATACAGCACTCGGGGCACAGATTACTGCGTGGCCTTCTAGCCTTTCAATTAACCAAATCGCTCCACTGCCAGACACACAACCCCCCACTTCTGTCTGTCCTTCTATCTCATATCCTTCCTCCCCATATGTCCTCCATGATGAAACAAACATCCTCAAGGGCAGCATTTACAAAGGACTCCTTTGAATACTACAAAGCCAGAGCAAATTAAAGAAAGAGGCCAGGGCTGATGAATGAGACAGACAGATGACAGAGTGAGAAACAGGAGAGCGAGGAAAGAGAAGGGGGAAGGGAGGGAGGGAGGACAGGGTATTGTTCACCCACAAGAGTCCAGGGAGGCGTGCAGCTGCTGGGGGAATCACAGAGGGACAACGACAGAGACCCCGCTGCATACCCTTGACCTGCGAAACTGGGTTAAGAGGTTCGAGACACGAAAAGAGGCTCAGATAACAAAGTCCCTCAACACCTCTTGCTTGCATACTCTGTCTAACTTCCTTGCGCACAAAGATCTATAAATACTCTGTGCTATCAGCAGTGCTGTTTTACTCTGCCCTGCCCCACATGCAGATCATACCGCTCATGCTGGAGAACACAACAGCTGAGAGATCCAAGGGAAAACACCTTGCCTGGCATGAAACTGCCCTGCTGAGCAAGAAAAAACAATATACGTAGACACTAATGTTTCATGTAGTGGAGATGCCACAAGTGATACAAATAAGTGCAACTCAAATCAATAAGTGGGTTTACACTTTGTCCCCAAGAGGAGGGTCAGCGGCGTCGGGGGGAAAGGTATGAATTTGCGAAAGGAAATGTAACTCCCCACCAGCTGTGACAGCTGTGGCTCCCCTCGCTGCAGTGTGGGCCTGTTGAGGTGGATGAAGAAAGAGCTGAAGAGGCAAGATCATGCTACTGTGTGAAAACATTTTTGTATCAAACAAATTATGGGGGTAGGAGGGAGATGCGTCAGTGTGTGTAGGTGCGTGAAGTGTGACTGAGAAGGAAGAGAGAGAGAGGAGAGAGAAAGAGAGGGGGGAGGAGCTTGGTTTTCCTGGTGGGAACAGGTGTGACTCTGTGTGACACTGGAGTGCAACACTTCCTCTCACACTCCTTCCAAAGGGGGTGCACCGGCGGTCACGGCTGTTTTCTTTCTTATTTTGGAAGGGATTGTAGTTATTTATTTGTATTTGGTATAAAAAAAAACATTCCTGGGCTCAACTTGTACTATGACAGGACATTCAATCCAAGCTCACAACACACACGTTTGTAAGGAGGTGCCGGAGCCCGAGGCCTCGGGATGAAAATCTTATTGTAAATGTATTTGGAATATGCGGCGTCGAGGCACAATAACTCAAGGCAGGTTTTGCATTTTTACTTAATCACGAGGCGCTGTTCTGATATCCTGCTAATTTAGTTGACATTATGGTATGATATTATGGTGTGCCTACGCCTGAATAAATGTATGCTTAATGAAATTACCTCAAAATAACGGATACACACACCCGGAGCAGTATGCAGGATAGGAATATAATATCGCTGAATACTGTAGAACTCCTCGTTATTCTGTGGGGGCTTTATACTAACTATAATGAAGATAACACATTTAGCCCGCCTATGTGCACCTTACCTGACGGATATTCATTGCCCACTTTACGAAGAATCTTGATATCCGACTTATCACAATGGTACAGCTACATTAGAGGGTCAGTTTGGGTCAGGGTTAAATTACCACTGAATTGTCTTTGAAAGGAGGCGAAAGACTGTTAGCCAATTCCAGTCACGTTTTCATTTGTGTATCTAATAGAATATCTGCTAATCTAAACATTGTTCCACAGCTTGTAGTCAAAAAGTCCACAGGGTGTCTTTAAAAAAACATCCTGCAGATCTCTGTTATCACAGTCGGAAGGCCTTACTCATTGAACTTATCAAACGACAAATAAGCATAATTAAGAAATAGAAATAGATATAGAAAAGATGTATGGTTGGGGTGGTAAATATCTGATATTATCTATTTAGAGCATCATTGACATGTGGTGTGTGGTTTATCTGTACACACAGGTGGTTTGTTTGCACATTGAGAGTGTGTTTGTGTGTGTGCTGCTTAGAGACTCACCAGTGAGGTTTGTGCGTGCACTGTAGGATCCAAGGTATCGTCCATCTGTGTTGGGTGTGTAACACTCAAACAGACCCTGGTCCTTGGCCTGCACTTTGGTGATGTGGAGCACAGCAGAGTCGCGGCTCAACCTCTCCACATAGATTTCTTTACTATTCACCCTTTGGGCATAGACGGCGTAGGCATAGTTTGGCTGAGCCGTGCTTACTATGCGGATTTCCCGGTCTGGTACTGATGGCAAGTACATGGACCACTCAAAGTCCTGCTCCACGCCCTCTTTGTAGCCGCTCACGTTGCACCAGATGGTCACGTGGGAGCCCTCGGTCCGTACCAGCGGTCCACTCTGCACCGTTACCACTCTCTGAGCCACGGCAACACCGGCTGCAAATGGAGGTGGGGGAAGAGAGACAGAGAGAGAAAGAGAGGAGAGAGGGGAGAGAGGGTGGGGTGAAGGCAGGGAGAAAGGAGAGAAATATAGCCTGGGTTAAAAAAAAACTGTTGTTTAAATACAGCAACAGCCTGACATGCACGGATAAGCATGCTGGATAGTGCTCACCGAGGTTGAGGTATCACACAATGCGCACACATGCATGGTTCTTGAACACCGCTAACATCTTTAAACATTCACACAGATACTCTTTAACAGCCATCATCCAATCACTGCTCACTGCTGTTACACACACACACTCCTGTGTTAACCCTTTACCACAGGGACAGCGCTGCAGCTGTACCACACTGAGGTGAGAGGCAGCCATCTGGGACTTAAGAGAGAGAGAGAGGTCAGTGTCAGCTGGTAAAACACAAGTCAGCCGAGCATGTTGAGTGTGTCAAGCTGCACAGGTGTTTTTTTGAAAATGGATGATAAATACAGTTTTGCCTGGTGCATCTGTAATCATCTTTCTGAGCTGGGATGTGCACAGACTAATTATTAGAGCCAAGCTGGACAGATATGTCGGTCAGTACTGTTTAGCTCCAGTATGCCAGCTGAACAGAAACATACTTTACTTTAGGGATCATAATCAAAATGTTTGTTAATGTTACACATTTGTGTATTATAATGAATACATTACGACCCATTTGAAACTCTAAATATGCGTCTAACCACATTATGACAATGAAAAACATCAACTGCGATTTTTTATTCAAATCTTAGCCATTACGCTGCACGTCCAAATGGATGTTGAAAGTTGAACTGAATGAATTGCCTCAGGGTTGGGTTTAATTACACACATTAAGGTTCAAGCTGCTGTCTAATGTATCAAAACACCTCTCTGTCCTATAGGCCAGAAAACAAATTCAGTTTGCTTAGTCACAGTTTTATGGAGGTGTTTTGTACCAGAAACTGTTTTATTTTTCATTTTAGAGTCTGTTATTCACTTTTTGAAGATAAATACTAAAAGACTGTCGGAATCCAAGCACACAGCACAAAGAAATGAAAGAGGAATAAACAATAAACCTATTCTCATATGTTACACATTCAAATAAAGCTTGTAATTACTGGATTGAAGTATGAATCGTGTGTTGTGCAATGTAACAAACAGAGGCGATTGTAGTGTTTAACCTGCTGTGGAGACTGATTATTACACTTCTGTATACTGCTTTGGAGCCTATATTTAGGGCAACTAACATATGTGAATCTTGCATCAACCCATTGCACGCACACCCACACACACACACACACAGTATTCACCATTCAGGGAACAACTACAAACATCTCTCTCATTGGGGCCGGAGACAACAGAGCACTTACACATACACGGCCCCCCTCCCCAATCCAGACAGGGCGACAAGTACGCCGTTTCCTGTCTGCACAAGCAACTGGGGACTGCAGCTGGGTTTGTGTGTGTGTGTATATGTGTGTGCGCATGTGTATGTGTGTGAGAAAGAAAGTCTGTAAGAGGCTGTGTCTGTGGGCACAATGCTCGGCATTAATAATTCACCAGAACAGCTTTTTAACTTCAACATCCTCTTTCCTCTCATAGTAACTTTCTCTCACACTTCCACTACACCCCCACTTTTCATTCACCGTTATAATTTGAGTCCATTTACGCCCATGTACGTGTGTGTCCATGCGCAAAACATGCACGGGTCTGCGTGTGTGTTTTACAATAAAAAGGTTATCTTGTTGAGAAATGAAGTCACCTTCGCAGGCTGTGCAAAATGGAGCAAAAACAGGGAGGAGGGTTTTTCACATTTATTTTTCTGTGCGTGCATACAGTAACAGTGCATTTATGAGTGTGGGCTGGTGTGTGTGAAAACATGCATATCTGTCTCTGCTGATCATACGTCTCATTTTCTTCCTGAGCATACAGCTGCAGGTCCTTTGTCTATACATTGAAACACATCCCCCAGATGAGCTGATTAAAACCTCAACAAATCTCTGAATTACAGTCCATGGTTTGACTGGCACAAGGAAAAGAGAACCGATTAAACTATCATTCCTTTGCTTGATGTCTCCTAAAGGACTAATTAGGAACTGAATCCTTCAACTTTACTCACAAATGTACCGCTGAAGACACTGGAATTTCAAACTAGGTAATTATTTTTATGAAGGAAAGATTTTCTTTTCTTTTTTTAAAAGTATCACTGTAATGTCACCGAATCCTACAAGTGAAGGAATGTTAAGCAAGAAATAAAAGTGATCCATCTAATGAACCAAATATCAGTGTAGTTAACGGCTACTTTGCATGTCCCCTTCCAGCTGTATACAGTATACTGCCATTGCTCACTGCTACACAACCAAGAGGCCATAACCTGTGAAAACATTTAGCCACATTGACATTTTCAAAAGTCACTTCCACAGACGGTCTAAAGTGAAGGGTGCTGACTAAATCAGGGTTGCGTTACCTAAGAGAAGCAGCCATCTATTCTGACTCAGACTCTGGTTCCTTGTTAATCTGGCGGCGCCCGGTCTACTCAGATCAGCTCAGAGCTGTACCGCTGCATCACTGCTTCTCATGTTGCTGCGACTCATCTAGAACTGCTGGAAACATATTACTCATGCCCCCCCACCCCCCAAAAAACCCATAAGACTCATATGATGGTGCACTAAGAGCTTTCCTCTGCTTGCCTGTCTCCTGTCCTGTCATCCTCCCGAAACAAGCTGCCTCCTTACTTCTGATTACTCTCATTCCCTTCCACCATGTTTCACCCATCATCAATCTTTCCCTACGTCCTGCCCCTCCAGTCTGTCTCTCTCCCTCTCTTTCTCTCTGTATATTCCTGTCTGTTCTCCGTGCCTCGCGGTTCTCTGCATCTTTTCAGGCAGGATTTAAGCAGCTCTGCGAAACTTCAAAGTGCCCATCGCTCTGCAGGCTGTTTAGAAAGGCTGACAATGACATACCAAACCCTGCAGACCTTCAACTGATCGCTCTATTCCACCATCCCTTCCACAATAATCCTGCGCCTGCAACCTCCCCCATGTCTTCACCTCTGGCCGCTCTGCCTCGATCACCGAGTGCCCATATTTGCTCAACGAGGCCTCAGATTTTCTATTATTAACACTCATCTCCATCTCTGCATACCGTGGGTGACTTGCTACCCCTCTCTGTCTCTTCCCACCCTCACTCTCCTGTGGCTCATCGCTCAACTTTGCTGCCGGTTGCTTCCCACACAGCTTGTTGACCGGACGCGAGGAAACGTGCGTCCCGTGTCGTGTTGGATGATGTCGAACGATGACGGACAAGCTCTCCAGCTGACCTTGATGCTCGTTGGCAGGAGCATGCAAAGCAGTGGGAGCAGATAGCTAAACACACACACACACACACTCACAGAGAGAGAGAGAGAGAGAAAGGGAAAAAAAGCTGCAAAGAGGATTATGCTAAGTGGAGGGGGGTTAAACACTAATCCAATCACTTGTGGCCAGTGTCTTATTCTCGGAGGAAACAGCAGCAAGGCCACTACCATTCATGCCTACTACTCTCATCATCACTTTTCTATGACACATGTTAATTATACACCTAGAAAGGTGTATAATAAAAACGCAGCAGGGGTGAACTCATATTGTGGTTGTTGAGCCAGTGCAAATGTGGAGATTCGAGCTGTCCATCGCTTTTCTTCTCACTTTGCTTTCACTGTTAATTACACACAGACAGACACACACACACACACACAGGAGTGTATTTATATATTGGCACATAAAAACAGGAGTTGTTTGACAGTAAAGGTTTGACCTGACTGCTCAGGCGGAGCTGCTCAATAAAACAAGTATCACTACTGCTGAAAACTGAGAGCATGAATTCTAGCAACAACAGGAGGGATGTGGGGGAAAAAATGGATGTGTCTCTATCTGTTATGTTGTAGAACATAAAAAACATCTCTGAAAATAATGCGCCCTGTCATCTTCTAACGTGAGTGACATTATATCATGAACACGCTTCTCCATGCAGGCACGCTCTGTCGTTCTGCTGCTGTTCTATGAATGCACGCAGTGATCCTGCTTTTTTAGGTCAGAGAAGACAAAAACACAAACACACACACGTACACACAAACACACACACTATATAAATGGAAAAGAAACATCATCTGGAGTTATTTCTCAAGCATGTGATGTGAAGTAATTAAAAGAGAATAATGAAAGAAATGCTTGAGGTTTGGCGTAATAACAAACAACTTAAATCACAACACACTGCTGTTCCCTATGTGAAAATCCATAAGCCTATTTCCACCACCACCCCCCCCCCCCTCCCTCCAATCATACTCTGGGTCAAACAACATAAACGAAAACAATTTTCAACAAAGTTGTTCGTTAAATACTTCAACAGACAGAAATCAGGTGGGAAAATGGTGGAGTCACAAAAAGGTGGTTGTACAGCTCACTTCTTGCATCGACTGAAGAAGGTGAGCCTCGCTCCACTGCCTTACTGTCTGCTATGGGAACTGCAAAGTCTCTGACCGTCACAGTGGGGAGAACCATCAGTGCTTCTCTCCCCTCCATAAAACAAATCTGTGAAGCATGGTGCACCCTCAAGGCACTCAGTATTGTGAACAACCCCACGCATCCAAGCTTCAGCCGGTCCACCTCTTAACAATACAGCTGGAGGAACCAGAGCATCAAGACCTACTCCGCTGTACAAGAGCTTCTTCAAATACTCCAAATTTGAGAAACAAAACATATATATTTGGAATGACCTGGATTTCTGCACTGATTTTTTATATGATCATGTCTTTATCAAAGTCTAAAACGTAGAAAAACCCACTATCCCTAGGGTAAAATAATAACTGGTTGAATCTCATTTGACTCCGGTGACGTCAAACAAGACCTTCCTGTACCTGCCGATTAGATCTTCTCTTTAAAGAGCTGCTTAAGCCCAGATATAATGTCAGGACACTGGTGTGCATGTTTCTCTACAGGTCACAGCCACAGCATCTCTGCTGGATTAAGGTCTGAGCTCTAACAGGGCCGCTACAACAGGTGGATTGTCTTTGTCTGAAGTGGCTGTGCCGTGCGGTAGATTTACTTTGATGCGGCAGGACAATGACCCTAAACATCACTCAGCTTCTCCTGCGCTCCAGCAGACTGGTGTAAAGCCACCCTGACTTCATCCTGCAACAAACGTGGGAATTCATTTTTCCCCTCTCTGATGTTCTCAGCAAGCCCGCATAAACTAGAGAGGGCACCCCACGCAGAGATATTATGTCACTTAACACGATGTGCAAATGAGAGATAAAAAAAGAAGAAGAAAAACACAATCACCCTTTAGCTGTTACTTTGAGCTTCTTTGCTTAGGTTATTGAACATCTCCCGTGTGCTACTGGAGTCATCTCAGCTGGAAGTCCACTTCTTGGAAGAGTAGCCGCAGGATAAAATCAGCTCCAATTCACAGTTTGACTGTGGACTGGTGAAGATCTGCACTCTTTGAGATGACTCTATAACCCTTTCAGCTACACGCAAATCAAAACCTACTGACCAGAGATCTCTCTTTTTCTGAGGCATGGTCCATATCAGCAGATGAACAGCAAACTCAAAATATTTTGGTGTTTTTTTTAGTCAAGTACTAAACTTGAACCTTGAACCTCATGAATTTCCATGGACCAATCAGGATTTAGGAGCAAAATTCTCAGGAAGTTGTTTGTTTATGTTATGAAGTCTAGCCAAACACAAAGTTCTGGTTAAGCAGATTAGTTGAGTTTTGCAGTGCTAAACTCTTAGTTATTAATACTAACGATACTTCTAATAGTTTTTAACTTTAACTTGTAATTTAATTAGTCATTAAAATTTTATAATACGGAGAAATATTTGATCATCGGAAAGTTTTTGGGGTGTTTGATAAAAAAAAAAAACATATCAATATATCATATCAATATTATTGATTCTGGCGGACTGCAACTGAGAAATGGAACATGTTAGTGAGAAAGAAGAACAGACCTTTACATCAACTTCGATGGAAAAACTTTCGTGGGAAGTTGAAGAACCAGGGAACTGACGTAACCATAGCTAGTGAAAGATGAATTAGTTATGAACATGCTTGGACCTAGTCAATGTCCCATCTCCCCAAGGGAGTATGAGACTCATCCCTGGGATCTGCAATCTTGTGAAGATTCTCAGAGAGCGAGGTAGCGACAAGGCGAGTAAAGGATTGCGTTGTAAAAGAAAGGAGAAAAAAGGGAGCTGAAGAGAAGGCAACATTTCGCCTTCAGGGTGTTGGACACCACAAAAAATGTGCAGAATTAAGTGAACGTGTGAAGACATGTGCTGCACACATATATGTATTATAGAGAGAATTAAACACTGGAGAGAGATGAAGAACTGAGGGAGCATTTTACTCGGCACACTTCTCCCGTCTGGTTAACCATTCTCCAAAAATCACTCTGCATCTTTCTCCCTCAAGGCCTCGAAAAGCACTTGACCCTGTTAACATCATTACCAGAGAAAGCAAGAGTGCGAGACAGACGGAGAAATTCCAAGATGTGGGAAAAGTAGTGGGAAAAAGATGAAAGCATTAGAAAGCGGAGACATCTTCTTTTAATGGAAATGTTGAGGTTTCAAGAGGATTTCGTGTGAGTGCTCCAAAAATTGTGCTCTAAACTCTAGTATACTGTATTCCACAATAACATAACTACTTACTTCCTATTGACAACAAAGGGCTGGTAAATTTGACAATAATAGGGGATCAGTTCCAATGTTGATAGAGGAATATAGTGCACGAAATTGAAAAATCTCGCTTTGCCCAAAAGAAACAGAGTGAATATTTGGCTTCTCTTTGCACAGGGCGCAGGATAATCACATCCTCCTACTGTAAACCATCTAATGGACAGATGAGAATCCCCACTCCTCCTTCCCCGTGGCTTTTCTCAGAATCTTGGATCTTTGATTGATGGCCTCCTGGTAGCATCAAGCATTACAAATTCAAGCGTTTCCCTCTCGCTCTTTTCCCCACTCTCCATCTCTCCTGCAGTGATAATCATCACCTGTGTCAAAATCAGTGTAGCAGGGTTGTCATTAATAACCTCTGACCCTTTTGTCAAAAGCTTCGACAAATCCCACATCCACTGCCTGGTTTATTAACTGCAATATTTTAAGGAGAGACGCTTTAAGACTGCATATTTCTTCAGCGCTGAGGAGCGACTTAAATGATTTTCAGTGTTCAAGCTGCCTCAAGTCAGTCAGCCGGGAGACAGGTGTGACAGTGTACGTGTGAGTTTGTCACAGAGAAATACAGCAAAAAAAAAAGAGAGAGACAAAGTGTTGTAACTTCCATTAGAGGGCCAGTTAAACGTGCCAGCAGGCCGCGCTAACAGCTGACAAACACTTACAACAACTGCCCATTACACCCACACAGCTTTAATCTGAGGAGGAACAAGAGAGTACAGGAGCGTTTAGAGTGGGAAGATGAAGTGGATCTACTGTATGTCATTGCACGGCTCAAGTAAAGAGAGGCAGGCATTGCTAGCGGATGCAAGGCTTACAAGTAGAGTGCAGTTACAAGGAGAAGCTAAATTCACAGAGCGGGTCTTTTTTGTAAGCCAGTCGTGTTGAGGAGGACTCACGAACAAATTCTTCAACTCGACTTTGTAGCACTTTGGAGAGCAGGAAACATACAGTAGCAAACATAGCCAAAGGGCAAAGAACCAAACTTTAAGAAATAGACACATACACTATAAGTATAGTGCATGGATATACTTCACACTGATGCTCCCTCTAAGGCTCATTCTATCTCTAGCTGAGGTACAAAGAGTGCACTTGCATATTTCTTACATAATTCTTCTTTCTCCATTTCCCACAAGCAGCTTTTTTTTTTTTTTTTAAAGAAGAAATTGTTAAACATTTTGGGAAGTAGGCTACATCTAATTCGATTTCTTGCCAGAAGTAGATCAGAAGATTGATACCACTTGTCGATGTGGTAAACATAAGGGTAGGCCCAGGCCCAGCAGGTGGTTAGCTTTTCTTAGCTTCACTTTGGCAGAAACAGCTAAACCAGCTGTGTATAGTGGTAGCAGAATCTACAAACAAGAGCCTCTCAGCTAAATTCATAAACACATGATAGCATATCTTGTAAGAAAAATGTAGTCAGTAAAAGCGAACCAGCTGATAATACAAGTCTCCAGTTTTGTGACTCGAATCCAAACATGACTCAACTCTACAGACTCCTGCTTTGTGTCACACCTGGGTCATGTTGTCCGCTGCACTCACCACGCTAACCAGTCTTAATTTATGGGCCCCCCGGGCTACAGCAGTCATGACCCCACCTGCACTGTTGCTCATAACAGCTGGTCAGACCAAGATGGAAGCAATGGGGGGTTTCAAGGCTAATTCATTTTTCTGTGTCAATGTGTTACTGTACACAGTAGGTGTCTGTGGCCACCAGGCTATAAATGTAATGTAGGAGTGAAGGGACTGCACATGCAGAGCAGAAATGTGATTTTTCTGCATGGACCGATTCATATTTCCGCCTTCCTACATCCAGCATCTGTAGTATTTGTCAATAGTGTCAACAACACGGAGAAGATCATAATCTATCCTCCTTAACAGCTGCCTCCTCCTCCTGCCTCCTACATCCTCCGCTGCTTCGCCTTCCTGCTGCTGGACCACGACATAATAGCGTTTGAGTTTTGCGCATTTCATCATGAATGATGGTTTCCGAAACACATAATCAACGGTAATTCCCCCTCATTCTTTTTAAATAACATTTTCATCAAACATTTTCTATCAAAATTCCCGTTAGAGGCGCGAGGCAAATTGTTTTTCTCCTCCTCCTCATCCTGCAAACCTACTGTTTCTCCACTGCTCCGTGTTGCCTTATCAGCATGAAGGTAAACATAATTACTTTAAAGCTTTGTTAGAGAATGATTCTGTGACCCTGCTGCAGGAGTCATCGAGGAGAGCTTGTGCAGAGCTGTAACTCAATTACTAAACCATCGTCACAGCTACAGCAACATGACAATGTCTCAATACAATTAAAGCCTTATTACTGCAGCTGGGTAGCAATGCCTCTCCTGTCTCTGTCCAAAAGCCACCACACAAAAAGATATTTCATGTTTGAGATCAAATCTTACTGCTGAAGACACTCACACATTCAAAATATAATAAGGATAGGATATTATACTTTATTACACTGCACAAGAAAACAAGAATTTTACTCAACCCAGTAGTTACAAATGCGAGCAGTCAATCAAGAGATTGACGTGAATCAGGGAAAAAGAAACCCTAGTGCCATGTGAAGAAGTAATTACACTCTTCATCATTTTCTTTATGAATGCTGCGCCTGCTGCCAACTTGCCTTTAAAATTCAACTTCATAGATCACTGAAATGATAAAGGGGCAATTTTCAGACCTAAACTGCACAACTCTTTGTTGTTCACCATCTGCATAACATGAAGACACAACAGGGATACTATAAAAAAATATATATATACTGTATAAATTAAACTGTATGTGATATGGTTGTTTGCATACTGTAATGAGTGCTTTTTACTTTTCATTGGTTGGAGTTGGTGTGTGTGAAGAGAGTAGCACCTTTTTATGGCCGTTATCTCATCTACTGTTTACATCTGTTTATGACAGTGGGGAGACGAGTTGTCAAACTGGTTCTTTCATATCAGCGCACACACACACGCACACACACACAGTACATTAAGCGCCTCCATCTCCCTTCAGTAGATCCATTAACTCTATATGGACACCTGCTACCCCACTAACCTCATCTCCCCAACCCCCAATCTAAACCGGTCTGACCCCCCACCCCCTCCTCATCTCATCCCCTCCCCCCTCACACACACACATCCCCCACTCTGTGTGAATGACAAAGGACCAATGGTCTCAAGTTTGCCCTAAACAACTTTCACACACACACGCACACACACACACTCTCTCTCACACACACACAGACGCACACATGAGGGAAACCAAAAAAAAGCACAACCCATTATATCCTGTCATGAGCAACTGTTAACAGCAGAGTTGAGTGTACATTTGCATTAATTGTGAGGCTAAAAGAAAAAAAAAACACAGGCCTATCTTCGGTCATTATCCATCTTGTGCTTGTGGACAATTAAACTCGACAGCTGTATGTACTTTATGTACAGTGGTTAGTTTTTGTATGACTGGCAGCCTGCTATCACTTCCCACGTTTGCGCATTAAGCTGCAGTTTGGAAAGGAAACTAATTAACTATTAATTAGTCTACTTCAAACAGACTTTTTCTTCCATTGTCAGTTGATTTGCCTTTCAGGCAGAAAAAGACATGCGCTTGTAAATTCATGCATTTATGCATAAGCAGTTAGACACACAAACACACAAACACACACGCATCTCTTTGGTTTTAGGTGTAAAATGGCAAACAAGCACATTAACAGAACATAATGGCAAAGTGAGTGAAGTGCTCTTCGTCATTACGTAAGAGGGTTTTTTAAAAAGGGGGGGTTGTGAGGTCACTTTAACATGCATGTATACATTTATTCATGGGCGCACGTGCATCTTTGAACACGCACACCACCGCCACTGAATATGGATCATCATCAGTGTGCAGGTGGGGAGCAGGTCGCCATAGTTACAGCGCCTATGTGTATCCCACCAGTGTGGGATCTAGTCAGGTTGAGAATCGAGCAGGGCGCAGGGGTGTGTGCCTGTGGGTGACTCTGTGTGTGTGGGTGTGCGCGTCTGTAGGAGTCGAGTGGAAGCCTCTCATTGGCCAGTCATCATGCTTCCCGACACAGACCAGCAGACAGAATCCCAAGGGATATGAGGGGGGCTGGGTTGGTCTTTTAATTGGTCAAGGAGGGTCCTCCTCATAATCTAAGGTAGATGTGTGTGAATGTCCCACTGACACTGTGAGGAAGATGAAAATATCAGGGCTTCAATCACTTGAGGGCAGTTTCTAATTAGTGCTCTTTGAAGAGGAGGTGGGTTGGGCATGGTTTTGTTTGGGAACGAGTGGGGGAGGGAGGTCAGGGGCTATTCACTGGAGGAGGAAGAGGAGGCAGCTGGAGTGCCTTTTAAGTGTGAGTGAGATGAAGCAGAGATCGACGTTAATCAGCCCCAAAGAACACTTAAAAAACAGTTTACCAACTAAAACAGCTAAAGGCTCGTTGCTGGTTTGTCATCGCAAAACAGATTGAGGCGTGAAGTGATGTTCCGGCGCAGAAGTGCGATCCTGGCAGCGAGTTGTAATGTGGGACAATCCTGACAGCTGACCAGAGGTGCTGCTGCAGAGTCCAACACAAAACAGACGCTGCCTCTGCTCTGTCTCCAGCTACAGTCACTTTCCTTATCCACTGTGGCAGGCAGGAAGTCTCCCCCCACCAAGAACTTTGTTTCACTTCACACAGCCACTCATCTTCTCTGTGTGAACCAGAGAGAGGCTGCTGCTCAGATCTGGGTCATGGAGGGGTGGAGGGGTGGATCATCATTTTAAAAAAACGGACTCTCTGTAAAAGAGCTACCTCTGATTTTCCACAACTAACTTTTGGTTTTTGATTTACCGCGGCGCTAACCTAACAATAAAGTTCAAACAGTTCAATCTCAAATGTGTTCAGACTTCTCCTTGATCTCCTGCGAAAGCTCCACTGGAGGAAAAGCTGTTTTATTCCTTCACACAAAGTTTTTACCTTTGAGAGGACGGAGCGAGCAGGACACCGGATAACAGAACACAGCAGGGCTGCAGTAAAACTGCAGTGATAGCTGGGTGTGAGTTTATGTAGCTAACTGTGATGTCTGTATCACCAGGCAATTACTTGCCCTGTTGGTAGTACACACTAGTAACCGGTATTTGGCTTGTCCACCACCTAGCCCTCATATCCGGTCCTATTGATCCAGGACTAATAAGACATTCTCAGGCCTCCTCAACAACAACCAAACAGAGCGCTGACCTACAGAAGACCTGTGTTTTCATTACACATCCCAACTTTAATGAATATTTACCACACAGTTGGTGATTGATAGCCAAGCTGACAGTCTTCTTTCTGTTTCTCTATTGTTGCTTTTCCTTTTCTTTTTTCTTTTGGCAGTTGAGTCAACAATGTTATGATATGAAAAATACAATAGCAAAAAAAAAAAGAGAGGGGGGGTGTCTTGTCATGGGTATACACGGAGACGTGGGTCTAATGCTTATCATGCAAACAAGCCTGCGTGCAACTACAGGATATAGCAGGCAGAGAAAATAACAAGGGGAGCAAACAGCACCGCAGTCAGACAGCTGCTCAGGCCCGTATTTCCCCCCATAACGTAGAGAAGTAGGTCCTCTGTTTCTGGTGACAACAACAACAGACAAAAATAATGAGAAACAAAACTTGGGACAATCATATGCTCACTGACACACACATATACCAAACCTTTCCATAGAGCAGCTACACAAACAGCTACACGGTGACTTGCAGCACCGTCTAGACAGCACTCTCTCTTGTGTCAGCTGAGGCTTCCCAGTGTGGTAACAGCTGACTCGAGATGCACAGTGTGGAGACACATGGTTTGACCACACACACACACACACGCACGCACACACACAACTTAAAAGCTCCCTGTGAAATCCCTGTCATGTCAGTTCCAGCAGGGGGAAGGGCGGGGGCTTCCCAGCTGTCATTCCTATTTGGGGCAGAGGAGAGGCCGGGGTGACCATCGGGGAGTGGCGCTGAAAATTTTAAATTCTGATAAAGTTTGAAATGCCTCTGAGCTGCCCACAGCCTCCCTGTGACCGGGTTGAAAAGAAATGATTATGAGACGTGTATCTCACCTCTTTTAACAAATCCTGTGTTTTCTCGTTTTTTCAGCTTCCACGTAGTTAAATGTTTTCGTTAATGTGACAGGATTAAACAAGGAGAAATCCCACTTTTCTTTACGCTTCCATCATAATATTGGGAAACAAGACGGCATTTAGCGAAGCTCTATGCAGTTTTCTAGATGAGTCGATTCCATACACCCGATTTCTAATTTCTTTCACCATTAATTATAATCTTGTTTCACATTATGCGATGCACACATTTTAATGAGTTTGTCTGAAACGAAAAATTGGATGATTCAAATCCAAACCACTCTCATGCATTTGTGACAATTGTCACAGCGCCACATTGAAAATCAAATCTAAGTGGCCATAAGTGCTGCCCTTTCTATGTTGTGCAAAGTTTTTGGAAAAAAAAGAAGCCCAAAATGGAAATGAGCTCTTAAGTACCTTTATGTTGTTTGATTGGGGCAATTATGCAGAGCTGGCTTTTTACTCTGTCTGCTTATAAGTTTGACGGTGTTACTACAACTACTTAAAACTTTTCTCTTTTCAAATCAATAGCACTGTAATGAGCCGGGATGACACGCTATTGTTTCACATTTACTTCTGAGATGAAACGGCTGATCAAAAAATAGCATCAAAAAAAGATACAGCAAAATATAAAGAAAGAAGAAAAACATCTACCCACACAGTGAGAGTGAAAAGAAATGGAGGTGGATGAAGGAGATATAAGATACGATGCTGAAAGAACATCAAGTGTTTTTGCGAGCTTGCACCCGACTAAGAAGCACATATACTTTTTTACATATTACTGCTGACCATTTTCCAAATAACAGTGTTTGAAATTTTTCAATGGAGCTTACTCTCCAGGTAGCCACTGCTTTTCATGTGTTTCTCAGTGGAGGTTTGAAATAAGTCCTCCATCAAGTCTGCAGGTTATTTTTTTGTGTCGGCTGCAGATAGACTTGAAAACTAAAACAAACATGAATCCATGTGAGTCATGCTTAAGATTTGCAAATATAATTTCATACACATGAGATATCCAGTAAAAGTAATGAAGTGGAGTGTGGGGATTTAAAGCAGCGTTGCATCGTGTTATGTTCCTTCTGAATGTGAGGCCACACCCACTGCCACACCCCACTTTTATGCATATGAAAAATGTGTCTTTTTTTCTTTTTATCACCACAACCAACTCTCATGTACGTGCAAATCCACTCATTACATGTTCAGCTATTGTAGCAACAGGATGAAAACAGCACCTGTCCTCCTGAGCTGGTAGAGCTAATCAAGGTAGATACACACACACACATATATAAAACATCACATCATGAAAGATGCATGAGTAACTGCAGGTGGCAGAGTGTGCATCTTGTCAGACTCATAAGCTCATAAGATTTCCCTGTGTACAATGTGAGGCTGTTCTGAGACCAGCTGATAAACCTGACCAGTGGCAGCTCATCAGAACCAGGGCGAGTGCAGGCTGCTCTCCTGTCAGCCCGGTAAATGGAAACCACTCGGGCATTTCACACTTAAACCAGCCAGCCTCACACATATTACACCTTCAATTTACTTATATAAACTGGGATGTCTTGGGTACTTTACGTTGCCACCTCCCCTTTTCAAAACACACTCAAAACAGAAGCATAACCAACCCCCCTAAAAAAAACAACAACAACAAAAAGTCGCACACAGGTACACCACAGCGACTGCATGACATCTTTCTCACTCTCTGTGGGGGAGAGGGATGACATCCTGTTTGTAAAGCTAATAAAAAGCCCTCAGGCAACTCCTTTTATATTTCTTATATCATATAGCGGGTTCCCACAAATAACACCACACACATTCACTCACACCTGGTTGCAAACTCAGCAGCATAAATAACACCGATAAGATTCGGCTGCCAAAACTATGTAAGCGGCACCTCAATCTAACACAGCTGTCATCCACCTCCTTTTTTATGATTCTTTTTTTTTTTACATAAACAAATGCAAATCCAAACATATGTGCCAGCTGACACAAAAATCAAGACAGCTGATCAGATATAAAAGATGCTCCCAAGCACATCTCACTAAGCACAGATGTGTGTGCTTGTACATACGTCGAGGGGGATAAATCATTGACATGCCATACATTCTCCTGCGGCTGTGTTATTAATACACAAGCACCAATATTGCATTACTGGAGCTCAACTGTATCATTCCTTGAGACAGATCAGCCTTTAACTTGGGTGATATGATGGTTTTAGAGAATATTAAGATGGCACATGTGCACAGGTTGCAGTAAGTGTTAAATACAGCTTAAGATTCAGGCCATCGTGCAAGCGGCTTAATTCAACTTGTGTAACACTTAAGACTGAAAACTTTTAAGTCTAGTGAATCAAAAATAATATGACTGGTTCTTTGCTTTTGAGAAACACAATTTTGTCATTTGGCTCCTTGATACTGTGACACATTGCTGACACTGGAACTAAAGATTACTTTGATTAACAGTAAATATACCAAATCATTGTTCGTAATAACATTTAAGTACCCTTAATAGTGAAAAATACTCATAAAAAGTTTCCATAACTCCAAAGACATTCAGTTCATTATAAGGAAAAGCTGAATCCTGGCTGATGTTTACCTTTGAGGGGATAGACCCACAGACATTGTCCATTTATGCTTAAAAACAGGGATGCATCATGTCTCCCACATCACTATGGCTGTAAATGGCAGTCGATTAAATAAATAACACAAGCTCCTTTGTGAATTGTGACCAATGATCCACAGGAACGTGCATTACTGTACATAAAAACGATGAAAATGTTCCTCACCTCCTCAAACTGCCTCTCATTTAACCACATGATTCATGATTATTATGCAATATATTGAAAAAAAAAACACTCCATTATCCAGCCTACACTGTAGATAAGATCCATATTGTAACAGTGTGCGGTCTTCCCCACTCTAGTGTGAACAATACATGTCACGTTTTCATTCACAGCCCCCCGCCGCCGCCTCCCATCCCATCATCCCAGTGAAAGTGACTTCTGATCCACTGGGAAAAGAAGAAGAAAAAAAAAAGGGAGCGTGGAGCAAGCAAGGCGCAGGCTGGTTAATCCTCTTGGCCAAGTGGGGGCCTCCAGCGGGCCGACTTCCACCTCACCCCACCATCACCACCACCAACCCACTCCCCCTCCCCCTTCCCCTAACCCCCCCCCCCCACACACACACACACACACACACACACACCCAGCAGCACTGACAGGCCTCCCAATCCAGGAACAGAAAAAGCCATCTGGTGTTTGTTTGGGACAGTTCACAGGCAGGATGTAGCCTACGTGTGTGTGTATGTGTGTGTGTGTCAGCACAGTCATGCTTGTATTAATATTAGTAGGCTATGTGTCACTGAGTGTCATCGAGTCAGTCGAGTGTGTCTGAAAAACCACATTTCGTCTGTGAAATTCCCTAAAACTCATGGTGAAGTCACAAACATGAACACGGTGAGCTCACCTGGAGGGAAGTCTTTACTGTACAAGAGAGCAGGGTACTGAGTGTCTTCACACCTACTGGATGACTTCATAGCTGGAGCTGCTGTGTGATCTGAGTGTACCTGTGATGTGTATGTGTGTGTTGCCTGTGCATTTGTGTGCAGTGTGTGGGTTAATTACAGACTATATAAGGTTGACAATAGCAGCCCCTTGAACACAGGAGATCAGACTACACAGGGTTAATCTGTGACTAAAGTCCAAATATCACATTAACCTAGTTCAGCAAATACACACACACACACACTCTCTCTCTCTCTCACACACACACACACACACACAGCTGTTCACAGGCATCTGTTATTATTGCAGTGATTATCGAAGCAGCCTACTTTCACCTGACTCATGATGACTAGTAGTTGCTCTCCCAACTAACCCGTTCAGATGCACACACGTCTCATACAGGTGTGCCGTGACTGTCTGTCTGAGCCACGGCAGATGTTTGTCTACCTCGTTAATAAGAATGAAGACAATTAAAAAATAAAAATAAACAGACAGAGGTGAGATTTTCACTGCAGAAATTCGTGCTGACAGCCTCTTCTGGTGACTTACCAAGCAGCGCACAGGCAAAAAGGAGCGCACCGGCTGCCATTGTGTGTTGCCCCGCAGATTCACTTCCCAATATTTCCCCTTAAGATGAGGAGGCGATGTCTTGGTTGCCTGGGTTATCCGCTTGTTCTGAATCAGGAAGAAGATGAAGGTGGAGAAGGTAGTGGTGGTCTATGAATCCCGGGCGACAAAAGCAACCAGAGGAGGGGGGTTTTGTCCTGGGAGTCAAATCCAGAGCCGGTGAGCCCGGCGGTCTTGCCAGTGTCCGACTCACCTCTCCTGCGTCCTCCCACTTTAGAAAAACCTCGGGTGGTGCTTCCCCCCCTCCCTCACCTCCTCGCTTTCCACCCCTCACCTATCTGTGTCTTATCGCTGACGACGTGTGCGTAGGCTATGCCAGGCGCCCAGGCGACCCAACCCACTCCCCCGTTTTACGCATCCAGGACTGCGGAGGCGATTCGCCCTTCTCGGTGAGACACACACACACAAAAAAAAAAAAAAAGTCCAGCGGCGACTTGCGCGTATCCGGACAGGCCACCTGATTGAAGACGAGGAGGAGAGAGAGGTGGGGGGACTGGATGTGGATGTACACAGGGGAAAGAGGAAGACGGGTTAGGGTGGGGGTCTTAAAGTCCTGGCGCTGTGGGAGTCACGACGGAATAAGTCCTTTTGCTAATTTCCCTCCCCTTTAGTGATGGGAGAGCAGAATCACAGTCCAGGCAGACTCCGGCTTTCTCCACGGCAAATCCCGGAGACTGTGATCAGTCTCCCACTATCGCTCCGCAGAAAGCCCAGTGGGCGGGCGCTCTAGATGAGGCAAAGACAAGGCTTTGTGCGCTGACACAATAAATCTGATTAATCGATTCAACTACCAATACACCTGAGCGAGTGTTGTCCTAGTTCCTGGCACCAAAAATACGCACAAAATCCTTCCACCTCATATCCCAAAAAACAAAAACACTTCACTCAACAGTTCAAGCACGAGGTGCTCATTTAAAAATGTGTTGCACACACGCTTTGATGAAGTCCCAGTAAAGACAGAGTCCAGCGCCGCTCCCCTCTCACATCCACTTCCCTGTTCCCAGGCTGGCAAATCACTTCTGTTTGTCCAGCAGTTTGAAAACTTATCAGCGTGCTGTCTGTGCCCACCCCCTCCCTCCTTCCCTCCCAGTGACCACGCCCCGGCAGTGTGGGACACCATCCACTCCGGCCGAGGCCAGACACATTTGCATTTCTGAATTTAAAATCTAGGACACGAAGACGTTGATGGTTTGAATAGGTGAAGTGAACTGGAGGGTGATTAGTACTCCTCCAAAGCCACCGCTTATTTCTTTTCTTTACCTTTTTATTTTCTTATTTACCTCTTGCATGGTGAAGTTTAACAACCCTTTGAGCCTGGCAATGAAATCATTATGGCACAAAATCAAATTATACTGCGTATTAAGTGCAGGCTTTTCATTGATGGTGTTTACTTGTCTTGTGTGGATCACACAAAAGTCACCTTCTCATGCATAATTTACTCCAGCAGTCTCTGTGTTTTCTTTTTTTTTCTGGTAAAAAAATTATATCATTCCCACCTCCTACCATCCACCCCCCTCACCCCCCTCACCCCCTACCCCACACACAGACACTCACACACACACTGCCTCACGCACTCCTGGCAGTCAACATAATGAGGTGCCACTCTGCTTGGAAACTGTATCAGAACAAACACTCTTTTTTTCTCTCCTCCTCCTCTGCCCCAACATATTACAGTTTACCTTTGGAGGGGAAGTTGCAAAAGGGTTTTACCCTTCTTTGATTCAGATCGCATGCACAGATTTATTGATTTGCACGACTTGTCTGCATTATTAGGGAGGTTCTCAAAATAGACAGAATGAATGGGAGTTTGCTGGGTTTGATGGAAAATAGCAAAATGAGGTAATACTCCTATGGTGCGAAAGCTCAGAAAAAGTAGTGCTGCTTTTGGGAAAGGACAGAAACCAAAATGCTCCAAGTTAGTGAAACTCAAAGCTTTCTCCTGTGTAATACATAAATAAATGAGCAGGCCTTTGCAGTGCTTACAAAAAAGTAATTGCAATAGACCCATCTGGTATTCTTTTTTATCAACTGGGAATTACAAGTTCCAAACACTGCCTGAATGCAACATGAATACCATTTTTTTTGGAAGTAGTAAAGATGATTTTTTTTTTCTCCCTTTGCTGCGTTCATGGATTTCAGCTCAGATAAAACTTCCTGAACAACCGGTGAAATGAGCCAGCGCCCTGAGGCAGCAGGGGAGATGTTTACAGAATATTGCACGTTGATAAACCGTAACCTCACATCTGAATAACAGTTAACCCAACTGTTAAATAGGGAGGAGGTGGGGGTATGTTTGTCCCTCCTTCTGTCTAGAACTGTGTCACAGTATTAACAGAAAAGACAGTCAGATTTTCCTATGTTTATATAGAGAAAACAAAGCTTTAGCCGGCATTGCTGCCAACAAAAAGCAAGCCAGAATGGAATTAGACACTGGTATGTAAGTATGCGGGCTATTGGTCCAACGTCTCCAAAGGTCTATCGAAGTCCAACACTGCTGAATTAATATACTGTACAGCAGGAACAGAGCTGCCTAGGTAGGCCATGTGCATTACACCTGGTCTACATATTGCTGCACCTAAAATTAGCTCAGTTCTCCACTCGCTCCTTATTGCATGGCAGAGTGATGGCACAGTTTGCTCAGGCAGGCAAGCAGGCAGGCAGGCAGCCAGCCATAAGGCAGCTGTAATGTTGTTTGAGCCTGGCATCATGTTCGCACCGGAGATGAGATCACCTTTGACCCCATATGCCAACTTTGGCAACTATCCAAATACACGTTTGCTCAGACCATAAAGAAAAATAAACAAGGTTTTCAGACAAATGTTTGCAAGTACAGTGGATGCCAGGGATCACAATAGGTCTCCATGGAAACAGAGGGGTCTGCATCGTACACACTTCATAACAGGGTCCATCACCCAGATAAGTCTGGATCACCGCTGCCTTCACAGAAGGATCCTTTGTAAGCTTATACTTTAGCATCCTAACAGCACTGTCTGTGGGGATGGTGTCAGACAGGTTACATGTGATAACTACGAGAGGCTCAGTACAGAGAGAGAGAGTAGAGAGAGAGAGATTTGTTCACTTATTTCATCATAAACACATTTTCATAGTAAGTCCCAAAAGTATATGAATGATTTATTGGATTTCTTTATGCACTTCAGCTCCAGTCTGGTGTGAATGTCAGAATTAGACATTGGGCTGTGTGGAGGCAGTTCACACAGAAAACACATCCACATCCACAAATATAAATTAGCACAAATGTACACATACGAGTGCCACTTCAAATTATGGAAACTTGCACATGAAAACACACAGTATGTGGGACATAAACACGGGATTATATTTGCACTCACTTAGTTGATAAATCGAGAATTTACACTGCGGTGCACATACAAGGATACTATGAACTCTTAATTGTGTCTGAAACAAATCATGGAACTATAAATAAGTAAATTAAAAGCTCTTTCTTTTGATGATAAGTAGGAGAAACTTTTGAAACTACCTCTGGCCATGTTTATTCTAAGAGGGCTCTCTAAAAGGAGTGAGACATAACAGCAACAGAGAACAAGGCACAGGGTGGGGGTGGGGAATAATCCAGATGGGTGAAGATAGAGGGAAGATAAACAAACAAAGTGCAGCATTGTAAAAAAAAAAAAAAAAAAAAAAAAAAAAAAAGTTATGTTGCAATATGTAGATCCTCTGAAATAAACATGAGTGCAACCGAGGTTATAAGGTAAAAAGGAATTTGGCATTGCCTATTGGAAAAGCAAAGTGTTCTGTGAAGCGACTTCACAATCCATAATCAAAGGCACACACATTCAATGTCAAAACTAAAATCGTGACCGTCAATTCATATGATGTGACATCCTCTGATCGTATTGCCTTTGCTGGTGGGTCCATAAATGCACAGAGGAAGTATAGTGACAGGCAGCGTCTTGGCATATTGTATATACGGTGAGTTTTGACAGCCAGCAGACTGACAGACGGCGGGCAGAAGACACAGCACTCCAGCTGGGACCGACCACATTCAAAGAGTGTCACTCCTCGATCTGTGAATGTACTGTATATTAGATGTGAGCTGAGTCACTACACAGTCAGAGTGATGCAGCTCAATTTTTCACGCCATGCTTCACATTGGCTCAGAAGATTACACACTGCATTGTCAGATAACCTGTGATTACGTACAGCTGAGGCTGGCACAGTCAAAGATGTAATTTTGCCTTTATGTTATGAAGTCATGCACAAGCTTTTTGTTTTGTTTTTTCGCTAAAAATAAAGCTCAGTTATCTAAATTTACAACACTGTACAACAAACTTACTCCATGTAGATTCATCGCAGCATTCACAAGACTTTACTTTACAATGCATTAGCCAGCCAGGACCTCAAGTCACTACATATTCCAGCTGATTAATAATTCATCATAGGGGCTCTTAATGTAGAGTATTAATATGAAATGACTGTCAAGCTTCCATTTTTTTTGGATCCTATCTGTCTGTGTCTTCATCATCCTCTCTGAGCTCTGATGGCCCTTTTCTCTCCCTTACTTTGTCACGTCTTTGCTCTCCATGCTACCCAGATTTGATGTCTTTTTTCTCTCTCTCCACTTGAGGATTCAGATTACCATGATTACTTGATAACACACCAGTACTTATGTATGTGTCTGAATGGATGCTCATTTTTTGCAGCACAAGCATGTGGCTGCATTTGAATTTTTTTCCCCCCTCCGTCAGAAAGAATAGTAAAAGATGCTCCTCCTGTGAATGGGGGTGTGAACAAAGGCTGTGAGTAAGGTTTTGTGGTAATCAAAGGACTACAGTACAAGTGTCCTTTCTTTTCTTTCTACCTTTGAAGGTAGTCATCAGACATTGTGGTAATTCAAATCCTCATTATTACAGGTCTGTAATAAGGCCTAAACACCACATGTAATTAGCTGACAGGTGGTTACCAGAAATATTCTGTATTTATTTTATTGCTTATGATTACTCTCGCTGAACGTGGAAATTATAAAGGCTTTTGAATGAGGCGGACAAAATACCTGAACATCTGAGCAACAATAGATCCTTTCACCCAGTCTGGCTAGACTTACTATAGGTGTCATTGCACCAGGTGTCCGTATAGCTGCATGGCCACACTGAACACAACACGTCAGATATAATTATGACAGTTCCTGGCAGCAGTGTGGATAAAAAAATCCTCCTGTGTGGTGGAGACGGGCAGCTGTGTACACTTGTTCTTTCGCTGAACTAATTTTCTCTGAGCTTCATTAAAAATTATTTTAGCTATGTTCGTGTGTTTGTGTTGCATTCATCGCCCCTCTCTCTCTCTGTCTTTGTCTGTCTTTCTCATCTTGATTATGTGGGTGTTGCCCAACGTGCAAACACAGCTGAGTGTCATACATTATTCATTTGTGGTGGACACACAAGTGACACACACACACACACACACACACACACACACACACACACACACACACACACACACACACGCACACACACTTGCTATTCTCTTAGGGAACGAAAGGAGGGGCATCAAGGTGAGCTTAGACACCCTGTGAAGATTGTTCGACTTTACGCCCCAAAACACCAACCACATTACACAACACACACATACTCTCACACACACACATCCCTCATCATCCCTCACAGGTACAGGCTTGTCCTTTTAGCTGTTGGGTAACAACAACAAAGCAGATGCTATCTATCAACTCCAGGCTGTAAAACATCATTTGCTTTTCATGGTCACACTTAACTGGAGCTTTTGCTTTGTGTACACCAAGCAAGGTAACTCTTGCTCACCATACACCCATGTACTAAACTGATGTGACTCATGGCTGCAAGAAGGAAGTATGTGGGCAATAAAGGCTTTTGGAGGCACAGTTAACACCACCGGATCACTGAATCATGGCATTATCCAAACTGGTAACAAAAGAGGGGCACTGTGTGTGAAATGTTTCAGTAGATTTTAATAGATAACTGATGATGTGTCATGCGGGGTGATGATTTACTTGTATTCACCTTCTTTCACCTTCATATATTATGTGTTTTACTTCAAGAATTTGGTTAATTTACAGTAACTCACACTGAAGAGTACAGCCTTGCTGTGGTTGGTTGTTGAGTATGAATTAATTTTACTGGGGTGGCAGTGAAGTCTGGAGAAATTACAGGGTAGTTGTGACTGTAATTGTAGAGGTTAAAGAGATTTGTGTAACCAGAGGGTCAGAACCAGGAACATGTGCGTTACGCCCTGTTCAATTCATCACAACACAACCACACAACATATGTTATATCCGTCCTGGGATCCCTGCTCCTGACCAGTTTTGAACATGGGTTTGGAATTAAAGCCATTAAAGAATAATCATAGGATTACGACATGCTTTTATCATTGGATTACCTTAGCCCCAGGCATCAATTTTGGCGTTGTTGCTCTCTTAAACATGATTATAGGTTGTTGCATCAGCAAAAGATAATCGAGAGAGAACTGCTGGAGAAAATCTAAATGAATAAGCAAATAGAAATCCTGTCAAGTCAAATCATTTTATTCATGCTATCTGTTGTTGTTGAGTAGTCAGAGAAAATTGCAACCACCAGTGTCAATTAACTGAAAGTCTACTACTACCGCTTTGCAAATATGGGTCTGGTGTACCACTGTAATTTAGCCGTGATGCGCTACAGCACATTGAGCAACAGTGGCCATTAGACTGATGTCATTAACCCGTGACCCACTTGCTTAATCGTCTCCAGTGCCATGAGGAGATGGAGTCTGTCCCAGGTGCAAAGCACAGCGATGCAATGAGCCTGTCCTCCTGTAAAACATGGGCCCATCACAACAGGCACATTTTATGGACAGGCAGAAACGTTTAATAGGTGACATGTGTTGGATTGGTCCTTTCATCTCATACTCAACAAGAAAGCACAAGCATTATGCAAAACAGAATATAAACCTACTCCTTTAAAGTGAGTCAGCCAGTTGTTGTATCGTTTCATTTAGTCAAATCATATGATTGATAAAACATGCAAACAAGATAGTGAATGAGGGGATAAAGTCTACCCCAAGGCCAGGCACAGGAACATACTGAGCCTGTCCTCCTGCCCATCGGTGAGCACAACAGACAATAGACAGACGCCGGCCTGCTGCAGGGACAACAGACAGACGCAAACTTTTACACTCACAATCATGTGGACAAAAAACATACTTGCCAACATTTTATATAAAGCTGGAGCCAGCAGATGGTAAGCTTTACTTAGCATAAACAGTGGAAGCAGGGAGAAACAGCTTGCCTGGTTCGTCCAAAGGTTAAAGAAAATCACCCTACCAGCACCTATAAAGCTCACTAACATGTCATTTAATCTTTAGGAAGCCAAGATCCAAAAACGTGTTCATTAGTGAGCTTAGCTGAACCAGCTGTTGCTCCCCGTCTCTAGTTGTTATGCTAAGCTAAATAAATCACCTGCTGTCACTAACTTAATATTTACTGTGATGACATGAGAGTGAGATTGGTCCTCTCTAATTCTCAAAGTGACTGAGCCATCCAATAAATTCAATTTACTGTAGTATTTATTCAAATCATATGATTGATAAAATGAGCAAACAAGACTTTAAACGCACATTTGAATACATAACTACAATCTAAATGGTGGGAATTGTTTTACAGTACATTGCATTCAAACAATGTAGACCAAGGAAAACCTAATGGTTACGACCAGCGAGTTTATTAACCTTTAGAAGAAGGAGAAAGGTTTGTGTCCACAACAGAAGCGGGAAACATTGTGACATCATCTGACAGTGAAATCTGAGACAAGACAACAGAGCCACAGTCTCCAGGACACAAGTATTAAATCCTGTTAAAGGTCACATTGACGTATTGATGGCACTAATGCATGATAAGTCACACAGTAAATCTGGTCTACACTGAGTGAGTCAGATGAGGGTTTGTTAAAAGCTAATGGCTGCAGGACAATGTCACTAGCAATGCCATCTATCTATCTATCTATCTATCTATCTATCTATCTATCTATCTATCTATCTATCTATCTATCTATCTATCTATCTATCTATCTATCTATCTATCTATCTATCTATCTATCTATCTATCTATCTATCTATCTATCTATCTATCTATCTATCTATCTATCTATCTATCTATCTATCTATCTATCTATCTATCTATCTATCTACCTACCTACCTACCTACCTACCTACCTATCTATCTACCTATCTATCTATCTATCTATCTATCTATCTATCTATCTATCTATCTATCTATCTATCTATCTATCTATCTATCTATCTATCTATCTATCTATCTACCTACCTACCTACCTACCTACCTACCTACCTACCTACCTACCTATCTATCTATCTATCTATCTATCTATCTATCTATCTATCTATCTATCTATTAGGGGCCGTTTGGCGCACATTGGCAGCCATGCTTCCATCAGTCTGCCCCAGGGCAGCTGTGGCTACAGACGTAGCTTACCACCACCACCGGTGTGGATGTGGTATGAATGAATAATGGTTACTGTATGCGTTTTGGGTATCGAGTATTACAGTAATAGAAAAGCGCTATATAAATGTAATCCATCATTATTATTATTATTATTATTATTATTATTATTATTATTATTATTATTATAGGAAATTATCTTTTTTGTTTTTGAGCTTGGAGGACTTGTTGGTCTATCTATTCACTGACTGACTGACTGAGTGATCATTATTTACATCACTTACTTTGAGTTTCCCATTGGTTCCCTTGTATTTTAGTCAGGCTGTTGACAGATTCCCTAATTGCACTGGGTTGCTCAAAAAGTATTAGTTATAGTAACTTGCTTGTTTCAAATACATAACTGTAGCACATGTCCAGATGTACAACAAACAATCACGTGACCACTGTGTATGATGGACAGAAATTGTCAACATGTATTCTTACAGTAATGAGCCACATTTCAGTTACTACTGTATCTGTTCCTTTGTCTGACAACAGAAAAGAAAAAAACATGTAAATGAGGCTTCATTATGTTCGTATTATTGTAAAACACTATACCAGCTTAGCAAACAGCTAATGTTACATTAGTTTACATCATGCCATATACTAGGTTTTGACCAAGGCTTGTTAGAAGAGGTGGAGCCCAGGGCTCCTTAAATGATCGGGTTCATCCGATCTCATCTCAGCTGAATGCCAAGCAGTGGAAATATGAGCTGCCTGCCTACTCTGAGCTGAGTCATGCACTTTCACTCTCTTAAACAAATACTCTTGCATATTCATCATGCAGGGACACACACACAAACACACACGGATACACAGTTTAGGAAACACATACACCTGCTGTGAAAAACACTGCCTCTGATGCAAACACTATCTCACGCCAGAACTCCCATGCAAAACACTTTCTCAAACATGCCTTTGAGCCTTCCTCCTTTTTCATCTCACCTGCATTCATCAGTCACATTCATATGGGCTTTTCATGTCCTTCAAAATTCATAAACCCAGGCATACAGTGCTACGTTTTTCCTGACTGTTTCGAGCTGGAAAAACACTTCTCTCTTGTCTCTGAGAAGTTGCAAAATATCAACATGTAACCAACATGTCATGCCTACACACGTACAAGCTGATGCAAGCATGTGTTGACTGTGCAGACAATCCAATCATGCCAAAACAAAACTTGACACACCTCGGTTCAAAAACTTTCCAAGCTTTTCATACTGTGAACACTTGTGCAAGAGTAAAACCTTGGTCCTATGAATCATAACATTTTGCAAGTTCTAATATTCTCATTTTCCAGCATGAGGCCAGAAATGATTCCCATGGGTCCATATTGATTTTTGCTCTCAACCTCTGCCACTGAAATATATGTTGAAGGAAGTAATTATAGTTTGTATGTTGTTTCACTGTGATAAAGATAAGGCCTTCGCTGACAAGAAAAACAACAACTATACCAATAGCAACAAATTATGTGATATTAATTCAAGGATATGTTCCAGGGGGTATTTGTTCAAAGACTTGTAAATGTTACAGGAAGTGCAGGGAATTAATGAATCAGATTGTCGTAGACAGATCTGACTTGGATTGCATGGCTGATTAGCTGCACCGACACTCAACAATCATAAGTGGATTAAATGGTTTATATCTATAACATTGCTTATCTTGTAGTTTTTGTTTTGGGGGAAATGCTGTGGATAAAACAAGCTGTGTATTCAATCATCCTTTTAAATCTCCTCATTGCAAATAAGTTGAGTTCAATACATATTTCACATTTCTGGTAATAAAAACAGAGACATAGGCCCAGTTAGCATATGCCCTGTGTGTACACACTTTGCTGTAAGCGTGCTGCAAGCAGCACACATGCAGCAAAGATAACATTGCAGAGCTATCTGAATCCAGGACTTACTCTCTATCCCTCAGGACTCTCCATTTCTGCTCTTCTTGGTCCACATTCTTAAAATGACTGAGGGAGAGAGCATGAGGAAATTAGTTTTTCCTCCTTCTGAGCCAGGCAGGGCTGTTAGCAAAAAGGTTTTAATTGATTTTGAAGTAGTAGCTGTTGGGAATGCCTCTCACCGTGAAAACATGCTTGACACACAGACATCAAAACAGCTTATTACCACATCAAAGTGGCAACCACCCTTTGCCATTTGTGTATTTGTGTAAACCCGAGCCGCCAATTTTGATGACACAGGGCATTTGAAAAAAAAAAAGTTAATTTATGAACTTCCCTTTAGCTGTATTAGGGTCATCTTAATGCATAATGCTCAGGATATGCAACCACTATTATACCTTCAGAGGAAGGATTATACACAGTGCGGTAGAAGGGAAATATTTTTACACAGTGGAAATAGAGAAAAAATAAAAATAAAAAAAATAAAATGACAGACCAAATCGCTCCCACTAAATGTGGAGCTGAAATTTGTCTGTGAAGTATTGGAGTTTGCTCATCGCTGGAGGTGTTAATCTGAGTGATATGTACAGGTTCATGTGTTCTCTTCAGCCCAGATATCAGTCTCCAGCACAGTTTGAGGCTCAGCTCAGGGAAAAGAAGCTGCTTACCAACAGAAATACAAATTACTTCACACTGCATCATGATGCCTAATGGTCCTGCTGTGGCAGAGAGATCCTGAGGATGAAAGACTTGCAGGTTCTGTATCTGTAAAACCTGTATCTCAGCCCCTGTGAGCTTGTTTTAATACTGCTATAAGTGCAGTTTGAAAGGCCTAATGCAAACACTAGGTATTGGTGACATTTTTCCATTGTATGATTTTTATTATTCAGTTCACATGGTGTGCTAAATACACTATGTGGTTCATTCAAAGGACAATATCTGCTGTTAAATGACCGTAAATCAGCATGTAAACTCACATAAGCTTCGCTGCTTGTACACTTTCACACAGCAGAGTAATAAACATGCTATCGGGGAACACACTTGTCCGCTATTTGAGGTTTGCCAGGGGGTAGCCTTTCATGTCAGCTGTGTCGGTAGCAGATTTGGCTATCTATGTTGTAAAGAGATTATTAAATGCTAAGTGTATATTTATGTCATTAAAGCATAAAAAATGGAAACGAAAAAGAGCGGTTTCTCCAGCGAGTTGTAATCGGTAAATAGCTGAATGGCTTGTATAGGATTCAACTCTCATTAGTGTGGGAAAAAAAGAGAATTTTAAAAAATGTCAGAATTTATTCCAGTGCAGTGCAAAACACTGGATGATCTTTAAAGGATAAAACTTCAAAAGTAAATCAACACTCAATTACTGAGTCGAAAACTGCTGCTGAACTGCCCTCTGTGGATGTCAAGTACGCTGCACTCTTGACCACACACCAATCAATGATGTTTTAAATCAGCCACTGAAAGAAAAAAAAGTGAAGAATGAGAAAATCAAATGATTTTACATCTCCAATTGCGGTGCTGCTAGAGGTGCAAAGTGATCCAGCTTTCCTTGCACCATACATTTTCTGCCCTGTTTGAATCCATGTGGATTTTTCCGTTGAGTGGAAAACACGATAAAGAGAGAAAATATTGATTTCTAATAGTGTTTGCAGTAGAGTATGACAGTCATCCCTTCAGCACTGCATCAAATATGCAGCCAAATATATGTGTATATTTTGCTGCCGCCTGCAGGGTCATTTTCTAATTCAAGGTTGCAAACTATAAATGAACTTAAAAAAAGAAGCAGCGACTGTGATGTCTAAATCTGTACTGTATGTAATTAGGCAAAGACTGACAGATGATGAATAAAAGAAAATTTAGCTAAAAGTATCACGGGGCCTCTCATTAGCTCCATCATGACTTTGATTCTGACTGTGCTCTGGACTTGGGGGGAAAAATGATATACCTACATGCTGACGTGGATCAGACCATCTCTGTGCCCTGAAGGCCTACAGTGTCACACTGCAAGACCCTGATGATGTATGACAGGCCTGCCTGCCTCAGTGTCACATCAACCAGCTGCTCAGAAACAGAGACAGAGAGAAGCTGCAGAGGCAGCGAGACGGAGAGACTGGCACTTAAAGTCTTTTAGCTTCATATTTCTCCGTATACTTACCTGATGTGACCCCCAGATGGAACAGACTCTACAGTCTCACAGAAAATCCACTAATGAGGATAATAAATTAGGTACAATAGAGATTAATGTCACTTATAAGTGGTTCATTTACATTAAAAAGTTTTTTTTTTACTGTCAGTAGTCTCAAGGAGTTGGTTACCATGGTAGCCACATTATTATGTATGATTTGAAAGGGGGATGATAATCACATAGGCCTACTCTATTTCGGTTGAGAGGAGTGTGTATATGTTGGATATCAATACCGTAAAAAAGAAATTGTCAGGAAATATGTTAAATCATATAGTACTTCTAGTTAGAAGTGTAGATTAAAACATGTGAAATAACTTATTTATGTTCTCAGTATGCAACAGAAATTAGTGAAAATGTTAAATGCCACATGCAGCATCAACCAGGATATATATGAATGGAAGTCTGTGTGTGCGCGTGTGTAGTAGTTGTGGATGTGGTATACAAACATGAGTGCTGTAAATGTGCCAGGTCCTTGGTCGAACTGTACAGTGTTTGTCAGCTAATTAGCAACATGAATTAGTGCAGCAGCAGTTGGGGGAGCTCCTCACACGCAGAGAAAGGCTGATGGGAGCTGATGGGCGCAGCAGAGCGTCGTTGCTGGTGACTGAAAAGGAGATGCAGAGGGGAGGAGGGATGAGGGATGAGAAGGAGGGATGAGAGAGAGGGGAGGTGACAGCATCTAAACCACTGCTAATGAAGACGTCAGCTCACCAGCATACGGTAGCTATCTTAGTCACAGGCAAGGCACCCGTCAAAAACTGGCATCATGGCGTAAATGAATTGCTCAGGCAGCGCAAAAGAATTGTCAGACGTACACATGCCAGTGCAGAGAACAAAAAAAACATTCATTTGCCTGTGAACACACAATTATCTCACTGCAGTGGGGATGGTGGTGTCCTGGTGGCATTGCACAGCTAATCAAATGTGCTAAACTAAAGAAAACAGCAGATTGGCTCTGTTTGTTTGATGGATATGTCTGATTCGGGCTATGTACTTCATCTGAGTCTTTCCTGTGTGGTTTGGCAAACGCAGTAATCCACGAAGGCTGCAACGGAGCAGCTTAAGGCAACAAAGGCAACTGAAAAGTTTTATTCATTTACAGTTCAGGTGGCTGTCACGGCGCCAAAGGTTTTACTGTGACTATTTGAAGGCTACAGTATTGGAAAAAGATAGATCTGTATTACAGTAAATGTTGACACTGACAAGTGTAATGGAAAGAAACACTGCCCCCAAGAGCAAAATAAAGATAGGGATATATATATTTATATATAACAGAAATAATAGAGCTGTAAATAATAATTAGATGGAAGCAGAATTGCACAAACATGCTGCTAATGAAGTGTGGAGGAAGATGCAAAGACAGACACTACGCAGTCTTATGCCAGATTTTTCTATTATTGCAAAAGTCTCAACAGACTCTTTCTTGGTCTTATTCACCTCTCACACTGTGTTTACCAACAAGGTTCAGTCCGGGTAAAATCAAACCGTGGCATTTCTCTCCTATCTACCTGTCACGAAAACATTTTGGAAGCGAAACCCTGATGGGCACTTGGTATGAGAGGAGGGGGGGGGGGGGAAGAGCATAAACTGCCAGTGGCTGTTGTATAGGCTGATTAGCAGCTTGCATGCCCTCTGCTGATAGACTTCCCAGATAGCTGCTGCAGCTATAACTTTGTTGCCCTGCTCTTGAGATACCAATGAATGAATGTTTTCAGGAAGCAGCTGACATTTTCCTTTACTCTCATCCCTCAGCTCAAGAGGGCCTGTTCTCAGCAGCAGCTCTGTCACTATCAAAATCAGATAACGTCGAGCGCTGCACAGACGGTGTTGAGCCAGCTTAACTGTTGTTTTCCCATATTCTAGCCCACAAAAGTTCACAACGGCAACTTCAGCCAGAAATCACAGTTGTGCTAAATTAAAAACTCCTCTAGCTGACATCTCAGACTTCATGCTACTTCTGTTTCCTTGGTGATACTTGATTCAGATTGCCCTTGGCAGCGTGTCATCTGCGAGCCACATAGATGCATGGTAACTCCCAATGTATTAGTTAGATATATCATCAGTTATTCACATTGGGCACATGTTGTTGTCACTGATGTTTCTTTGATATAAATGCCCAATAATTTATTAAAGGGAATTTCTGAATGATTCTAGCATGGATGGATGGCCTGCAGTCCTATAAGGAAGCACCAACAATGTGCTTGTTATCTTTTTATCTGCTCTTATCTTGGGAGGTGTGTTGCATTTACTGTAATCCCAAAACCAAAATCTAGTGGGATGGTAATAGCTTTGCTGTCCTGTTACATACAATCATATGCAACCCTTTTTGGAGAATAGCAGTGAAGGGGGGCATGAATACATATGGCAACTGTATGTAAATGTATATACATGATGTTCATAAACTGTGAAACTCTGATGTAACTTATCATACAAGTGTGTTCACACAAGTGTCATTGATTATTTTATACAAGTGTCTACTGTCACAATACAAAATAGAAAAATGCTGAATTGATCTTAGTTTGACACATGAATCAGTAAATACTCAATGGTGCTATTATAATGACATCTCCACTTGTCATCATCCGCTCCACTTTTGTGTGTCTGGGGAGACACAACAGCAAACTGCAAATATGATTAAAGGTAGCAGCAGCAACAGCATTGTGTGCATTCACACGTAGTAGACTGACAGGCTCAGTCAAACACAAAAGACAGATGCATATACTGTACATATTGTTGCGTTACATTATCATAACAGGAGGCACACGGATAAAGCAGCTTTGGGATGTTCATCTGCGCTGTTCCACTATGTGAGAGTACAGCTCTGGAAGAAAAAAAATGGGGGCTCTGAGTTTGTTGAGAGCTCCCTTGACAGGGAGCAGAACAGGCTATTACTTCATATTGCACCATTTAAGCTGTTTTTATTTTGGACTCTCCAGCTCCTTCCACCAGCCGGCACCATCTCTGGGGATAACAATCAGGCCTCAACAAGAAAAGGCAGACAACTCCTAACAGTTTAGAGACTTGTATACAGTCTGTATATCTATATATTTATCTGTTAAAGTGGGCTTGGATTAATGGGGTAATTCCCTCTTTCGGCTATTGTGGAGTGGCTGCAGATTATCACCCATGCTCACTTTGCTGTGACTTTTCTCAAATCCTGCCATTCTAGGTGACAATGTGCAGTCGAGACCTGAGGCTGCTTTTTACCCTATCCACCTGCTGTTTGGTTCCATCCAACTGTGTAGGCATTTTCCCCCTCCTTTTCCTATTCATGCACAGACATTTGATTGCTCACCAAGCTGTGAAGGCAGAGAGAGTCAACAAGTCAAAGCAGAGGAAGAAAATCTCAAATTGGGTGCCGTGCATGACGACAGGCTTCGAAGGACTCTTGAATCCTATGTCTGTATGTTAACCTGGTGACTTCTGCATGTCTCTGTCCTTCTGGGAAACAATAGCTCCCTCTAGTGCTGACACGTCCTAAGACTGAGGCGTGTGGAGAGACGAGGGAGAGAATGAGACAGAGAGAAAGAGAAGAAGAGAGTAAAACCATGTAGCTCTGGGTTGGGGCGAGGAACAGAAGGCAGGCCTGTCAGGCTTGTGCCTTCTCTTTGTGAGAAAGGGGAATATCAAAGGCAAGATAGGGCCATGAGGGAGTAGAGAGGGGTTGAGGGTATAAGCAAAGAGATTCAGTGAGCTGAGGTGAGAGGAGGCTTCAGAGAAGACTTTCAGATTTCAGGAGAGGTATTACATAATTCGTGCAGATGGTAGCTTGAGTGTCTCTCGCCCCTCGTGTCATCTCTACCTCTGCCAGGACACATTATCCTCTTGTTCAGGAGGGTGTTTTAGGGCAAACTTTGATCACTTGTGCTGTTTATTGTGTGTGTGTGTGTGTGTGGGGGGGGGTCATAGAGAGTCTATGATGACAGTACAGATGACAGTAAGAGAGACATATGGATAGCAGACCACAGAGGACATTTTGACCTCTCATAACAAAATGAATCTACACCACCGTAAGCTACTGAATCTACAGTAAACAAGCAGGGGGGATGTCTTTTCTTTTACCCATTTGATCATAAAACACCAAAAGATGCTACTGAATTACAAGTCAAGGGTAATTCTATGGGGAACATGAATGTCCATAGTCTGTACCACCATTGTCAACCTCGTGGTGGCGCTAGAAGAGAATTAAACCCCAGGAATCCAGTAAGGTCAGTACAAACAGTAATATTGTGTCAATGTATCTAGTTATGTAAGTAATGTTGACCTGCTGGTCATCACCAGAACAAAAGTGAAACCTATATGATTAATGATGGAAAGGTGGCAGTTGGGCGTGTCAGTAAATCAGACAAAGAGTGTAAACAGTGTCAAGAGCCTGACCTGCTTATGAATGTTTGCAAAGTAGAGATACTCTTGTTTCCAGATAGACAAACCTTTCACTTGTAGCTGTGGCTCAGTCTAACCACAAATACTGTATACTGCTGTGAGGTTTCTGATTTTGCAATCATTGTGGTATCACAGCAGGCCTATTTTCAAGTCTGTTCACTCGGTTCAAGAAGTTATTGTAGATAATAGTTGCAAAGTTTTCATAAATCCATTCATGGCACATGAAGGACAGAGCATTAAGTTGATGCCAAATCAGATCTGGAATGAGATCATAGCGTTAGAGATAACCAGCTTAAAGCATCCAGCTACATGCTGGCAAACTGGGAACCAAAATGTCTTCCGACACGTGAGCTTTTGGAAGAGAGAGATTACAGATGTGGATTTGTGAATCTCACTTTTGACTCTGCACTGCATGCAACAGTCTCATTGTCAAAGTGAGCTGATTATAATACTGTTTAATATGTTAATGGTCAGGTTTTGAGGCAGAGCATCACTGGGAAGTTCTAGCATGTAGCTGCTGCCCTTGTACACGCTAGTTTGTCCCCATTACGTCTTGTCTTTGCTGCAAAGACAGAAGCATTGATTTGCCTCCCAAATTCATTGTTTCTTTGTTTGCTCTGACAGGCATTGCCATGGAAACACAAGGGAGTGGAATTACAATAAAGTTAAGAGAGAGCTGGTCCACCAGACTGTGAAGGGCTGGTATAATACACGACCAAAGACAGCGCTACTTCATCTCTCTGGGGCTGAGACAACCACAGACTTAAAGTTCCTCAGTGTACTTTTAGATTCTTACATCTCTCTGAAAACCAGTTAGTTTTAGCTTAAGTTGCACACGACTGGTAAACACTCATTGGACAAGAGTCTTTCTCAGTATGGGAGTATTTCGATGTCTAGGCTGGTGAAAGCAAGAAATGGATTCTATTCTTGCCTCTTACATGGATGGGGTGTTAAACATTGATAGGACTGATGCAGGGAGAAATGGGGAAACATGGAAGAGCGAGAGAACAGTTTCTTCTTCTTTTTTGATTTGTTAACTCTCTAGAATCCAGTTTTGTTGAGCAGGGACATGTGATACGATCTGGCAGAGATTCAAGATTTCACTCACATTCACATCCAAACATACACATGCACAGTGCAGCTCACAGTGAAACTGGACTGCGACCGGTTCTGTTGCTTTGGCACAGTGTCATTTCTGGCAAGCCACTGACACCGACAGAAATTTGGTAATTTATAGGGTGGAGGGTTGTTAGGACTGGGCTCATGAGTCATCTGAGCTTCTTGCTTGTTTTGGTGGATTTTAGTTTCAGTCTGGCCTTTAGGAAGAGCGAGGCAGGCTCAGCTGGATTGAGGTTATTGACTTGGCAAGTCTAGAGCATTCCTCTCACCCTAAATGCTCTGTCTGTGTATGGAGGTGCACAGACTTGATGCACCAATGATGTCATGTATGAAAACATCTGATACCTCGATTGCACAAACATAATGACTGTGAACACATATTTGTTTCATTTCCAATCCAATGTGCAGAAGTAAAATAAAGAAATAAAATAAAATAAAAACTTCTCATGTACACACACAGCTTCCATGTCTCAACATGTGAGTGAAACTGTCCATTCAGAATCACATGTAAATGAAATCTGCTTATCAATCAAGGCTGTTCTACTTCTGCTGCATGAATACCCTTTCTGAAAATGTGCCCTGTCAGATTCAAACATCAGCACATTTGTTGACCACACAGTCATGCGGTGTTCTTGCAGAAGCAGAGCACTTCCTGGTTGATTCATCACTGACTTAGTTTCTGAGAATGTCTTTTCAAATCTTACCACGGCGCATTAGCCGCTCCCACAGACACGCTAAGCTTTGACTTCTTCTCATCAAAGACACAGTATCAAACCGGCTGCTATGTTGCAACCTAAAAAGGAATCTGTCAGTCAGGGTTTGCTGCTTTGTAGGTGTAAAGCCACAAAGTTAATGCTGCCTTGACTGTCCATTGCAAGTAAGCCGTAAGAGGCTGGTGATTATGCAAATATGTTTTAGGTCTAAAATGAAAAGTGCCTGTTTAATTTTAATAGTTTCATGGAATTCTTGAATTCATAAAGGCAAAATTATTCTTTAAACTTTTATTTTAATGGAATGTTATCAACAGATTTATTTCAACAAGATTTATTCAACCTTGAATAACAAATTAATTACAAAAATATTTACAGCAACAACTTTTTAAGAGATAAACATTATTGCATAATACAACATGGCAGATAAAAAATGGGTAGATTTTCTTTTTGCTCAGCTCCACTACTCTGCTGTCATCTCCACTTCTAGCCAATGAGGTTCAGTCCTCTGCAACAGATTTGGTCTCCAGAGGATGTTTCTCTGGCACTGCCCACAGAGACTCGCCTGACTTCTTCCCTCCTGGGCCTTTGCCGCGCACCATCACATAGACCAGTGCAGAAATCACCAGCAGTAAGACGAAGACAGACACCGCAGAAATCCCTATCCAGGTACTTGAGTTGCACTGGGGCTCAGAGACTGGTCCTCCTGCAAGAAACACAAACACATGCATTACTTGTGTCCACATACACACGTGATTTCACATACATTTCAACAGCTGCTATTTGGAAAGAGAAAAATGCTCATCACCTTACACTCTGCTTACCATCTGTATAGACGTTAACAGTCAAATATTCAGACTTTTTCACTACAGACTTCTTCCACCCGAGAGACAGAGATGGAAGCCACTCTTCTACCTCACAGTAATACAGGCCGCTATCTTCAGGACTGGGCTTCAGGACTGTGAGGCTGAACTGTTTGGGAAAGGGATGGCCGAATCTTAGCTGATCACCCTTCCCACGCCTGACTTGAAGGGTGGCATTTCGGTAAGCTGTGAATATGGGGCTTTGTTGAGTCTCCACCTCCGCTCCCTTCTGCCAAAACCACGTGACCTGGAACTCAGATTCACTGCTGGATTGTCTGGCGATCTTACAGGGGATGGTGAAATCCTGGGATGTGCTCACGTTCTGTTCCACCTCATCCATTACAATGGACAGGTTAATCTCTATGAAAAAGCAAACAGGTAAAACACATTTTATTCAACCTATAAGTTTAAAGAAAAGATTTAAAATTAAAGTAATGGACAAACAAGGGAGAGGTCTGGCAAAAGGGAGATTTAGAGTCTTTTACAAAAGGCAGACGCAGGTATTTGTACTAAAACAGGCTGGAAAGAGGAAGACGTGGGTGTACAAACCAAACCACAGGCAGTTTTAGCAAAAAACTCAACATAACTAAGACAGGTGCTAACACCATGACAAAATGGTTGTTGTACTGAGAAAGTGTGTTTTAGCGCACCAGCCAGCAATATACAGACAAACACATTCACATTAACATAAGTGTGAAATATTTTGGGAAATATGCCTATTAGCTTTCTTACTGAGAATATATAGAACACTGAACATTGTGGTGGTTAAGGAAATCTGAAAGCCTTCTTGGACCTAGTTAAAGTTAAACAAACTTACCAGGTTCAGTGACAGTTAGTTCTGTGATTGTGGACACTGGTGCAAGCTGATACCATTCACCACGAGGATCTTGTAGCCATGCCACCACTTCACATTTATATGAACCTCTGTCCGAGACCTGAGCTTGCCGAATAGTCAACTCAAAACTAGGGCCCTGCATGCGCTTCATGCTGATTCGTTGTTGGTCGCTCAGCTTCATCTGCGCCCCAAATGTTACTAGGTCGTCTCTGTTGGAGCTTATGATGGTTTTATTGTGTGTCTGTTCTTGACGCAGCCAGGTGACGGCATATCGAGCAGTTGCAATGGATCCTGGGGTAACTGAGCAGTGCATTATTGCATCAGAGCTGATATTTGTTGTCAAGTCGGACGAGGAAGTCAACTGCAGCTTGCTCCCTAGGATAGAGAGAGAAAAGTTAAGTCTTAAATGTCTAGAAACAGAGAATGGATCCAAAGATGGCATGCAGACTTGCAACTCTGGTACCTGGGGTCTGCACCCCCACAGCCAGTGTGTTGGATGAAGGCAGCTTCTTGTATGTTTTCTCCAGGAAGACGGACGCACTGCACTGATAGCCTCCTGCCTCCCTATGGCTCGCTCCATTGATAAGCAAATAGTGAATTACGTCCTTTCCTTTGCTGTCCACTTTCACCTGGTAGCCTTGCTGGTCTCCAGACCAACTGATGGTGCCATCATGGTACAGTGTCAGGATGGTATCCACAGACCCATCACGCTGCACACTCCAAGTCAGTGTTATCGGCACTCGTGGCCCTTTGACCTGGCAAATCAACTCCACGTTTTCTCCCACAGTCACCAGGGTTTTGCGACTTTTCAGAGCAACTGTCACAAATTTATCTGTGTTGAGTAAGAGAGGAAAAGTTGGTGATTACACAGTCATAATGCATTCATGTGTGTTCTAAATAAAAAAGTAATGTCAGCTTATGACATTTCCAAATTCTCTGTCTTGTCTCTTCTCAGTTATCTTCAAATGCGGTTTTAAAAACCACTTCTCAGATTCATTTCCTTCTTTAAAACAAGTGGAAGTTAACACACACAGACATACACATACACTTTGTATGTATTGAATATTACCTTTCATCCATTAAATATCATGTACTTGTGTGTCTTCACATAAAACTTATAATTTAAAGCATTAAGCATTTTTAAACACTTGCAAAAAAATCTGTCTCCCCTTATTAAATGCAAATTCATGCAGTGAGGTACTCCAAAGTCTGTATTTTTGTGTCATTACAACAAACGTGCATTAACAAGACTTTAAGTTTAAAACCCTGTAAGTGAATTGAGCAATATTCATTACAACCTAGATGACATAGAATATTGAACGGAACAAAAAACTCCTGAATATTTTGTTGATTTCTTCGAGCTTTACTCGCAGTCTGGCACAAAGTGCTGATTAAAATGAAAAAACAATTTTCCTCTTGGAAGCGTGATTGTGCAAATGTCAAGGTAATCTGCCTGTGGGATTTTGAAATTTCTTGTATGTGCAAACTTGTGTATAAATAAGATGTGGTGAGCCCGCATGTATCCCTGGAAATGGAAACGGGTGCATCCTCTGTGGAGCGCAAATGTGCTAAAAGGTATTTCCTAGTGGTGGCACCATAGTGAAAATCACATGGGTTGTAAACCATGAATATCCTTGTTATATTATTTAAATTTAACACTTAGTCTAGACTAAACTGTACTAAGAGGCACTTGGCACGCTAACTAACAGCTGTAGCTTTGCCACATATTTGCACAATTTGCAAATATGCGTCATGACACAAGTTGTTAGAGGAACCAAACAACTTAATAAGAGGAACTTGTGTCAATACGCAGGTTTCATCATTTGTACTATGACATAGACAGAAACACATCCTACCTGCAGGAATCACCGTTACAGTGGTGGCTTGTGACTTGCTGTCAGTCTTGCTGTTGGTTTTCCACTCAGACACATCACACTGGTAGATGCCAGCATCAGAGGGCATGACCTCATCAAGCTCCAGAGTGAAGGAGCCGGTTTTTGGACGCGTTGCCCTTATTTTGCGATTCTCAAACTTGCCCTCTATCAACATAACACCCTCCTGGCTCAGGCTGATAAAGGCATTTGACGTGGGGGTCGATTTGTGTTGCCAGGTGACGGAGAGCTGACCTTTAATCCCGTCCACATTGCAGGTGAGCATCAACCTGTCGCCTTCGTTAACACTCACATTGTGTTGCATTGCAACCGACAGCCCGCTTTCTGTAGTGAGACGAGGCAACAGACAGATGGCATGACTGAGTTGGAGAGGATAACATTAATATTCATATTTTCATTAATAATAACCTTAAATTACAGGGTAAATCATACAGGGACTTCGATGCCTGTATATATGTGTCTCAGTCAGTACTGTATGGCTTTATGTGCTGACTGACCAGTGGGTGAGATGCTGATCTGCTGGAGGCTGGAGTCCTGGGCTGCTCCCTGTGTAAAGGCCCCATCCTGGCCTCTGTCCTGGGGCCACGCCCGACACACATAACCTCCCTGGTCCTCAGTTCTGACAGGCTTCAGCACGAGATGGTAGTCTCTGTCACCGATCCGGGCCGCCCTGAGCTCTCCTTGTTTCTCTCGGCCACTGTACTCAGGCCCCACAGACAGAACACCTGTGGGACCCATGCGGGCCAGCTCTACACTATCCCGCAGCCAGGCAACAGAGAAGAAACTTTTCTCTGGGTTATGTGTGTCTACGTTGCAGGTTAGCGACAGCTCCTGGCCCTCCTGCAGCGTCGTCTGCTGCGGCGAGATTCTCACTACCAAAGACGTCGTGTCTGGCACCACCTCTACTCAGGGCAAAAAATAGTCACAGTCAGACAGCACACAGTACAGCACACATCCTGTCAAGAAGTCACAGTGACTGTGAAGAGGAAGATGAAAAATAAACGTGTGAGTTTATGCTATTAATATATGACATAGACAGAAAAGCTAGACAGACTAACCTCTGGCTTTGACGCTAAGTGTGGTCCCAGCTGCCTCTTTCTGTGTAATAGAGTACCAAGAGCGGTCAGGATCTTGGATCCACTCCCGAGCCTGGCAGTAGATCCTACCTTGGTCTGACACCTCCAGCTGAGACATCGTTAACCTGTAGGTGGCTTCTCCCATTTTATCTAACCTGATGAGTCCAGCTTGATAACGCTTTTCAAACCCCTGGCCTGGACTCAGTGTGAAATCTCTGTCCAGAGAAATGATAGGCCGAGCACTGTCCTCACCGACTTTATGGACAAACCAGGCAAAAGACAGATGGGTGTGCTGGATGGTGTTGCTGGAGGCTTGGCATGTTAAAGTGAGAGCATCACCCTCATTATAGCTCGGTGATGTGGAGTCAGATGATGAAACGCTCAGGGAGTCGTCGATCACTATGGCCCCATATCGGAAACAGAGACAAAAACACACAAAGTCATTTATTTTTTTCTATTTAAATTTTTGATTGACAGGTAGAATGGTGATTGATTACCTTTGACCGTTGTCTTAGCACTATAGGTTCCATCAAATGTAGATTCTGAGTTGACCACAGAACAGTCATATTCCCCCTCATCACTTTTCTGTAGGCTTTCTATCACAAAGACGACTGAGTTTACAGACAAATGTGTCAGAGTAATCTCTCCTCCCATCACGCGTTGTGAATACCCAGCATACGCAAAGAACTTGTCGTTAGTGCTGATGATGTTGATCTCCAGATTTGGATTTTGAGGCTTTTTAATACGAAATTCAAAGTCTTGTTGAGCTTGCTCATTGGCAAAGCCGCTTGCATTGCAGGAGATGGAGAGACGAGAGCCCAGCACCCGATACAGAGGCCCAGCCTGGACTTCAGTGTGGATTCTGGCCTCTGCTGAGCAACACATTGACAAAACACAGATGTTGAAGTTAGATGGAAGCTGCAACTTTAATTATTGTTTATGTTCCATTATAGGGATGCTGCACAACAGGGTCAACCCTTTGTATCAATAATGCATAGATATGTGACAAACAGCTATAGAGGCTGTAAGATTTAATGCACATGACAAGAAATATAAACCTATTACAGCATAAAGTGTGCATAAGTATCCATGAGAACAAGGGAAATAGTGGAAAAAGTCTGTTCAACAGCAGAGGAAGGCCCTTAAAGAAAGCAAGCAATTACTGCATCTTGTTCAGTTTCATGAGAATAATTAGTTTGTCTACATCAATAAATCTGTTATTAAAAACAGCAAAGAGAATAACAGGTGAATTAACAATTATGACTCACCGAGTTTAATCACGTTTTCACTAAATGTGATTTTATGAAATTATAAACATTTGTTGCCAGAAGCTCTGACAGTAAATCATGTAAATAATATATGCATTGGTGGTTATTATTCTTCCTTTTCAAGGTTCTTGGCTTCACTTATTACATCCCTAGTGCAAGAACGGCTTCCTCTTTTTTTATATATAAGAAGTTCTGTTCTGCATAGCCTTTGCAAATCATGTCAATTTATATATATGATGATTCCCTCAGCAGAATCAAATGCAACAACAGCAGGAATTCATGGAACTTCTTACCACAGTGCAGAATCATCCAGAGGAGCGTACTGGCCGTCCACAGTGAGTACAGGGGACACTTCATCCTGAAGCAGCCTCAGTGGTAATACTGTTACTGTTCACAACATATTGTAGCATGCAAAACTCTGTCTCTATGGCATTCAGCCTGGCTTGATGAAGCGCCGTACGTTTCCTGTCGGTACACCAAGAGGAAGTCTGAGATATTTCCTGCCACACTTAACATTGCATGCAGTTGCAACATTATACATTATACAATATGCTCGGCTGTCATAGTTACGCAGAAATTATCTCTATATGTTTATATTACCCCATATTTGAAATATGCATGTAGATGGTTTGTGGAGAGAAAAAACATACACAAGACAAATGAGTTGTTTTTTTGTTTTTTTAAGGAAAAAGAAAAAACAACAACTTACAAATCAGTTTTGTTCCGCCTGTAATCTCCGTCCTACACATCCGTGGACCGATAGACTCAATATGGGCTGACATATAGGCTACGAGATCTGGTTTTGTCGCCATCGTTAAACGTGCTTTGACAAGCCAAGTGAGAAAGTTGAACTCGCGCTCGTTTCACCTGAGCCTCACCTGAAACACCGTGAAGTGAAACTGTGACATTCACGTAGGCTACTACAGACAGGTGTCATTCTGCCTCTCTGGAAACCGACCAATCCACAATTACAACATTCCTCTAAAGGTTTTTTTTTTTTTATTCCAGCCCTTTTATTTTATTCCAGTAGCTATAAAATGCGCGTATGTGTAACCATTTTTTTCCTCCTATGATACTTATTCAGTAGGTTTACTTTAATGCAGTTATGCAGCTGCGATTATTTTGTTGAAGGAGCTGCTTTTGAATTGTGTTGTAAATAAAACAGCTTGACCCATTTAGGCAAACAATGAAATTGGATCTAGATCTATTGATAATATGGTTTGAAATGTGAAATATGGATCATTCAGGCAATACTTCCACCTAGTGGAGAAGACACGCCACTGCAGCTGTGTTCTTTATTCACTTCTCAGCCTCTGGCCTTAGCTGTTGGTCTGACTGTGCAGAGGCTAAAGGATTTTATGTAGCCTGCTTGTCTTTTGTTTCCTTAACCAACATCTCCCAGGTGTAGGATAGTCAGACACATTTACATACTGTAATTCATAATTAGAGATTGGCCCATTTACTGTAGCTCCACTGCAGCTTTTAAGACAAGAAAATAAGATAAGAAGAAAGAAAACAAAAATCATCATTAGGCCTATAGGTTATGGATTAAAGTGTGAAGTAGTGCAACTCTTATGTGCAGTACTATAATATACATGTTATACAGAATATTATACAATGAAATAAAGCAAATGAATAAAGCAATGTAGTATACATTGTTCCATAGTTACTATGGTAACTAGACATGAGAACCACAGCGGTGGTGATGATGAGGGAGGGGCAAAAGCTGCTCTTACACTCTCCCACCCACATTCATGCTGGCAGCAGCCTTCTGGTCACAGGCTGCTTCTCATGAACACAGTCCATCCCACTGAGATGCCAGAATGATGGAGTGATGTCCAACAGTGAGAAAAAAAGTGAGATCTTGCTGGTAGCAATGTATATCAACGTAGGAACCTATAGTATTTAAAAATATATTAGATATGACACATTTAGATGTTCAGTGCTATTTTCAGTTAACATGGTTTAGTGAGATAAGGAAATGTGGGTTTGTGGGGTTCTGAAAAAAAAGAGGAAAATCGGTAACTTAGGGGAAATCTACTCTACATAAGAAGAGGAAGTGTCTAGAAACGAGCGTTGCAACATGCGCATGTTCCTCACAGTACAGGAATAGGAAGTATGAAGGGGACAGGAAAAAACAAATCCACAACTCAGCGACATAAAAGTTGTAAGTCTAAACCACACGGGGGTTGTTTTCTGTCTTTATACGCATGCAGGTGCACCAAGAAGTTGCATGCTCTGCCTCTGAGGGGAGAGAGTTTCTGAAGAACTTCTGGTGTAAACGATGAGCGACTCGCTGGAGAAGACCACAGACTGTCCTTTACCGCTTCTCGGAGATGAGTCCAGCCCAAATGTGGAGAGGGAGAACCCGGCAGGAACAAGTGAAGTACGCTGGGAAGATGGAGGTCTACCCGTTGAGCTTCAGAGAGGAATGGAGACTCTACGAGTAAACAGAGAACTGACTGATGTGATACTGAGTGTTGAAGGACATGACTTCCCTTGCCATAGAGCCATACTTGCTGCTGCCAGTCAGTACTTCAGGTAAAATGAACTATATTAGGCTTCTTCTTATTTTTTTTCAATGTGGCGATAGGAATTCTGCTTTTTACTCAATTAAATTTGCTTGTGCAGGGCAATGTTTTGCAGTGGACTGAAGGAAAGTCATGAGGAGTGCGTGCAAATAAAGGGGTTGGACAGTGGGACAATGCGCTCTCTCCTGGAGTATACCTACACCAGCCGGGCACTTCTCACACACTCAAATGTTCAGAGAATACTAGAGGCTGCCAGTCAATTTCAGGTAAATCTTTAAAATCTCATCTGGATAAAGACATTTTGTTAGATTAGATATAGCACAAGCATCCTCTGACACACACAAACACACACTTGAGACCATTATCACCAATCACAAACATTTAGCTTTACAGTTTGTTTTCCATTAAAGGTCCTAAATAATTTGCAAATACTATTGTGTACTAGTTAAAGCAAATTATTTTTGATCTGATGTTACCATCTATTATGCGTTACGCCACTAACCTCAATTACCTATTTAAATCAAAAATTGTCATAAAATCTGCAACAAAAATTAGCTTGATCCTCTCAAAAGGTTTTTTTTTCACTTGTAGTAAAAACTACTAAAATTAGAGTGAGGCTGAAAACACACTTTCACTTAGGACTTCACATTCAGAAAGACACATTTGATCATGACGATAACTTGCTAAAAGTAGTATGGTGCTGCTTCAGTTCACAAACACATTTAGACTCTCTAGTCTCATGATCGTCTCACTTCAGACAGTATTTCCCCCATTCAGTGGAACAAACATCTCACTGCTTAAGAACTGTGTCACGCTAAGAGGGAAGTGAAAGTTGCCCAGTTGTTTACACTAAGGATCAGTTTTCCATACAGGCTGAAAATAACTGCACAGCTGTGCTAAACAACAAATGAGGCAGGTGTTCCTGTGCTTCTATTTATACTTAAAGTTTTAGAAATGTGATTTAAAGATTAAAAAAAAACAAAAAACTCAAGTATCCATCCTGATCAGGCTTTTGGGAGCTGGTTTAGGATTGAGGTTAGAATTAGGATCAGATTAAGATTTACAGATTGAGGAAACATTGTTACTGTAAGGTTTGTTAAGGCAACACTTCCCATCTTATTATGGTTTGTGATACGTTTGGGGTTTTTTGATACAGTTTTCATGCATCCTACTACAGGTTCTTATTCTTAGTTATCTGCTCATTCACCACTACTGTGACCACAGTATTGAGAAACTCTTTATGTGTACATGAGAGAATTTACTCTATTTCCATCTGAAAAGCAACAATGATTCCTTTGTGTGTCTTGTTTCACTTAGTTCCTGCGTGTCGTGGATGCATGTGCTGCCTTTTTGAGCAAGTCCCTGAATCTGGAGAACTGCATTGGGGTCCTCAATCTAGCTGAGAGTCACGCTCTGTTGGCCCTGACGACCAAGGTGCAGAACTACATCACCTCTCAGTTCTCCCAGGTGGTCCAGCAGCAGGACTTCCTGGAGGTGCCGGCAGAGTCACTGGAGGCCGTGCTGCAAAGGGACGACCTCGATGTGAAGTGCGAGGAGTTGGTTTTGGAGGCACTCATGCGCTGGGTGAGGGCCCAGCAGGAAGAACGCTATCCTTTACTGGCCAGGTTGCTCTCGCATGTACGGCTGCCGTTGCTGGAGCCGGCGTACTTTGTAGAAAAAGTGGAGTCTGATGAACTGATACGACACTGCAGTGAAGCCTTTCCTCTGTTGCAAGAGGCCCGCGCCTATCATCTCTCCGGCAGGGAGGTCAGTAAGCAGGGGAGGCCAAAAATGTGTTTCCTTTCTGATACTTTATGTCACAAAATACTGGCAGGCTGTTTGATTCAATATGTCTGAAACCCTGAGGCCAAAACATTGAGGAATTAATGGTGTAAAGATGCATCAATTTCCTAGGCAAAAACTAACTACCTTAAATTTTTTTAATTTTAACAGTTTAAAATCACATTTTTCCGGCTATATAATTTTGTGATATCCATTTGCCGCATTTAAATACAGCTGAATATCCATTGTGGAACATATTTCTATAGGTGGTTTCTGAACGGACAAAACCCCGTGAGCAGCACTTTCTGTCAGAGGTATTCTTGATCATTGGAGGCTGCACCAAAGATGAACGCTTCATTTCCACTGTCACCTGTTTGGACCCCCTAAGACGCAGCAGGCTAGAGGTTGCCAGGCTGCCAATGACAGAGATGGAGGACGAATCCCAAAACAGAAAATGGGTGGAATTTGCTTGCATCACCTTCCGCAATGAACTGTACATATCTGGTGAGAAAAGTTACGTATTCATAATTTCATAGAAAGCTATTGGTTCCTGTAAATTGTGCAACCAACTACAGACGTACAGATGAAAGTGAAATTGTTCTGCATTATACAGTACATCTGCACATTTAAAGTTTCTCCATGTCCTCTTGTCATATGTTAAAGGGATAGTTCAACATTTTGGCAAATTGGCCCATTGCCATAATCGCTATAGTCATAGCAGTAGGTTCGTTACCTTTATTTGTCGGTGTAAGCTATTTTTAGAACGGAGGAGCGGAGCGGCAGGCTGTTCAGAGCTACACTATGGAGGCTAATGGAATTTCTTGGTTTCCCTCATCAAACTCATCAAATACAAAATCCCAAAACTCCAAAACGTTCCATTATTATCTCATAGCGTGGACAAGTTGTGACCTGCACAATCACCACGCTATGAGATAATAATGGAACGTTACGAAACGGAGCCGTTTTCGAGGTAAATACAGAGTCTGCTTGCTGAAAAACTGTCCCTGAACGCAACGCGCATCAGCGGTTTTGCATGAATTTACCTCTAAAACAACTCTGTCTCGTAACGTTCTATTATTATCTCATAGCGTGGTGATTGTGCAGCTCACAACTTGTCCACGAAAGCGTTTTGGAGTTTTGGGATTTTGTATTTGATGAGTTTGATGAGGGAAACCAAGAAATTCCATTAGCCTCCATAGTGTAGCTCTGAACAGCCTGCCGCTCCGCTCCTCCGTTCTAAAAATAGCTTACACCGACAAATAAAGGTAACGAACCTACTGCTATGACTATAGGGATTATGGCAATGGGCCAATTTGCCAAAATGTTGAACTATCCCTTTAAGGTTTGTTTGTTTTTTGCATTTGCATCATGTGTAAAGACTGCTGTAATTGTTTGTAGGCCTCTGCTATTTGCATGAAAAGTGCACATACAGCCAAACAAATCAACAGGAAGATGTAGCATCATTTGCTGTAACACTTGTTGTGGTTTTAGGTGTTTCCCAACTCAGGAAATGACACCTTCGCTGCGGTTACATTATCTGTTCAGCAACATACCATGAAAGTTCAGGCTCAGCCATTGGATTTTTACATCTTTATAGAATGATAACGTGGTGCCCAAATGTCACTCGTATTTAATCTGGGAAAATAAAGAAAACAAAAAAGACTGAGGAGCAACAGTGTAGCTACTTGCACATTTAGATGCCCTAAGTAAACTGATTTAAGGCTATTTGGCTGTGAGCTATACGTGGAAAAAATATTTGAATAGGATTGTGGACGTAATATATGTTATTTTTGTTGATGTTAATTTTCTAAGCTCATGTCCTTCCTAGCACAAAAGTGAAAGTGTAGAGAAGATTACATGTAGAACATAGACTGTTGTGAATTCCCTGCTGTGAGGAGTACACGTCACAGCAAGCTGCTTCACGCAGAGACTGATGGACTGTTTGCGCATGCGCAGTGTGTTCAATAAACTTCGGTGCAGTTACCTGGTTGAGTTACCTTCTGCCGATCACCAGTGCTTTCCTTCATCCCTTTGTACTGTACAACAGTGTGCGTCGGTGATGATGTAAGTTACGTCATGAATGAATGAATGTTTATATTTCATGTGTGACGAGAGCTAATAATATTAGCAGGGTAATATGTTCGTTTGCTCGTTAGCTTAGCATTTAGCCTGTCTTACCGAGCCCATAGAATACGGACGGCCCGTCCGACATGTAACTCAGTTAATTATCATACATTTATTTCTTCTGTGAATGTTTATTTAGCGGTGTAGCTGCCGTTCATTGAAGCTGCTATAACAGTGAGGCTAGTGTGCTAAATTGACCGGCTCGGTAGCCGACGGGGCTGTTTCAGTCTAGCTTGGTCACGTGACCTGCCTGCTGCGCCAGGCCATTGTGTTGATTAATGATCCTACAGTGCCTCCTACTGGCGATTTGCAGTATGACACGTTACTCACGTCTGTTGTAATTTGTGTTATTCTATCACTAATGCCACTGTAGTTTAATTATTATTAATGCTACTGCAAAGTAAGTTAATTAATACTGTTTATTATTGTTGTCCTCTGCAGACATCACAAACCACACATACAACTACAAATGTACCTCAGTGTCATGTTCAGTTGGATAGAGGTCAATAAATTCATCTAAAGGACAGAAGTTGCTGCGTCTTCTCTGACCGGAGGATTAGGCCAGTATATACACAGCCAGCGTATCATCACCGAAGCTGTTCCGTTACAAGTGGTCCTTCGAGCCGGATCCTGTGTATAACTGCGCCATGGCAACTTCTGGCAACCATGCAGATGAACAACCTCCAGCTGCGTCCCGCCCACGCCGGTCTCACCAACTCCCTAATCACCTACATGACTTTGTTATTGACGACATCGGCTATCTGGGCTATCTGAACAGACGAGATACAACACGTCAAGTGATAGAAGCGCACCAGGAAGAGCTTTCAGACTATAATGTGCTCACTGGGTCAGAAGATCTGAGGTTGGAAGGGATGGAAGCCCGCATGAAAGACTTAACTAAGCAGATGAAACAGCTACAGCACAGCCCATACAGCACGGACAACTCAGCTCAACGACTCAGGCTGCCAGAGCTCTGCAGCCATCCGTCCAGGTAGCAACACAACCGCTGGACCTCAGTGAGTCTACTCATCATTCAGCTACCCTAGCTGGACTAGCGCCAGAGTTTCTACAGCTGCCTGCAGTTCAGTCTGCTCACCACACTCCGCTTGCCCAGCGATTGTATTCACCTTCTCCGCCCATCCAACATGCAGGCCAGCACGTCCAGCCGGGGCATAAACCAGCTCAACAGGCACCACCGACAGCGTTTCTGCCAGACCATCCTGCAGCTTTGCTGACACATTCACCTGCCCTGTATACACCTCAGCCAGCCCAACCTGCACCTCCACAGTCTCAAGTTATGCCACAGCTCTTCCCCACAACTGCACAGCAGCAGAGTTATCCTCAATCTGTCCAGCATCTGACCACTCCTCAACCTGGACCACCGCTGGGATATCAACCTGCTTCATTCAACCAACAAGGGACAAGGCCAAACTCTCGTGTTATCCCTCCTTATCAGCCACCTACTGATCCAGGAGCAGTCTACTCACTTCCACAGACTGGATATCCCCCTGTAGCCCAACCACAGCTATACCAGTCTGGATCTCAGTCAGCTGCACACTACTCACAGCTTACACCCATGGTTGCTCCACCTACAGCACCAGGATACATCTCTCCCTACAACAATCCTGCAACTCTCACTATGACAGAAATGGCGATTGCTGCTTCATACGGTATTCCGAAGCCCAAGCTGCCTCTCTTCAGTTCCGGACGGGAGAGTGACTTCATCATGCTGAAAAGGGGACTGGATAGTTTACTTGGTCCACACAGACACTTAACTGAAGATTATAAATACCAAGTATTACTTGATCATCTCAAACTGCCTAGTGCCTACCAAATGGCAAAGAGATACATACATGACTCTACACCATACACCAGCGCAATGGACGCTCTGCAGCAACGATATGGACAGCCAAGACAGCTGGTTCAGGGGGAATTAAAGACTATATTGAACTCTCCTCCCGTGAAACCTGGCGACGCAAAGGCTTTCGAAGATTTCTCCTCATCTGTAAACACACTGGTGGGGATGTTAAGTCGCATGGACGGTCCCGCTCAGTCTGAGCTGCGGTGCGGCTCCCACGTCGACACCCTCCTTGGTAAGCTGCCTGGCAACTACAGGGATAGCTTCGCCGAATTCTGTATTAAAAGAGGCATCATCCGCAGTGGGAGCGACCAGACATACACCTTACCTGACCTTGCTGAATGGCTGGATATGAAGGTTCAGGTGCTCCAGGTGTCCCGACGTGCAGCAGAATCCAACCCAGTTGAGTCCAGTCGTATCACACAGAGAGAGAGTAAAGCAGGTAAATCACAGTGGGTCAAACCAGCCTCTGTTTACTTCAGCAGCGACTCCACAACAGGCAAGCATCAGCAGACCTCTCCACAGCGACAACGGACCTACCTCCAGCCAGGCTCAAAGAAAGATCAACCCACAGGTAAAAGGAGGGAGCGCTTTAAGCCCTATTGTCCATATTGCACAACCACCCAGGATCATTACCTCAACGGCTGCCCTGAGTTCGAAAGAATTACTACTGAGGAGAAAGCCGCCTGGATTAAAGACAAAGGAAAATGTTGGAGATGTGGGCGTGGCCACTCACCAGATAGCTGCACCCTAAAGAAACTCTGCTCCACATGCAACAAACAACACCTGCTGATACTCCATGAAGTCGTGGCCCAAGACCCACAGCTAAACATTCTCACTGTCAGCGTCCCAACTAATGCAGTTTATCTGGATCATGCCAGCCACTCAGGACGCGTCATGTTGAAAGTGGTACCAGTGCTGCTCCGTCATGGCAAGAGAACACTAAACACACATGCAGTGTTAGATGACGGCTCTGAGCGTACTGTGATTCTGTCTGCTGCGGTCAAGCGCCTTGGGTTGTGTGGAGAAGTGGAGTCACTTAAACTGAAGACCATCAGACAGGATGTGTTAAAGCTCCAGGGAATGGCAGTGTCATTTGAGGTGTCAGCTAACACACAGCCACGTACCTATCACTCCATCAACCAAGCATTCACTGCGACTGAACTCCAACTGGCTGAGCAGTCATGTCCAGGAGACAAACTGGCAAGAAAATACAACCACCTGAAAGGAGTCCCCCTGCACACATTCACCAAAGTTCAGCCAATGCTACTGATTGGATCTGACCACCCTCATCTAATAACTCCAATCCACCCAGTACGTGCAGGATCTCTTGGAGCACCAGTAGCAGTCTGCACCCGACTCGGCTGGGCAGTGCAGGGACCCACTAACTTTCTTCAACATCCAAACGGTGAGAGCTCTTTCCTTCACCTGTCAGTTGATACACCTTGCTCCGACCTACAAAGGGATGTTCAACGCCTGTGGCAGCTTGACATTTTGCCATATAAAAGCGAAAGAGAGGTGACGCGATCCAAGCAAGACCAAGCAGCCCTCACCATGCTGGATGAGAAGAGCACCACTGTAATAGTGGATGGTGTCTCAAGATACGCAACGCCCCTCCTTCGGAAGAGGAATGTAGCTCTGCCCTGCGCATCACCTGCTGCCGTGATGCCCCTCCTCCGCTCTACGGAACGCCGTCTGTTGACCAATCCGGAGCTTGCTAAAGTCTACAACCAAGAAATACACAAGCTAGTGGAGGCGGGATATGCTGAGAGGATCACCAGTGAGGAGGCCAGTCGTTCTACTGAATCCTGGTACATTCCGCACCACTTAGTGCATCATAACGGAAAGGCGAGGGTGGTATTTAACTGCTCCTTCCGCTACCAAGAGAGTGCTCTGAACGATGACCTGCTACCAGGACCCTCTCTCGGGCCGTCGCTGCTGGGGGTTCTGCTCAGGTTTCGAGAACATGTGGTCGCTATCAGCGGAGACATAAAGGCTATGTTTCATCAAATCAGACTCCTTCCTGAGGACCGCCCACTTGCCCGCTTCCTCTGGCGCGACATGGACAGAGACAGACCACCTGACATTTATGAATGGCGTGTCTTGCCATTTGGCACAGTTTGCAGTCCGTGTTGCGCAATATACGCCGTGCAGCGTCACGTTCGAGATCACCACAGTGGCAACGAGGACCTGCTGGACACGGTAATCACCTCGTTCTATGTGGATAACTGTCTGACATCACTCCGCTCACCACAGCAGGCAAAGGATCTTCTCGACCGCCTGAGAGCCCTCCTCGCTAAAGGTGGATTTGAGATCAGGCAGTGGGCATCCAACAGGACAGAGGTAATCTCTCACCTCCCGACTGAGGCACGATCAACGACATCTGAGCTGTGGCTAACTGCTGAAGGAGCTGACCCGAGGGAGTCCACTCTCGGCCTGGTTTGGCATTGCATGACAGACACACTGGGTTATAAATGTAAGCCTGTATCATCCAAACAGCCCACCATGAGGAACGTGTACAGGGTGCTTGCCTCACAATACGACCCGCTCGGATACATAATTCCCTTCACTACCCGGGCCAAAGTCCTGGTCCAGGCTTTGTGGGCTACAGAGAGACAGTGGGACGAGCCTATTGCAGACGAGCTACTTCCGGTGTGGCAGGCATGGGAAGGTGAGCTCCCTCAGTTGCATAACATAGTTCTTCCCCGTTGTTATGTTCCAGAAGCTGTTGACAACGACTCATCAGTGAGGCAGATTCACGTTTTTTGTGATGCCTCGGAGAAGGCGTACGGATCAGTCGCCTACCTGCGAGTGGAGGATCCAGAGGGACGCATCACCGTGTCGTTCATTATGGCCAGGTCGCGGGTTGCACCCAAGCGGCAACAGACGATGCCCAGACTGGAATTATGCGCCGCACTCACAGGAGCCCAGCTGGCCAAGGTTCTACAGACCGAACTGACTTTGTCCATCCAATCCGTGGTGCTGTGGTCTGACTCAACAACCGTACTGAGCTGGATACAGTCGGAGTCCAACCAGTACAAAGTATTCGTCGGTACAAGAGTTACTGAAATACTGGACCTCACCAAGCCCGGATCATGGAGATACGTTAACACTGACTTGAATCCGGCTGATGATATCACCCGCGGGAAGACTCTCCTCGAATTGTCCCAGCCAAACCGCTGGAGTCAGGGGCCTTCGTTTCTGTTCCAGTCTTCAGATCACTGGCCAGTGAACCCCTCAATGCACACAGAGGAACCTGATGAGTTGAGAGCCCCAACCTTCTGTGGTCACATCTCTACTACCAGCAGCGATGAGCCTGATCCTGCTAAATACAATACATGGACTGAACTACTGCAGGCTACATATCAGTCCCTTCACGGGGCGGCTGCCCCAGCTATGTCTGCCGCCGACCGCATCGAGATGGAGACTACTCTGCTGAGAAGGATACAATCCAATAGCTTCCCTGAAGAACTAAAGGCACTTAAACAGGGCAAACCAGTCCGTTCAGGCAGCCGTTTAAGTGCTCTCAGTCCCGAATACGATCAAGTATTAGGCCTCATTCGAGTTGGTGGTCGCCTACGCAAAGCAGAGAACCTGATTGAAGACAGCCTTCACCCTGTTGTCATCAGCCCTGATCATCTGATTACACAGCTCTTAGTGAAGGATTACGACCACCGTCTGCACCACGCTGGCCCTGAGAGAATCTTCGCAGAGATCCGAAGAAACTACTGGATCCTACGTGGTCGACAGGTAATTAAAAAACACCAGAAACACTGTGCAGAATGCTGTTTGTGGCGGAGCACCCCCGTGGCACCAAGGATGGCCGACCTGCCTGCTGCGCGGCTCCGGATCAACAAACCCCCATTCTGGTCCACCGGGGTCGACTGCTTCGGGCCCTATACAGTAAAGATCGGAAGAAGACATGAGAAACGGTGGGGCATAATATTTAAATGTCTTACCTCAAGATGCGTCCACCTTGATCTGTTGCCACACATGGACACAGACTCGTTCTTACTGGCCCTGCGTCGATTTATCTCAAGACGAGGCAAGCCATACGAGATCTTATGCGACAGAGGCACCAACTTCCGAGGGGGAGAGCGAGAGCTCAAAGAATCACTGGAAGATCTCGAACCTTCATTGAAGCAACAGTTGGCCGACCAAAGCATCACATTCAAATTCAATCCTCCTCTTTCACCCCATTTCGGTGGAGCGTGGGAGAGGGAGGTAAGGTCAGTGAAAGCCTCACTCCAAGTCGTGCTGCGGGATCAAGTCGTATCAGAGGAGGTGTTGTCGACTGTCCTCGTGGAGGTAGAGGGTATACTTAACTCAAAGCCCCTGGGATACTCCTCTTCTGATCTGGCTGACCCCGATCCTGTAACGCCGAACTTGCTGCTGATGGGGCGGCACGACGCATCGCTTCCTCAAGCCGCATATGGTTCCAGTGAACTTCTAGGCCGCCGCCGTTGGAGGCATAGCCAGGTCTTGGCAGACCGGTTCTGGAGCCAATTCACCCGCCAATACCTACCCGACCTTCAGCGCCGCCAGAAGTGGAGGACCCCTACTGCTGGCCTCGCTGCTGACCAAGTGGTTATGGTAGTGGACCCCCAGCTTCCTAGGGCGCTCTGGCCCATAGGAAAGGTCACCAAAGTTCATCCCGGCGATGATGGGACTGTTCGTTCAGCGGACGTCAATATTAAAGGGACAGTCTACACTCGTCCGGTTACCAAGTTGGTACCGCTCCCCAAGATGCCCGAGGACACCAGTCACTCTTAACAACAGCAGGGACTTGTGCTTTTTCTACACATTCATGAATGAATGTGGGGGCGGCTGTTGTGAATTCCCTGCTGTGAGGAGTACACGTCACAGCAAGCTGCTTCACGCAGAGACTGATGGACTGTTTGCGCATGCGCAGTGTGTTCAATAAACTTCGGTGCAGTTACCTGGTTGAGTTACCTTCTGCCGATCACCAGTGCTTTCCTTCATCCCTTTGTACTGTACAACAGTGTGCGTCGGTGATGATGTAAGTTACGTCATGAATGAATGAATGTTTATATTTCATGTGTGACGAGAGCTAATAATATTAGCAGGGTAATATGTTCGTTTGCTCGTTAGCTTAGCATTTAGCCTGTCTTACCGAGCCCATAGAATACGGACGGCCCGTCCGACATGTAACTCAGTTAATTATCATACATTTATTTCTTCTGTGAATGTTTATTTAGCGGTGTAGCTGCCGTTCATTGAAGCTGCTATAACAGTGAGGCTAGTGTGCTAAATTGACCGGCTCGGTAGCCGACGGGGCTGTTTCAGTCTAGCTTGGTCACGTGACCTGCCTGCTGCGCCAGGCCATTGTGTTGATTAATGATCCTACAGTGCCTCCTACTGGCGATTTGCAGTATGACACGTTACTCACGTCTGTTGTAATTTGTGTTATTCTATCACTAATGCCACTGTAGTTTAATTATTATTAATGCTACTGCAAAGTAAGTTAATTAATACTGTTTATTATTGTTGTCCTCTGCAGACATCACAAACCACACATACAACTACAAATGTACCTCAGTGTCATGTTCAGTTGGATAGAGGTCAATAAATTCATCTAAAGGACAGAAGTTGCTGCGTCTTCTCTGACCGGAGGATTAGGCCAGTATATACACAGCCAGCGTATCATCACCGAAGCTGTTCCGTTACATAGACGCTGGCTTGTCTTCGTAGTGCAGCAACGATGCAGTCATTATACTCAGTGACAGTGACACATTGATATTGGGATAAGAGCTATAGTGTGATCTGTAGGTGACATTTTTTTTTATAATACTCCTCTTGCAGGAGGTAAGGAGACACAACATGATGTTTGGAAATACAATGGCGCCCTGGACAAGTGGATCCCAATCGAGCCCTTGACAACTGGTCGCTGGAGACACAAGATGGCAGTCCATGAGGGGAAGGTGTACGCCCTAGGTGGATTTGATGGAGTTCAGAGACTTGCTTGTGTCGAAGCCTATGATCCCTTTCACAATCGCTGGGCGCAGGTGAGGATAAGAACTTAATAAAAAAGCTATCTTTATTTTAAAAAAATGTTCATTATGTTAGCAATGTGTGTAAAAAGTGTTGCGTGTACTGGCGAGAATAAATTACACCCATAACTGTAGTTCCTCTCAGTTCTACAGCGTCTCAATGCCTTTAAATTGTTTTAGTTTTACAGCCTGCAATGATGCTTGTCACTCGCACTATACCATTCACAGGCTGCTATTTTCAGCTTAAAAGCTCTGACAACTGAATAAAGGCTTCCTGTCCTACAGCGAAGTCATTCTGTTTCACTCTCACTGCTGTAGATGTTATTCAGCCCACTGCAGCCATCTAACCCTCACCCAAAATGTCAGGCTTTCTCAAAACTGGGAGTAGTGATGTCATACTCCAACAATCTTATTTTCTGTTTAGGTGTACATTAGGTCTTACACTACACTATTAAAAGAATAGACCCTCTCTGTCTGTTCGGCTACTCTTATAACATATTTCTAATCGGAAGCTCTTCTGGCTGCTCATATTGCAGGTGACTCCGCTTGCAGTGGGTGTGAGCTCCTTCGCTGCTGCAAACTTTGACAGATGGATCTATGTGATCGGTGGTGGGCCCAATGGAAAGCTGGCAACTGATAAGGTTCAGTGCTGGGAACCTGGGACAGACGGCTGGGAGCTACGGGCGCCCATTCCCATTGAAACCAAGTGCACTAATGCTGTTACATTCAAGAACTGCATCTATGTGGTTGGTAAGTTGTGAATATGGAGTGAAACTAAATATATTTGAGGTTTTTTATAGTTTGAATTGTCTATTTCATGCTGCTTTATAATTCTATGCCACTGCAGTACAGAGGGAACTATTGTTGGTTGCAGACAGACTTTAATCTACCAAACAGTATAGTTAAAATTTGCTTACTTTTACTTCCTTCACTGCTCGTGTGAGTCTGTATTTGATTTCAATAACGCTCTGTACACAGTATGAAATGAGATTCTTCCATGAGAAATGGATCTGTTTATTTATTTATTCATTAACCATATTCTGCTTGCTCCTAGGTGGTGCCATGCATGCCATGTACTGCTACTCCCCTCTGTCGGACTCGTGGTCCCTCGTGACCCGTCTGGGGGAGAGGGCAAGCTGCGCCATCGCTGCCTGTAACAACAAACTCTTCATCACCGGAGGTCGGGATAACAAAAACCAAGTGATCTCCACGGTGATGTGTTGGGACGTTGCTCGAACGGTGCTGACAGAGGAGTGTGTTTTACCCATGGGAGTGTCTCACCACGGCAGTGTGACACTCATGAAGTCCTACACACATATACACAGAATAGCACCTGTCTTGGAGAGCCAGTGACAAAGGACTTTAATGCTGAAGAGACTGGGAGTGAAAGGAGGCATATTAAGTGATTTATTGGGGAATCAAATATTTTCATTTGTGTGAAGATGAGGACATATCCCTTTCCAGAAACCTTTATTTTTGTATACTATGTTTTTCTATTCTTTTTTGTTATTGTACTTAGATGTTATTGGCTCTTTCTATTTTGCCTTGGAAACAAACTTTAAAAAAACAAACAAACTTAGGCTACTTAAAAAAACAAACTTACAGTAATTAAAAAAAATGTTAATTACAATGACACAATGATGGTGCAGTGGTAAAAACTAATATTAATTCTTTTTAAAGAAAAAAAAAAGGTCCAAAGACATTGAAATGAGCACATTGTGCAAATAAATACTGAAATATCACGTGAACATAGCAGCCTGACAGTGTTTTTTCTAAGATCTGCCTCAATAGACAGTCACCCATCTATACTCGGTAGAATAAGCAGCACTTGTTCAAACCTGGTTTTATATGGAGAGAAAATGATCATCAGAAATGACAAGTGAGTTTGTTGGAGGGCGTTTACGATTTAAATTGTAAAGATCAGACTAAAAACAGATAAGCAAAACAGTGACGCACAGGAGTTGAGCTTCCGGTTGGTATTTTCAAACTAAAACATACGGACTAACTAAGCTAATTTGTTTTGGTTTGTTTTTATTGTTAAAACGTTGTTGCCTTCACCTGTCACTCATATTTAATCTGGGAAAATAGAGTTAACAACAAAGACTGAGGAGCAACAGTGTAGCTACTGCGCATTAGACGCCCTAAGTAAACTGATTGAAGCTGTGAACTATGTGGAAAATATATTTTATTATGATTGTGGACGTAATATGTTACTTTTGTTGATGTTAATCTTCGAAGCTCATTGATTCCTTGTAAATTGAGTAAAACTTGACAGAGATTATTGTGAAGGGGTGTTGCCTCAGGAATCCCGGAAATTCAGGTGTTGACCTGTTCGCTCCACCTGTAGCCGAAATGTGGATGGACGCTTTTGTGCAGAGAGTGGATTACATGTCGAACATAGACGCCGTCTTGTTTTTGTAGTTCCTATATTCATGTTAAGCGTGTCAAAACTTTCGATGGAAACTTAAATAATGATCCCTGCGACTGTTCGGGACGAAACGGTTAATTTTTCCCCCCAGGCACAAAAGTGAAAGTAAAACGACTCGAGTGTCCTTGGAATTCTTTCTTGTGGTTTTGGAAAATGGCTCGTTGGTCCTACTTATTTGTGATCTTAATCCCCCACCTTGGTAAGTCGGTCACAATCATACTGATGCTTCTTTTTTTAGTAGGCTAAAACTTGACCCTTTTGTGTGGACACAAAAACTAAACTAGACTGCGAGTGGCATTTCAGATTGTGTTTAACGCACGGAGAGAACTCCGTGCGTTAAACACAACATCAGAGTCGTTTGAGCAAAAGTATGCAAGATCTTTAAACTGAAGTATTTACTCCTAATACATTGTAGTAACACAGCGGTAGCCTACACGGTATAATATGATGCAAATTGTCTGACAAGTATCATTATCAGTTTCCTATACTCTGTTGACACAGAGAGCTGTTCTACGTAGTTAATGAGTAATTGTGTGTGTGTGTGTGTGTGTGTGTGTGTGTGTGTGTGTGTGTGTGTGTGTGTGTGCGCGCGTGCGTGTGCCTACCTACTAGCCTAATTATCACCTAACTGTTCTCATTCTTATTGATTAACCAGCTGATTATTTTCCTGATTCATCCATTAATTTAATTAAATCCTGGAAATTGGCGAACAAAAGACTAAAAAGCTGAGCATGATGTTTGTGGACAGCACTCTAACCCCAACTAAATTCATCCACTGTGAAATGCAGTTGAAAGCATGAGAAGAAGCTGAGGTGTTAAAGCAGATATCAGTGGAATGTTTTTGTTAATATAAGTCCTAAATAGTCCTATTTTCCGTCAGCAATCACTTACATGAAGTATTTCAGCCTAAACACGAGTCTCTCCGTCACTCTGCTCTGCTGTAACCCGAGGAGAAAATTTTCCTTGTGGGATACAAGTGTTATCCAATGAGGAGAGAGAACGGCATGAAGGGCTGTGTGTGCAGCCAAGGGATGCGCGTGAATGTGGTGACGTAGCACGAGGACCAATTGATGCCTGACAAGGGCGGGGGCTGCTAACTCATGGTGCGTTCAAGGAAACTCGTACTTTGTGTTTTTCCTTCCTGTGAAGTCATACCAGTTCGATCTGGTACGAGTTCACGGGTCAGAAGTTACGAGTGGCCGTTATAGGGAACTTTCACAGACAACAGGACGGTAAAAACACGAGCTACGGGTTACCTGGAACGCTACCAAGTCGTAGTTGTGACTTGAAGCTGTAACTTACGGTTTCAAAAGCCTGCCTTGAACGCAGCATTAGCCGAAACGGCCGTGCCAGTGATATCTGCTTTAAGTGAATCATGAGTCCACATTAAAGCAGAAGTGAGTGATATATTTGTGTTAATGTAAGTCTTAAATAGTTATATCTTCCGACAGCAATCACTTACATAGAGTGTTTGGACCGAAACACGGGTCTGTCAGTCACTCTGCTCTGCTCTGAGTCGAGGAGAAAACATTTATCGTATCCTACAGTTTTTATCCAATGAGGAGAGAGAACGGCATGCAGGGCTGTGTGTGCAGCCAAGGAACGCCGTGAATGTGGCGACGTAGGGACGAGGACTGTTATGGTGCGTTCAAGGAAACTCGTTTTTTTCCGACCTGTGAAGTTGTACCAGTTCGATCTGGTACATAGACTGTACAAAAAGACGTACTGGTACGATTTCACGGGTCGGAAGTTACGAGTGGCCGTTATAGTGACTTTCACCGGTAAAACAGGTCGGAAAAACACGAGTGGGTTGCCTGGAACGCTACAAAGTCGTAAGTTGTGACTTGAAGCTGTAATTTACGATTTCAAAAGCCTGCCTGGAACGCAGCATTAGCCAAAACGACCGGGTCACTCACTTCTGCTTTAATATTAAGCTTCAAGGTCAAGACTGAGCCTTCACAGTTACATTAAAAGTAGTAATGTCATATTACATTGGAACATCACAATGCAGTAGGCTACATGACGTCACCGATGCTGCACTAGTAGATCTGACTCAACATCTCTCTGACACAATCACTAAAGACTGAACATTTGGGTTTTTACACAAATAAGATTTATTGTATACATTTGTATTGCATTATATTACATTTTGCAGTTAGTACAGTGGCAGCTTATCATATTTTTGTTGTTATCATATACAAGCCTCTACATGTCTCTTCACCTTGTAATTGTCTGTGTCTAGTTTCTGGAGAGACTCCAAAATATGGCGTATATGGGAAGACGCTCCACCTGAACCCGGGCACCACTGGACAACCTGATAATATACTGTGGAAACACAAAGGCAACAAAGTGGTGGAGTTTGATGGCAAGGAGCAAGTGGCGTTCAGCCAATTTCAAAACAGGGTCGATCTTGACTGGATCTCTGCAGAACTTAACATCACAGACCTGAGATATGATGACAGCGGAGAATATGAACTGGAAATAGTGAAAAAGAAACAGGTTCAAATCTTTAAATATACAGTGGTGGTCATAGGTAAGTGTTGTTTTACTTTCTATAAATTGACGAGGCTATATTCTATAGATCAGTTTTCTAAAGATTGTCACTGTATCATTGCGGTATCATCCTCTGTTGAAGCCAAATGTAATGTCACCCACTAGGCTGTAGTTTCGCACATTCTGTGTCATAAACTGTAAACTGTCTTGTCTGTAACAACATCTATTGCACGTCTGTCCACCCTGAGGTTTCTCCGATTTTTCCCTGTTAAAAGGGTTTTCTATGGAGTTTTTCCTCAGTCGATGTGAGGGTCTAAGGACAGAGGATGTTGTTATGATGCCATGTAAAGCCCTTTGAGACAAACTGTTTGTAAAAAACGGGCTATACAAATAAAATTGCCTTGCCTTGTATTCTGTGGCATTTCTTCTTCCCAAAGCCACTGTAGCCTACCTTTTGATTTATTGAGGATATTTGGGGCTTATTAGAGTAAAGTGTAAAGCTTTTGAATTGCATTTTCACATGAAATTGGCAATTAAGAATATTACCATGCAGTACAGTAATGATTGCACTGAGGTGTGTTTTGTAGGTTCAATGTTAATCCATTCCTTCCATGTAAAGTGGAAGTGTGGAAGGCCTGCAAGTATACAGGCAATTAAAACTCTCCCTGTCTTGACCAACAACAAGATGCCACATGCATATGACTGCATGCCATGGTTAGATTAACAATCTAATTACAGTATGTCCCATGTAAAGTTACTTATAGAATCACTTTTATTTTTGTACATTTGGCCGTCACAGTACTTTACTGGTTTAAAATACTTTTAATGAAGTATAATTATGTTGTGTAAAAATCTGCGTACCTCTTTCACCATTGTCCATGCCTAAGTAATCAAGATATTGCATGTTGAAGACAGTAATATCTCTTAATAAGTCACCTATAATTAACATATAACCATGTAATTGGTTTGCCTTTGTATCAGATCAGATGGACTTTGCTCCCTAGAATGTATTGGTACTTTGTTGAAAAGCTGAGGATAGATAGATTTTGACATTGTCATTGTCACTTAAAGTGTTATAATTCTGGTTCTGTGCTATTATACTATTATTTGCAACATATGAGCAGAATGAATCATATTAATAATCCCTGTCACTTCAATTACTGTATCAATTTAATTGTGTTTTAATTAGTTTTGTTTATGTATGGATGTAATTCCTGTTATTGTATAAATGCATGTAACATAAGGGGATCACTTATTTACTCTTCTAGGTTTGCATTCAAGTGTTTATTCTCATTCCTATTTTCATTCAGGCAAGATTTCCAAACCCAAAATATCCTGTGACATCAATAATGGCAACTCTAGTACACATGGGACCCAGGCAACGCTGACATGCTCTGCAGATTCTCGGACCCCAATGACCTATGAGTGGGACTCAGACGGAAAGATGCGGCAAGGCCCAAAGTTAACAATATCTCTAGGGGAAAAACATGATGATCAAACGCACACTTGTACAGTTACCAACCCCATGGATTCTGAAAGGGTCACATTCACTGCTAAGGATTGCTACCCCGGTAAGTTCTCACTTCTCACAGATTCATTGTTCATGCTCTAAAATCCAGACTGAAATGTCCATTTCTCACACTATATGAATACCATTTGAGTAACTTTAATGTGAATAAAGATAATGTGACTTTTGTCTTTCTGTGCAGCCCACAGTATTTTACCTGTAGTGCTGGGTGCTGGCATAGCGGTTGCTCTCATACTGGTGGTACTGGCGGTTCTACTCTACTGTTTAAAACAAAAGAAGAAAGGTACAGTTAAAAATCATAAACCTGAATGATTTCAGTAACAGAGGATAACTATCAGATACACTTACCATGAAATATAGTACTGTATATCAGTATATCAATAGTTGTAGCTGAGTGGAGTATTCTTTGTTATTTAGAAATAAAAAGTTCCTTCAGATGTATCAACAGTCTTGTGCATTGGCAGTGAACACATAGGCCACTGCCATCACTTGATTGTTATCTTTACAAAATATGAAATAACAATATATTGTTTCTTTTTTTCTTTTCCTATATAGCATGTTTTGCAGAAGGTATGTGACACATATCAGTCAGATAAGTGCAGAAGTTCACCATTTGTATTTTTGTATTGATGATAGTCATATTGTCTCATATCTTTTCTGTTTATTAAATAACACATTTTGTATTTTAATCTGTTTCAGGTATTGAGGCACCTCAGAATGAAGATGAACCTAAGAAACTAATCGATAGAACACCCACAATGCCATCTACTCAGCAACTTGACAATCTGAACAGAGGTCATGGGAATAAGACGGGTCACGAGATGGAAAGAGGAGAAGGTAATACTGAATATTACACTCTTGGGGTGATGTACTCTCTAAGCAGATTTATGACAACTTTTTACTATTGTTCAGAAATGCATTTGGGATACTTCACCCAAAATCATTAATTCACCAATTTTCTACTCACTGTCATGCCATGGAAGGGTTTGGAGAACGTTTGGAGTTAACAAAAGTTACCATAGTTCTCACTTTTGAATCATCCAAAACACACACTATGAAACATCCAAATACCTCCATACTGCTCGTCCGCACTGACCCAAGTGTCAGATAAGTGCAGAAGTTCACCATTTGTATTTTTGTATTGATGATAGTCATAATGTCTCATATCTTTTCTGTTTATTAAATAACACATTTTGTATTTTAATCTGTTTCAGGTATTGAGGCACCTCAGAATGAAGATGAACCTAAGAAACTAATCGATAGAACACCCACAATGCCCTCTAATCAGCAACTTGACAATCTGAACAGAGGTCATGGGAATAAGACGGGTCACGAGATGGAAAGAGGAGAAGGTAATACTGAATATTACACTCTTGGGGTGATGTACTCTCTAAGCAGATTTATGACAACTTTTTACTATTGTTCAGAAATGCATTTGGGATACTTCACCCAAAATCATTAATTCACCAATTTTCTACTCACTGTCATGCCATGGAAGGGTTTGGAGAACGTTTGGAGTTAACAAAAGTTACCATAGTTCTCACTTTTGAATCATCCAAAACACACACTTACATCCAAATACCTCCATACTGCTCGTCCGCACTGACCCAAGTGTCAGATAAGTGCAGAAGTTCACCATTTGTATTTTTGTATTGATGATAGTCATAATGTCTCATATCTTTTCTGTTTATTAAATAACACATTTTGTATTTTAATCTGTTGCAGGTATTGAGGCACCTCAGAATGAAGATGAACCTAAGAAACTAATCGATAGAACACCCACAATGCCCTCTAATCAGCAACTTGACAATCTGAACAGAGGTCATGGGAATAAGACGGGTCACGAGATGGAAAGAGGAGAAGGTAATACTGAATATTACACTCTTGGGGTGATGTACTCTCTAAGCAGATTTATGACAACTTTTTACTATTGTTCAGAAATGCATTTGTGTTAAAGGAATACTTCGCCCCAAATCATTAATTCACCAATTTTCTACTCACTGTCATGCCATGGAAGGGTTTGGAGAACGTTTGGAGTTAACAAAAGTTACCATAGTTCTCACTTTTGAATCATCCAAAACACACACTATGAAACATCCAAATACCTCCATACTGCTCGTCCGCACTGACCCAAGTGTCCTGAAGCCGCCACATGAAAAAGTAGTTTGGAAAAAAATAATTTGATCTCTGTTTTTAGCGTTGTTGTAGCAGTAGCTCCCAGTGGCTGCGCGAGATGTGCAAGATTTGCTGCGAGATGTTCTTTTGTGTTTACATCATACATCCAATGGTTTACAACGACGAACGAACATCTCGCAGTAAATCTCGCGCATGCGCACAAACATCAACAGAGCCACTGGGAGCTACTGCTACAACAAGGCTAAAAACAGAGATCAAATAAAAAAAATCAGAACAACTTTTTCATGTCACAGCTTCAGTACACTTGGGTCAGTACAGACGAGCAGTATGGAGGTATTTGGATGTTTCATAAGTGTGTGTTTTGGATGATTCAAAAGTGAACTCTATCCGCTGCCATTATATGAAAATCTGTTGCCAGCCGGACCCCCCCTGCAACTCCAAAAGTGTTTGATTATACAGAAAGTTCTCCAAACCCTTACTTGGCATGATGGTGAGTAGAAAATAGGTGAATTATTGATTTTGGGGTGAAGTATCCCTTTAAAACAGCAGTTAATTGTTTGAGGTATTTGTTTACAATAATGAATAGAGGGAATAAAGTGAAATCATATACAATATATATATATATATATATATATATATATATATATATATATATATATATATATATATATATATATATATATATATATATATATATATATATATATATATATATTAATAACTTTATTTTAATTACAGAACCTGTCATTGATGAATTACAACCAAAAGGTTTGACAAGTAAAAATGTAGTCATTACTGATATATATTACTAAAATTCTACAAATTAATTTAGCTTGTTGTGACTTTTCAGTCCGTGCAGGGTTTGTTGAAGAGCGTAAGAGAATGTTAAAGGCACAAGAAGGTGACCATTGCTATCACTCTAAATCATTGCATGCCCAGTTTTTATGTGCATGGTATCATTTAAAAGTCTATTTGGAGGTCTGGTCAGTTTAAAATGATTGTTTAAATATACACTACTCACTAAAAATTTAGGGATATTCACCTTTCAGATTAAATTTCAGATCTTTAAATGTACTATAACCTTTTCAGATTAACTTAATTTGTACTTCTCTAAACTTTTGAATGCACATGTCCACCTGTTTAATGTTAGTATAACATAACACACATGTTCTTAATGTGATTCACCGCAAAAATCACAAGTGCCACCACTTGTGATTGGTGAATCCACCACTTAATGTTCTGGTTCAATGATAGTTTGTATATTAAACAGTCCTCTTCATCACGCTGTTCACATTTTGACATAATAAAACCAAGACAACACCTATATAACAATTCATCAACAGTACCTGGACATGTCGAGGCTTCAAACAGGGAAGTTCCCGCTGAGCTCAGAGTGTCACAGAGTGTCATCAGCAGGTTGAACAGAGACACAGAAAGGCAGAGAATAGACGTCCTTTGGCCATGTGACAACTTATTGAGACACTGACAGTTTTTGTTGTGGTATACCCACCACTGTTGTTAGCTTTTGTTTCAATTAATAGTTTGACATGAAGAAATTACCATTCCATACTCCTACTTTATTGCCCCACTTTCATGATATAATTTCACTGTAGCATGAACTTTTACATCTTCCATAAATTTCACCCAAAAGTGGAATATCCCTAACTTTTTGTCAGTAGTGTATGTTAAACTAATAAAAAAAATCTATTCTTCTTATTTACAATATGTCATCAGATGGTGAATCCTAAAACAAGTTGACATCTTACGTTTGTTTTGTTTTACCAAGAGTTAAGTGATTCAAACTATTAATCAGTACTTAATTATGATTAATTTCTGCTGGTTAATGTCCGTTAATTGGTTAAACATGTTATTGTTTTATTTTAGCCTCACACACTGCTTGTTGTGTTTGGTTTGTTTGAGAAAACCTCAATTTCTTTGTGCCCTTCTGCCACCTTTCTATCAGCATCAGCTGACATCTCTCAAATTTTGTAAATCTTTTTTTCCACTTTTTCTTAAATTTAATTGAGAAGACTTTGCATGAGGACAAGAAAATCTCTTCTCTCTCTGCCTGAAAAACTTACTGCATGTCAGCATCCGGGCAGCATCTTTTTAATCTTTCTTTTCCTTAAAATTTATAGACAACTGGAAAAACAAAAAGAAAAACACAGATGATGCAGAAGAAGATGAGCACATCAGAGAACCACCAGAGAACATGGTCCAAGAGTATGAACCTTCAGACACTGAGGAAGCAACTCAACCAGAACCAGCTGGTGGGTCGGACCATAGAGAGGACACACAGACTGATGTGGAGACATTCGCTGCTTCAGAACAACCAGGTATGGAAACTACAATGAGATAGATTGAGTAGCCTACAACAGAAACAGACCAGCAAGAAAAAGGAAGAGAAGTTTCTGAGCATGATATGATGACTTGGATACAGTGTTCTTTGCTGGGCAGTACGACCCAGACCAGGATATGATTGTCAACCAGTCAATGGTAAATCTCTTGAATCTTTCTTTTCCTTAAAATTTATAGAGAAGAACTTGAACAAGGAGAACAAAGCTCGTCCCTCAATAGCGAAGAAACCAGCTGTACATCCTTTGGGCAAAGACAAAGATGATGCAGAAGCAGATGAGTCCATCAGAGAAACACCAGAGAACATGGTCCCAGAGTTTGAACTTTCAGACACTAAGAAGGCAAATGAACCAGAACCAGCTGGTGGGTCGGACCACAAAGAGGACACAGAGTCTGCTCCAGAACACCCAGGTTTGGAAACCACACTATCTGAGAAAGGTTAAACACAACAGAAGTAAATTTATCAAGGAGCACTTAGACAAGGACAAGACCAATACCCCACTCCGTCCCTCCTACCTAAGAATTAAAACTGAACTATTTACAGAACATGTCATGGATGAATTACCACAAACAGTTTACACAAATACAAAGAAGTTCATCTTTCTTTTCCTCTTTTCCTGAAAATCTATAGAGAAGAAACCTCCTCCCCCGATAGCCAGGAAGCCAACTGTACAAAACAAAGCGTGTAAACCTTCAGACACTGAGAAGCCAAATGAACCAGAACCAGTTGGTGGGTCGGACCACAGAGAGGACACAGAGTCTGCTCCAGAACACCCAGGTTTGGAAACCACACTATCTGAGAAAGGTTAAACACAACAGAAGTAAATTTATCAAGGAGCACTTAGACAAGGACAAGACCAATACCCCCCTCTGTCCCTCCTACCTAAGAATTAAAACTGAATTATGTTTTATTTACAGAACATGTCATGGATGAATTACCACAAACAGTTTACACAAATACAAAGAAGTTCATCTTTCTTTTCCTCTTTTCCTGAAAACCTATAGAGAAGAAACCTCCTCCCCCGATAGCCAGGAAGCCAACTGTACAAAACAAAGCGTGTAAACCTTCAGACACTGAGAAGCCAAATGAACCAGAACCAGCTGGTGAGTCGGACCATAGAGAGGAGACACAGACTGATGTGGAGTCCTCCGCTGCTCCAAAACAACTAGGTACAGAAACTACACTATCTGAGAAAGATTAAATACAATAGAAACAGACCAGCAAGACAAAAACGAAGACCAGTTTCTGAGTATGATAAGATGACTTGGATGTCCAGTGTTGGGCAATACAATCCAGATCAGGAGTTAATTGTCAATCAGACAATGCTGAAAATCGCTTTTTCTTATTCCCTTTAAATTTATAGAGGAGCACTTAGACAAGGACAAGACAACTTGTCCTCTCACTCCACCTAAAAAGCCTGCACGTCAAATTCCAGTCAATCAGCCAGTCAACAACAGTGATGCAGAAAAAGATGAGTCCGGAGCACCACAAGAGAACAAGGTCCCAGAGCGTGAACCCTCAGACACAGAGAAGGCAAATGAACCAGAACCAGCTGGTGGTTCTGAACATAGTGAGGACGAACAGGCTGAGGTTGAGTCACCCGTTGCTCCACAGCGAGGTTTGGAAACTAAAATATCTGAATTACTTTCAATCTTCATATTGCAAATCCTGTCAACCAGCTAAAAATGGATTTTCGACCGTTCAGGATGATTTCTGCATGTGGTGAATTATAACAGATTGTTAATGAGCATCTCTAATACTTTCTGTTTTTAATTTTACTGATCATGGCATGATTCCCTCTTTGCATGATTCCCTCTTTGCATGATTCCCTCTTTGCAGGTTATGTCATGCGCGTTTCAAGGAGATTTGACAAAGACACAGGTGAAATATCTTGGATAAAAATATTGCATTCTCAGTTATTATGTTGTTATATCATATAAAGGTCTATATGGAGATTTGGTCAGTGCAGTGTCTTGACTTGATACTCACGTTGACATCATAAGATTGTTTTATTTTTTTGTTTTATCAAGAGTTACATTATATAAAATATTAATTAATAATTAAGATGGGTGTTGATTCATTTTCTGTCAGTTAATTTGTTAATCATGTTGTTGCTTCAGCTGGTGGGCTGGATCATAACGGGGACACAAAAGATGATGTTGTGCCATCCACTGCCTCAGAAACCCCAGGTTTGGAAACTACACTACCTGGGATATGTTAAACACAACAGAAACAGACCAGCCAGGAAAAAGAAGAGCAGTTTCTGAGAATGATATTATGACCTGGATATGCAGTGTTTGGTGTTGGGCAATGCTTCTCAGACCAGGAGATGACTGTAAACCAGACAATGCGGAAAATCTCTTAAATCTTTTAACTCTTTTCCTTAAATTTTATAGAGAAGCGCCTAGATAAGGACAAGAGTACTTGTCCTTCCCCTCCACTCAATCAACCAGGCAGCAGCAAAGAAAATGCAGAAAAAGATGAGTCCGCAGGACCATCAGAGAACAAGGTCCCAGAGTGTGAACCTTCAGACACTGAGGAGACAAATGAACCAGACACACAGGCTGATGTGGGGTCATCCACTGCTCCACAGCCACTAGGTTTGGAAACTAAAATATCAGAGTTATACTCAAATCAAATCTCAAATCCTGTCAAGCAGCATTTTACACCTTTCATGATGATTTCAGCAGGTGTTCAGATTGTTAATGACAAAAGCATGAAACATTTCTCCCTAATTCTCTCTGTTTTAATTTGACTGATGATGGCATGATTCACTCTTTGCATGTTTAACTGTCTCTTTGCATGATTCCCTCTTTGCAGGGTATGTCAAGCGTGTTTCAACGAGATTTAGCAAACGAGCAGGTGAAATACCTTAAATGAAAATATTGCATTCTTAGTTATTATGTTGATGGTTTCATATAAAGGTCTATATACTATGGACATTAGGGCTCTGTAATGTCACAAAATAGTGTGAAACCTGAGTTGACATCATAATCGCAGCCAGTTGTTTGTTTTGTTTTACCAAAAGGTAAGTGATTCAAAATATTAATTAATAAATTAAATAGGTTTGATTAATTTTCTTCCACACAATTAATGGTTAATCATGTTGTTGCTTTAGCACTACTACTGTAGCATCATATACATTAGAAATAGCTGGTCTCTCTGACTCCCAACTCCTCTGACTGCTTCTATAGGAGTTAATCTCTTAAATCCCTCTTTCCCTTCAATTTCTTTCCTCTGGGTTTTAGGTTTGGAGAAGGAGCATAAGACAACTGAGTGTGAACCTTCAGACACAGAGAAGGCAAATGAACCAGGCCCAGCTGTTGGGTTGGACCATAGAGAGGACACACAGGCTCCATAACAACCAGGTTTGGAAACTAACTACACTATATTTAGTTATATTCAATCTTCAGATCCCAAATCCTGTCAACCCTGCAGCTACAATTGAAGTTTTCTCAGTCTCCAGCATTGTGCTTGTAATCTGAGTGTATTTGAGGCCACCAGTACTACAAAATATCTTCATCATAAAATTGAGTAATACTATATACCAGTATGTTGCTCGCTATATATTTGCAGTATACTCTGCATTCATACTATTTGAAAGACTTTGCATCTTGTCTGGAAAGAAAATCTTGTGAAAAAAGAGTCAGAAATAAGAATTGAAATCATTTTTATTTGACCTGTCAGTTCGTTGTGGTTATGGCATACAGGCAGTACTGTACTATGGGCTGTGTCTGTTCATGGGGCACACCCAAATTAACTGTCTGATTCACAGAACAAAGGGCGCTGCAGCAGACGTTTCGTTCATTGACTGATTACTCTTTACAATGATCATAAAAGACGATAAGACTTGACTGTGTTCTTCCTCATAGTAGAGAGAATTGGCGGCAGCCAGTGAGAGCCTCAAAAAAGACCACAACATTTCTCAGTTTTGACCTCAAAATGTATCTATAAAAGCACATGTTAAAAGATGGAAAAGCTATATGGATTCAACGTATTTAATGCAGTCCGTTGCTCAAGTGGGTAACCGTTTCTTGACTTTGCTCATTGGTAAGTCTCCCATTGAGTCAGACTGATAGTGACTCATTTCAAACCATGACCTCATTGATTTAACCTCTTTGCAAAGGCTGAGCAGGTAGGTGCAGTTTTTGTTCTGATTTCTTTACCTTGTTTTCTCTCTGTTTCAGAATCTGATATGTCTCCTCTGATCTGATAATTCCCATCCTGCAAATGGCACAACAATGGCTCTCCAGATGTGGGAACAAAGAACACTGCTGGTGAACACAAAGAAGGTACCAAGTCAGATCCAGTTAATGGAGAAACCACAGAAAATGATCGATAACCAAACTCACCAGAGGAAAGACCTGACACAGACAACTAGTGAGAAGAAACAATTGTCCTCTGTTCCTAAGCACAATAATTCAGAAACATCTTTTAAAACATGGAACAGGACAACCCACTTGGGAAATGGACCATTGTTGGAGATGAGTGAATCAAACTGTGTAGGTGAGGGGAGAAAAAAGATTCCTCTCAGCAGCCTCAGAGCCCCACGCAAACAAAACTAAAACCGATACCTTTTTGAGTCTCTAAACACTGGCCATGGTGAGCCAGACAAAGACCCAGAAAGCAAAACCAAGAACTGACTGACTGATGAGTCAGAGTGAAGGTAGAACGGTTGTGAAAGACCAGGGGCAACGAATACATTCTCAAAAGAAAGGAAAAAAAACGAAGCAGACGGTGATAATGAAGATGTAAATACCACAAAACAAATGGATAAGATCAATTCAAGTAAAGTGGAGTTACAACAGTATGGATGGCTTTCAGTCCCAAGGCATGATAACATCAAGGTTTCTTTCAAACCAGTTCTACCAGTATGCTTACTCACCAGCCCAGGTATGACAAGCATTATTGTTAGTCATCTTTCAAACATAGAGGAAGACAAATCATTTAAGTATTGTATTTTTTATTTTTTATTTTTTTTTTACATCTTTTTCCCCCTTGATATTTTAGACTAGACACTAAAGTGGCTCTTGTGATGACATGGTCAATCTGTCAGTTGGTCATCCTCATCTTTGGTCCAAACTGAGACTGTTAAATAGATTACCATGACAGTTATGTTTCCCAGAGGATGCACTCAAAGAAAATGCTGGCTTAGAAAAACAAAACAAAAAAAACAACCTAAATTTCCCTACTATGGGACAGAAAACACATGGCATTGGTTTGTCCCAAGTGCTGGGCGTTACCATTTAACAACATCGGTACAGTATATAACAAGCATTAAACCAACACTAAGTAACTTTTCAACCTTCATATAATATTTTCAGAACTTTTGGTACATGGACTTACAACAGGTTGAATGACACCTCTGTCATGGCCTGAGGGGGTCTGTTTCACCTTCACTGGTACTAAGCAGCTTCGAGGTGGATGGTAGAAACCCCTCCACACAAAAAACTACAAATGTGCTGACTGCTTTACGGCAGAAAACTACAGTAAAGTTGAGTGGAGTAACTGATACTGAATACATATGTTTTACATTTCTACTGCATATGCTCTTTGCAATTCTAATTTGTTCACAGCATTGTGCAAAAGAAAAATACACTACAGTCATATATTTACAACAATCATTAAGGTAGAGCTGTGCACAACTGTAAACAATATTGCAGTACATATAGTAACTGAACCTACAGAGTACTGTAAATCATTCCTGCACATCCAGACGTTCCTGTCTGTCTGGCCATATATTTTCATCTACATCACTCTGTCAATTGTAGCGATTAAAAACAGATTCAATATTCCCAAAGGTATTGTCATCTCTCTCAACCTTATGTCATTGTTTGCAGTCACCATTGCACAAATGGCTTCCTCTTGTTGCGGAGTGATCTTCCACCTCTGTGAGGTTGTCTTGCAATCCTATGAGGTGCAGAGTAAAATTACAGTAATGCACAGTATACTGCATCAACGCAAATTACTGTAGTGTACAATACTGCAAATATGGCAAATCTTTATTGTAAGTGGGTTGCTGTAATACACTACAAAACAGTAAATCTTTACTGTAGTAAAGCTGTAAACCTAAATGTAAAAAGTAAAAAGTTATTATCCCACTGTAAGCTTACAGTAATGCCTGGCACAATGACAGTAGTGCAGTGCAGATTGTTTTGTGCTAAATTACTGTCTAATACTATAAATACCTGCTCTCCCTGAAATGTTTGAAACTAGTTTAACAATTTTGTATGTAATGACTCAAGAAACAAAATGAGGACTATTAGTTTTATAGTGAACGACAATTCAGCATTCATAAAGTTCATTTTGACTGACAAGACATAAGTAAATGATAATGTTATAAAACCGCATGTATGAAAGCAACTGATACAATTTGTTCAGAGGAATGAGAAACTGCTACTATCATGTGCACAAATGACTAAATGTTGTGGAGGTTGAACTAATAGTTATGAAAATCACACAAACACATTTGACACCTTTGCCAAAACAAATGTTTATAACATTTAATACACTGCACTGTTTTTTTTTTTTTTTTTAATCTCCAGTGTGTGTGTGTGTGTGTGTGTGTTTTTTTCACATTGCATTGTATTTTTTTTTCATTGTTTGTGTCTTGCATGAAAGTGTGTCCAATTAAAATGTTATTTTAGTACTGAAATGTATATATTTAACAGTTTTAATTGGGTGATCTCTAAGCAAATCTCACACTATTACGCTCAGCCTTACTGATAACCAGCAGGAACTTGTAATAGAAGTGAGTTTAATTGAATGTTTGACTGTGCCCGGACGGTGCTAGTATCCTTCTAGATTCATAAAGGGCTCAATTTATATTATTTTATGATGTTGTGACATCCTGTAAAGTGTTTGTGCACATTTTTAATCATTAAATGCATTCAAAATCAATATATGTTTTGATGGTAATATAACAGGAGGTTATATATCAACTTCTCAGACTCTTGTCTCGCTTGTCTTGTTTTTTAAAGCTGAATGAAGGGGCAAGAAAACTCTAAATGTGGTGGTGGTAGGGTGTACATGAAAATCAGTACTGCAATGAAATAAGAGAAAAACAAAGTATTAGACAGCTTAGAACTTCAACTGTATAAAAAAAAACACAGAAACAAACTGCGGACAGTGTAAAATATCTTTGTTCCACTAGGGGGCAGTGTTTATCAGCCTTTACCTCTAGTTACACTCTGACGTTTAAGCTGGGATGTAAGAAATGAGTTGTTTTTTGGAACTCATCATGGTTGAAGGACATCCTTGGCTATAAAGACAGGCTCAACTAATACATAACAGAAAAAATATCACGGTGACGTGTGGCTTTACAACATATTACTGCAGAACATTTAACTGTAGTCTGAAACATTCATGTTTGCGATCTTGTGCTGTAGATTGTGTGAGGAAAAGGAGCTGTGTAAATGAATGATCGATAAATGTGTGGGTCTGAACCGGTTCAAGGATAAAAAATTCAGCAAAATTCAGAGACAGCGTTGGCAGAGTTGAAAGAGAAACACGTCTGATTGGACACTTGCATCACATTTTGTATCAGTGTCTGACGGAAACACAGTTCAGTGGAGGTCTACATTGCATTCAGTGAGGAGCAACACAGCTGCAACATTAAACTAAACAGTCTGATCAACCTAAACCGCTCAGTGACGTAGAGGCATATAAAGCAGGTTCACCCACCGCTGGATGACAAGCTGTTGTAGATTTCCGAGGGCAGCGCGCCGGGCCATGTGAGAAAGTCATGCACGATTAGTTTAACCTCTGAGTCGCGGAGAAGCCTGTGATCTGCTACCACCTGGCCTGTGGGTTCAGGGCACAAGCAGAGAAATGAACGCTATCATATTTCTGTGGTCGCAACAAACACTGAGGGGGGATATTGAAGTATTGAATTATTTGTGGAGATTGGGGCTCTTGCCTCTTCAGACATGGGTCACAATGTGGTTCCACTGAGACGTTGCTGGTGTCCTGATGGCAGCAGGGAGGCTCATGTCCTGGCTCGGAGTTGTCCAGTGAAGCAAGACTTTGTTTTTTCATGCCAGGACATTTTTATTTAAGTATCATTATAATCATCTTTGGGATGGCTGTTGTAGCTGAAGGGCCTTTAAAAAAAAAAAAAAGGTTTTCCTAGATATTGCAACAATAACACGTCAGTCCATATTTTTCAGCTGGCCAGGACGTGCCCTTATAATGCACACAGTGCATTGTTTCCTTTTCCACATCGTATAGTTACATTACATTACTGTGCAGTGTTCTCTCAGGTACTGGCCAAATTACACTGTTTCCCCCTCAGATTGTTTAGTTACTTTTTGGCTTTGTTGCAATAGGATAAGGTAGAAAATAAAAAAGAAAGAAAAATGGGCCACCCTCCAGAAGTGCTTTTTATACCAGGTTGATTAGCATGCTGGATTGTTTAAATTGCCTCCTAGAGGGCTGACGTGAAATCGAACAATATCCTCTGACTTTAGAGACTAGCCCCATAGCTTCTCATTTATTTTTATGCAGAGTTAGGACAGAGCCTTGGCACTGCTCCACTGCTCTGAGGAAGCAGGGGCAGAACCCGCAGAGACTAAGTCTGGGTAGTTTAGGACACATCAATTAATATCAGCTCAATAAAAGTTCTTGGCTTTGTCTGGGTCCTACTTTATTGTGACAGTGCAACCTTGGTGCCCACCATAATTATGTGGATAAATTGTTAAATGTGGTTGAGACATTATAATGAAATAATGTCCTTTTCCTATCTCTATAAAAGGACCTCTATTAAACCCTGATTGTCTTTGGACCCTGCTTTTACCGTATGAGGAGTAATGGCAGAGCATTGTTTGTCACAGTTATTATTATACTATATTTTTAACGAGGCTTTCCTCTCGAGTGATGATGTTTATGGCTGTATGTTTGGGTCCAAATCAACCTCCGTGCTTTTTTATTTTTCTGCTAGCATTGGGTCATCATGTAAAATTCAAGGGTGCCCTAGGCAGGAAGATTATTATACCCACGGCAGTACCCAACACAGTGGAAACACTTATTAATATGCTACTTATTTACCTATAAATGCTGCAAATGGGGCTGATAAAATAGATTTAGGGCAAGTTGCTTGAGTGTCCTCACTGAACTTCTCAGAAATCAGGGTAATTAAAGCAACTTCAAATATATCTCAGCTCCTTTGTAATCTTAATAATGGAGGCCTTGCTCTGCAGGTCCAGATCATTGCGGAGATTTGTTACAGTTATTATGTTGTCATCATTTCAGTAATAAGGAACTTAATTTGGGGTAGGATGTTATCTTGTTGTGTCTGAACAACACAGGGTCTACCAGACACACCGCTGTTGCCATGTTCATATTTGGTGACCACAATATAAACACTGGTTATTAGACCTCCCTCCTGGCTGACTGAAGGTGTGCGTAGCGGCAGCCATGTTTGCGTGAGTCCTGCGGTGGATTCCTTCACATCAGGACAGCTTAAAGCTAATTACAGAGTCTCAGACATCTCCTTGTGGCCTGGCAAGGGTTTGAAGATTGGTCACATCTTTGTGTCTGCGCACTTTCTCTGTCATACAAAGTCTTGGCAATAATTTCCATCTGAAACATCAATAGCAGAGTCGATAAGTAAATATTTTCTTTTGAATGGCCAGGAAAAATCTTGGAGTATTTACATGTTTTCATTATGGCTTCTCTTGGGCATTTGCTTCGGAGACAGCTTTCATCTTTGTGGTGGGAACACAGAAGAACCTGGCCTAATTTGTGCATTTTATCTAAACAGTATGGGCACACAGCTAAGTATGAAACAGAGCCAAACACTACATAGCATAAAATAGACTAACCTCTCATCTAAAGTGTTAGAAAACATTAGTTTGACATTAGTATAACATGTGTATTGTTTTTAGACGCACTAGAGTGGCTCTTGTGATGACATGGTCAGTCCGTCAGTTGGTCATCCTCATCTTTGGTCCAAACTGAGACTGTTGAATAGATTACCATGACAGTTATGTTTCCCAGAGGATGCACTCAAAAAAATGCTGGCTTAGAAAAAATAAAAATAAAAAAAACAACTTAAATTTCCCTGCTAAGTAACTATGGGACAGAAAACACATGGCATTGGTTTGTCCCAAGTGCTGGGCGTTACCATTTAACAACATCAGTATTTTATATAACGAGCATTAAATACGCCTTTACACATTAGACACCTTTGCCAAAACAAATGTTCATAACATTTAATACACTGCACTGTTTGGTGTAATTAAGAGAGGTGATATCAGAGGTGTAGTGCTACTGGTTTAAATACTGGAGCTGGTAAGTTTCACTTTGTTTCCAATGGTATGTAACCACTGTTACTGCAGTGACAAGTTCACATAGACCAGTCAGCTGTTAGCATATTTAGCTGCCAAGGTACTCAATTCTTTGTTGGCAGTGGCTCAAGGTAATATAATAATGGCCTCATTTCATGTCAGTATTGAATTCATAATGGGCAGACTTCACAGTTAACATAATTGTCACTTAACAGTAATCTACCACAGAATCCTGCCCACCATGTATTGTGCAAATTTCTGGATGCAAGATCAATCCTGACAGTTCTACAATAGCTCAGGGGGGAAATAAATGAATGAGCAGTTAACTCAACTTAGCCGGTCAACTGTAAATGGACCCAGCAAAAACTATACCGGGAATTATGAAGCAGAATAATCAGCCCGCGGTGCAAACATTGCGACCATGGTGAACACGGTGAAAGTGTCCTGATGTTACCATTTAGCATTAATATACAGCTTAACGGTACAGCCTCACAAAGCTGCTGGGATTACTGCACTCTTGGTCTCTTCCTCTGTCAAGAAAAGTCGGTCGCAGCACAGATATCCGTTGAGACAGAAACCAAAAGGCTGGATAACACATTCTGACTTTGACTCACATACTATATAGCCTTTCAATGAGCTCCACTCATCATCTGGTTTCACACTCTCCTGTCTCCGACAACCAACGCCATATGACGCTATTTGTCAAAGATAAGATCCACGCAAGTTGTTGAAGAGTCTCGACGTTGCATTGCGAAAGCTGTCACAGGACCTTATGTTTTCCATTTCAGCACATTTTTAAGCTACTCTGTAACTTTTTTTTTGTAATTAACTTTGGTGTGGAAAATGTATGCATTTCCCTTTTCAAGTATTGGAAATTTATGCTTTCAGCACCATGGACAGACAGTTTGTGAGATCCAGCAGAGGGAATCACTTTGTTTTTGTTTTCTGTTGTCATGTGCATGTGTTTCTGTAAATACTTTTCTCAGCAGTCGAGTCGCCGAGCTCCGAGCATTGTCAGCTCTTTATTTGAACAAGCTGCCTGTCAATGTGCCACGCTGACGTATCTGCGCTTGTGCACTTGCAGAACCTGACACAATTCTCCTGTGGCAAAATGGAAAACACTTGCAGCATACCGCCTGCCTCGTATTGTCTGATGGAAAGATTAAAGCCAATCCAAACAAAATTCACTCTCTCCAGCTCTGAGTTGGTCGATGGCGAGACCACCAGAGGGGAACAGCGCGCTCAACTATGTCATCAGATCACATTATCATTGATCTCTCCTGCTCTCCTCCATCTGTCTTTGTCTTCCTGGGCCTGAACTGTGCTTTCAGTAACATTTCTCATGGCTCACTGTTGCCTCTCATCTCGTGAGTGTGACATGAAATCATGATGACTTCACCAGAATAACATATTTGGTATTAGTTGCATCTGTTTTTGTCCAGGATTTCAAAATAATCACCTTTTCTTGACTCTGTTATGAATTTGAGGAAGTATCTCACAAAAAGAGAGAAGAGCATTCATTTCCACCGAACAGCCTCCTGTGGTGCATTCGTTGAACGCATGGAGAATTGATCACAACAATTATCAAATGATGCATTCAAAAGTCTGTAAAGATAATGCAACTGCCGCTTTGAGGTTTTAGCCTCACTGTTGCGAAAAGACAAGGTCGCCCACATGGAGATTTTCATGGAGGTCACCCACATTTAAACTGTGCTTTTGTTAATTGACTCCTCACTAACTGAATAAAACCCTTACTGAACAATGAAGATCTGACCCAAAAGACTGAAATTCCATTTTGAACCGCTATTATGCTAAGGGCAATTATCAGAGTGATACGCACATGTGCAAATGACAATAAACTTAATGAATTTCAGTCTTCAGTGAACAGAATTCTTAAATAGTCAATGAATTATGCTTCTTTTAGTAAAATAATTCCAGAATTTCTGTGGACAATTGTGGCTATTTAAGATTTTTATGAAAATGAGATGTTACCAAAACAAGATGTACGACACTCTGAAGGTCTCTGATGTGGTGGATGTGGAGTCTGAATATCTCTAAATGTTCTCCACATGTCTGGCAACTGCGCTGACCCTTTTTACTTAAACATGCCAGTGTGGATGCGTTCCGCATTGAACCAATGTGCACTGATGTTGTTGTTTTACTTTACATGAGTATCACAGCAGCAAAAAAGAAAAGAGTAAAAATTCCAGTGAAACCCAACTATGGGAGATGGATCTACTACTGTGCCATGTCTAAATTTGGAGTAGAGTAAAGCCTGCCACTCATTCATACATTACTGCCAACAGAGGACTTTTACATACTCCATAATGATGCGTAGGTGTATGGAAAAAAAAACCTCCTGCTGTTAAAGCTCGCTCTCTGAGACAGAGAGTCACTGTATGTGAAAGTGAGTGTTAGGGCCAAATGTTATAATTGTTTATTTGTGTCTGTTGGGTTCGATGGCGGCATGTCACTTCTGTTTCCCGGATCCGTCTGTGAGGGAATGATTCATGTGGACAGCACCACAGATTGTACCGATGATTACCCGAAATAGCCCTGGCATGCAGCAATACACAAGTTTATACGCATGTGCATGCGCAGAGGAGCGCGTGCACAGTATGTCACAGTACGTGGATAAACATTTGTTCATCTATCTCTGTGCACATGAAACACGTCTGCTTGTGTGTGAACATTCCTGCCTTCATGTGCATGTAAGTCTGGGATCTGGTGAGTTTCTCTCCACCCATGGTGGGCCTCTCTCAGCCAGATGGATGGTCTCAGCCAGTGTCAGAGAGGTGACAGCTGGCTGGCCCGGCCTCTCCTGGCCATGCGTCTGGATCCTGTCCTCTGACAGCTCCTGACAGCTCCTGATGGGTGACGCGTCTACCGCACCCCCCCACCCATGAGCTTGCATCATGGAAACTCCTGGTTTACTAAGAAATCAATGATGTCTCACAGCGTGCTTTAATGAAATGTAAATGATATGAGCCACACCCTGGTGGGATGACGCCTGAACTCATAAGTGCTCTAAAGGAAGTAGCCACCCTACTGATGATTGAAAAATTAGGCATTTTTCAATGGCTGTAAAACATGTTTTACAGAGGAAAAGAGTAATAGCTGCTCCACTGCCGTCTGAAATAACACCACACATCTTGCCTGAGATTGAAAGACTATAAGAACTCATGTACCATGTCAAAAACCTCATTAGGTAACTACACACCCTGTCACAAATATCTCTCATGAAAGTCATAAATTAAACTAATCTGGTGCTACTTCTTTCACTTTTGTGTGACACCCCGGCTCTCCCTCCCGGCTCTCTTTTTCTCTGCACTCTCCGTCTTAAGTGGCCTCAGCATTACAGTCAACTCGTTAGAGAGGCTGGAGGTCTTAAGCTGCAGCGACCTGGGGAGTGGTGCGGGAACTGGGGACTGTGTACAGGGACTTTGTAATGTGTGTGAGTCATTATTTTCGGCTTCCATGCGGCAGGCTGAGGCAGGACAAGAGATGGGGCTATGCAGAAAGCAAGCCTGCTGTGTTCTGTGTTAATGAGACAGCTCTGCAGGGATGAGAAGAACACACACAGAGCAACTCAGGAGACGTCTGCTGGCCTCCCAAAGGTAATTCCCTTAAATGAAAAGCAGACTGCATGCTAGTCATTGTTGCATCAAGGGGGTTAGGATGAATAGTGATGGGGTTGTATTTCAACACACCTCCGCATGCTCTTATTACGGGGCTGAGATGAGTGGATGTAGGGTACCTTGTTCAGACACTCCCCGCCGATGCTCCTTCTTAACCAATTATCCTTGACTAGAATGACTTGTGTAACACAGACTGTGTCACGCAGCTTTGGAAATAGATGCTTTATCCTATCAAGGCCTTTTCATTTTTCAGATTAAGAGTTTCTCTTGCTTCCAGCCAAGGACGCCAACAGGACTGAAGTACTCTACATCTGGGAGACATTAAGGACACATGGAAGAGGCTCATTTAAGGCTCTTATTAGCTCACCTGGCGCTTTAAGTAGGACCATTAATATTGATCTACTTAAAATATGAGCAACCTCGGTTCACACATGTCTGTTAGATGAGAAGGGCTCAGTGTCCCCCTGTGCACCGGCATGTCAATTTCAGTCTTGCATCAGCCATCGCTATCAAACTGGCCCAAGCTGTGATTCGACGCTAATAGGCTTTCCAGATGTTCTCCCATGTATTTCATTGAATCCAACACCTCTGCAGGGCCACTGTCCAGCCATAAATCACAGTCTGTGTGTTGCATGAGCAGAATGAGGGGATGTGGCTTGATGCATAAGTCACATGCTTGATTCATGAGCTCACTGCGAATAGCTTGAGGACACAAGTGAAACAATTAGCTGTTACCTTAACCTCAAGGCCACAAAGTCTCTTAAAGGGGTTTACTATCCCCTTTATAAGCTCTGAAGCCCCAGCTCAAAGCCGTGGGGACAGCAGAGCTTTATAAGAATGATTTGGTTTTATGTGGTATTCTTGGATGACAGTCCACCACGAGTCACTGTGCAGTGTTAGCAACAGTTCACGGCTTTATTCGGTTCCGCAAGTGAGCTTCACTTCCAACTGTCTGAGATTAGTCAGGTTGAACAGATGTCTGATAAAATGTTCTGCTCTCATCCATCTAATGCAAATGTACTGTGTGACCAAGGTTGTTATTAATCTCTGTGAAGCATCAGGCAATGTTTTCCTTCCAATAGCCGAGCCAGGCTAAGAGTAGGAATTACATCTGTATCAATATTCAACATGAGAGCCGAACATTTAACACGCACGCACCCGTTCTTTTGCACCTAATTAAATTCCTCAACGTGTAATTTGGGGATCCTCCTCAACCATGTTATCTAATAAGCATCTTAACCTTGGGCTGTCTTCAGTTTATATTGCATGGACCGTTCATTTATCAAAAATGTTATAAATCCATGTACAGAACAAATGTCACAAACTCAAGATGGTTATATTTTACTCTCTGTTTTTTCTCCAACTGCCTTTTGGTTACTGAGGCCTTTGGGAAATCATGCCATTTTAAATCTTTCTCCTTCCTGAAAGGATGTCGCCTATATCCCACTTGCTTTCTTTTTTTTTTTAGCTCTTATAAATGGCCACTGGCGCGTCTGAAGTCTTTTAATGTGCAATCCATCTGCTTCTTGGCTCATGTAGAGGAAATGAGCAGATCCATAATCTATACCTGCGCTGGCAAGTGGATCCGACATGGTGAAGAAATTGATCGATCTGGTGTTAAGGTTTATCTTTCAAGGAGATTTTTGTTTGGCTTAGATATCCCGGGTGAAACAGATATAAAGCCTTTTTTTTCTTCTTCTTCACTATCTTCAGTTCTCCAATACTATGAATCATCAAACATCAAGGAAAAAAAAAAATTCTGCTCCAGACGCCAAACTTTATGATCCGTTACTCGCACGCTGTTAGACATTTCCCAAATAGATCCCCACCCTCAACATGTGTTGGTGTGAGAATTTGGAGTCATGTGAATTTAAGTCGGTATTAACTGTTTACGCCCACATCGCCACATCTGTACAATAAAGGATCTCCGGATTGTATATCAGATTAATCTCACTGCTTAAGATTTGTAAATGATTTGATATGGATACATGCAGAAACATATGCACAACAATACCCATGTCGGAGTCTGTAGTATGCGTGTTATTTAGAATGACAGTAGACTTTTCTTTATTGCATAACATAACACTGATCTCTCTAAACTTAACCCTAACCCTACATACATATTTGCTTACTCTTCAGTGTATATGGGTGTTAAATCTAACATTCTCTTTCTCTTTAAATTCAGCTGATCACGTTAAATATTTAGTAACAAAATAATTATTTCTACATCAAAACTAGGCTGTGTGGTGCAGCTTGTTTTCACTTAAAGATATGTAAATCTCAGTAAACACTTGCTTTAAGTTACTGTGAGGCTAACTTTGAACTTCAGTTTCACATCTCGGCAGTCTCAAGAAGACTGGCACTGTTGCCGCCTGAGAGCTAAGCCAACAACAAAGCGGAGCAGCTGTACTGACTGTCACAAGATCATCCTGTTATTTATTCTATACAAATTACTTGCATATGCTCGGCGCTGCCTTTGCTTCAAGGTTAAAGCTCACATCCCAGCCTGAGGAGAGATGTGGAGAGGACAGTTGGACGAGTGATATATCCACGCTCGGCTCGGCTGTAGCCGCTACAATGTTGTCTCTTGTTCCCCTGCCACACCTCGCAGCAAAGCCCAGACACCGACAGAAATGAGTTCCAGAGATATCCATGTGCAGTGTTCTTGGCCTGTTTGTGATCACACCTTTAAATTCAGATTAAAGTCAAATCAGACGTAACTCAAAGGAGCACCTTCACATGGCAAACAATTACAATCAATGTCATTCGTCTGAATAGAGCTGCCTGGTGTGAAGGGACTTGGAGACAGTGATGATGATGTGTTCTTTCCATATCAAAGGAGTGATACCGGTCTAAGAATCACTGTACGTCGTCCACATGTGGTGAAAGTTCTGACTGATAAATGAAGAAACTAATTAGAGGAAGTTGTAAAGTGGCGCTATACGAGGCCGCTGGAGCTCCAAGTCCAGATATCTCGTCACCGTGTTTTGCAACACAACATGACGACATGTCAGGATGTTCTGCAATTGGCTCAGATGCATGACAAGCTGATATTAAGCCCAGCGCTCGCCATGTGAGGAGATGAGGCCTGCAACAGCCATCCTCCACATTCATCCCCGGACTTGTAAATGTCAGCACAGGAACTGTTGTAGACATGACATGCCAGCGAAGGTGCATGTAAACAAAAATAGGTCATAACCTGGATTCCATTACAGTACATATGTGGCCTCCTGCCTCAGGTTCTGTACAGTAACTGGGCTGTGCTGTTGCTCCACTTCCATAGCTCCGGCTAAAGTGGAAGATGTATTTGTAATAGCCTCTTTATATGCTACAGTAAGGTCATTTGTAGGAAATAAATCATAATCTCATTTGGGCTTGGTACCAATTCAAAGGTAGCGAAGTCAATGACACCATTAACAATAGCGCAGACTCGGAACCAGCAACAACAAACACACTTTTATTTCACTTCCGAGTTGAGTTCCAGGAAAATTTTATGACATTTCAGGTCACTGGCAGTTTGTTAGTGAACTTTTCATATTTAATAAAATTCATTGATAGCAAAAGCAATTGAGGGGGGAAAAAAAGATTGGAACACATTTTTCTCTTAAAGTCTGGGCTGTTCCACTGGGAATAGTATATCCACGTGTTCTTTTCCTTGACATTCTCCTTTGCTTTTTAACAAGCTCGCGGAGACACATAAAGCCCTTTTCGTCTATCCAGAGAACAAGGTTGATGCAACTCCTCTGAGTGGATTCTCGGAGGAATTCTCCTCCTCCAAATGCAAATCAGACTGCAAAGAAAAAAGAAATCAAAAAGCAATCATCATATCGTGCACAGTGGCTTAAAAATTGTTTTAAGATTCCTACAGCTGTGTGGGTTTAGACAAACCAGCCTGCTTGTTATTGTATGAACCAACTATCCACCAAAATGGATGCTATTTCATGTGCCATTGTATCAAGTGTCACCAAATCCTGAAGTTTCCCTTGTTCTTTTCTGTTTTGAGGCACGTTTCCTTGTTGTAACACAATTCATAAATGCTGTCCTCAATAGGATGTAATGATTAAGATAAACACTTTGATGGTATGCTTTTGTTTTGAAATATAGATCTATTATGAATGGGCTCCTGACAAACAAACACATGTCTAGCTTTCCCCAAACGTCCTCAGAGGTTTGCGAAGCTTAGAAAGAAACAATACCACAGTGATCATGAAAGGGAATAGCAAATCCTCTGCATGTCATGTGCTCTCACCATATCCATCAGCTTGAAAGGGGTGCTTTAAAATGGGTGGACAAAATATACATATCCCTGGATTTGACATGAATTATTTGAACCTCTACTGGGGCATAAATCCACCCTGTCCTAATCCTGTGGTAACTTGTAAACAGTCTACTGCTCACATGACATGCCTCATAACCAATGAAGCATTTTTCAGCTCCTTTCTTGTCTTACAATATGTCATGCTTTGAACATTTGCTTCCATAATAATTCTGATGTAAAGTCAATAGATCGTGGTTTTCTTCCTAACGTCCCATGGTGTTGTCGTGCTGTCTCTCGCAGGGGTGGTGCCAGAGCGGTGGCCTGCCCCCCCAAATAAAATCTGTTTGCAATGAGAAGTAAAATGCTTTAAAAGAAATGGAAAATAACTAAGAAGATATAAAATGCCTAAAAGGAGATTGCAAAGCAAATAAAAAGATGCAAAAGGACTGAAGATATACAAAACAATGAAAGATGTCTGAAAAAATGCTTCTCAAAAGAGAAGGGAACACAAAACAACCAAAAATGGATGCAAAAGGCCCAAAACATAGGTGAAATGAGGAAGCAGGGATGTGTAAGTGTAAGACATCAAAAAAGTGACTCAAAAGAGACAAACAGCCACCACAAAGGGATGCAAAGCAACCAAAAAGGGTTGGAAAATGACCCAAAACATATGCTAAATGATTAAACAGAGTTACAAATGAATGATAAACAGCTAAAAAGAGTTTAAGTGACTCAAAAGAGACGCATACTAGCCAAAAAGGGACAGAAAATGGTCCCAAACACATCATTCAATTTCAATCATTTCGAGACAGCAACAATGCAACCATTACTGTTAAGAACTTGGGTTGCCGTTTTGAGCTTTATAAAACTTACCTAACCTTTCATTTTACAAAATGTGCCCCCTTCTGTGACCAGTCTGGTCCCCCACCCCCCTTGGTACAAAGTTATCATTTCTAAGCCTGCCTCTTGGTCTGCTGCTTTGTGAGGTGACTGCATGCTGCAAAGTGTCCAGACTGCTTGGCCCCGACCTTGGCTCCATTCATTTGAATCAGAAAGAGCTTTTCACTGGATGCTGCTGTACTCACAGAGGAGTTGGACTCAACTCTCCTCTCTCTCTCTCTCTCTCTCTCTTTTCTTGGACTTCACAATAACACTGTGCCGAGGGACAAACATTCTTCTCTTTTACTGCAAACCTTATATAAGCTTTCACTAGCATAAATGATTTTTCTTGCAAAAGTTAAATGTATGCCCCGATTTTTATGATTTGATCTGAAGCACATGTGGAGAACACCTACGATTGTGAAGCCATACTGTAGCTGTAAAGCGAAACAATGCGTGATGTTTTTTTGTCCATGTGGTCACAGATATAGATGCTGTCATTTTTTTCGGTGACTTACTGAATTAATTTTGCACTCAGCTCTGATGAACCCAAAACGTCACAATCTCTGGGATAAATTCGCAACAGAAAACGTGTCTTTCGTTTATAAATGACGAAAGCATGCTGTCATGTCAGACGTACCCTTTTTTCGCCGAGAGTCCAAGGCTCTGATCAGTGGCATTGTACGCTTCTTCCTCGGTATATTGTACAGGCGTCACTGCACAGGCCCCTCTGCCCTCATAAACACATCCAGAAGGGAGTGATTATTTCTCAAGATGTGGAGATGGAGGACTTGCCAGTTCATGCCTCTTTATGAGTGTTTTGGCATGACGGCTTGTTCCGCCTCACAATGCTTTTGTTCCTCTTGTTAGAGAGGAGATGCTTATCCCAACCACCCTGTGGGCCATGTGTCTCTGTCACCTTGAGCTGCAGCGACTGGGGCTGAGAGAAACAGCACTGTGGGTTTCTGTGTTTGTGTCTCCCTCCAGTGAAACGCGCCATATCAAGTGTCCCCAAATTAGCAACAGTATTGCAGGTCATAAAACATGGCATCTCCTTTAATCCACAGTGACACGACCATGCCCGCATTCTCTCATGTTGCAACATCAGGAATGCATTTTCATCTAATATGGGGCTTCTCGGCCGTGTTCGTGCATTTTTGTGGGGACCAATTTGTCCCCAGATTGTGAAATTTGAAGATGTAATAAATCAGAACATTTAGCGGGGATATTATGAGTAGTTGAAGTGTGGGCTTTGGAAAAAAAAGGGAAAAAAATGAACTCAGTTTTTAAGAAAGAATTTTATTTTCCCTTTTTTTTGGAGGGGACGTCTAAATAAATGCCAGAGAGTAAGTTTGTTATTAAAAGGCTCAGATAAGCTTTGATGGGTCAATTCTTGAAGCTCGACTGTGTCTTTTATTTTTATTTTATTTAACCTTTATTTTACCAGGCAAATTGCTTCATCTTGTTTAATCTTTTATCTTCAATTAGCGCCAGAATCTGATTGCCCTAATGTTTCCTGTCCAACACAAGGGAAAGGTCAGATCATTTTGCACAGGATTATTTGTGATCAGTTCTCTACAAATATAGCTCTGAGTCAAATACATTTCACTGAAAGATCAACTGATATGTTTGAAATCTGCTGAGGAAAACTTTTTAAATTGACCCTGTGGTGATTTTTTGTCAAATTGGGTTGGATTTTCTCCAAAGAACAACAAGAAATATAACAATCTTCACTCCATTTTTCTCTTTTTAATTCAGAAAATTGAAGACAAACATTGACTGCACTGCAAAACCATAAAGAAAACCATCAAATTATGATATTTGTTTAAAGTCGCTGTGTGTTTATCTGCCTCTCTGTGTGTCTGCAACGCGCTCTGTAGTATAAACTCAGCAGTTTCTGTTATGAGATTTGTGCTCTCTGGAGTCAACAAGACTGACTAATGAAATCATCACAAGTCCTCAAAGACCAAATCATCTCTGAATACCTATCATTTTAATTATATTGTACAAATACTACTGGCTCTTTTCCCAGACCTATACGTACAGAATCAGTCACACAAGATTGGGCTTGGCAAATGTTTATTTTCCCAAATACCAAATGGGACCCTGGGGATATTATGCTTCATTCCACTTTGTCTCTCACTTCAAAGGCACTGCTGGGAATCGACTGACATATTTCACTGAGCTTACTTGTCCTCTGAACAACTATGAGACGCCGAAAAAAGCACATTATATAGCATATGCTATGTGTGCTTTCACTCCATAATTTCTCATTTTCAAAAAAGCATTCTTTACCAATGAATAGTGTGAGTCTAGACGACCAGACAAGCAACACAATCGCGATTTCTGATTCTACTTAGGGATCTTTATTTCCCATGGCCAAGAATTATCCTTTTTGCATCAACATTAGGGAGGAATGTGCTGGCTTCATACCTAGAGACCTCATAAATTAAAATGTGTAGACAAATTACACACGATGGCAACAAAAAAAATAATAAAAGTTAGACGACAGAAATGTGAGCTGTGTATTTAGCAGCATGCTGTTTGACTCTCTGGCTCTGTAACAGAGCTTTTATTATTGTGCTGCTTCCCGGTACTCCTCAAACAAACTCTCACCCTCGCTTAATTAAATCCTCGATTGAAAACGTGTTTGTGGAAAGAAAGGAGATATTCCATGCACAAAATACTTTTGCAGACAATTCATGGCCCCTTGTTTTCCCAAAGAGAGCTGCTCTCACTCCAACCCAGATTGTGTCTGTGTTTGTTGGCTTATAAGTGGGTGAATTTATTTCTAACAGTTTTTTTTCCTTTGTTTCCTTTTCTTCTTCTCAGCGTCTTGGTGGTGGAGTTTTACACTGTTGTAAGCTGACAGTCAATAAGAGGCCCCGGGTCACACCAGCAATTATAACACTCAGTGAATCCAGGTTTCCATACCTGCCATTGTGCTGAAGTTTTACGACTCTAATGAGGCATCCTTCTTACCCCGGTCAGGAGAAACTTGCGTTCTTGGTTTGTTGTCAATTCTCACTAACTCCATAATGATTCATATCTTCATGATGGTTGTTTTTAAGGGCTAGGATAAAGTCTGTAATTCTACCTCCGGTAATTCCTTCAGGCTTTTCTTGGGATGAAAAGATATGGTGCTTGCTAATGATCCACCTTGAACCTGCAATGAAACCAGCTGGAGGTTACTCTCCAAAACCACTCCTCACTTCGTTTTTTAGCGTGTTATTTTATCTGTCTCTTAGCCTGCAAGCGACTGTTAATGATTTTGATGTCATCACATGCTAATCCAGACTAAAACTATTGACTAAAGCCACTTGACATGAAGTATAAAGGTATTCCTCATAGAGGGAACTTGTTCAAGCCACAGACTAAAAGCATGCGTACTGTAATGCTGCTTTTCTGCACATGCTTCATGGTTTGGGGATATTTTTGGCACAGCGAGCAAGGGAGTCCACGACAATCTGTGCTGTGGAGGCGACAGGCCTGTCATGATTGACACATTTCAAGTGGGATTTGCAAGGACTTGAAAGACCATGAGTGCATTAGTGGAGGGAGGACATGATGCCAGAGGCAACACCTGTAACATGAGTTGCATGAGTTTTAAATGAAGTAGCATTACAGTCACTTCCAATTTGTGCTATGTAGTGAAATTAAGTATAGCAGCCAGTATAAAGTCCAGAGAAATATGAATCCACTTGCTTCCCCATGTCTTGACACTCTCATTCATGTCTCAAGTGATTTTTTTTTACTCAAACAGTAAAATCATGGGGAATTTGTCTTTTCATTCCATGCATGTAGGCTTGCATTCAGAGGCCAAATAATCTCCATTAGGTGGAGCATGGTGGCGCAGTGAGCAGGAATGCACGAGGCATTGGTAGCTCTGAAAGTGTATTTACTGTAATGAGAAGCAGACAGGAGGAACTCTGAGCTGCTATTGTTGTGCACAGGTTTGCTTTGGATTCCTGTCTCACCCCTGCAGGCTACAGACCCATGAATATTTAAATAGGAAAGGGACTTCCTCTTAACATCAATCAAAAGCCTATCTATTCAATTACTGGCCTCAGATCTGAGATGTTCAACCAACAGCAGCTTCTGATGAGAGGAAATTCAGCCCGTGGCAATGCCCGTGAATATTCCAACCATGTGGACAATGAGTCAATTAAAAACAGCCCCTCAATGGCTGGCAGGGCTTCAAGAGAGGAAAATCACTGGATATTTCTTCAGTGACACTGCACTTGGAAGAATTTCATAAGAAGTTTTAGTCGGTTGAAAGGGGATAAGAATACAGCAGACTAATCGCAGTAAAGAAATATTATCCACTTTTCCAGAATGAAAATTTAACTCAATTCAGTATTTTCTCATAAAGTGTGGTGAATAGGCTCAAATTCAAAGGCACTTTCTCTCCCTGAGTACATTTCATCCTTGATAAATGCCAGAGGCTAACCCTGTTTCTTTTGTACAAAACGCAAGTGAAGGCATTAGAGAGTGGGTGTGTGGGTGTGTGTGAGAGAGAGTGTGTGGGAGGCCAGGACTGAGATGGGATCAGATACACAAACAGTATGTTAAAAAAAAGAAGAAGAGAGAAGAAGTGATGAGAAAGAAAAACAAGAGCTCTGGACACCTGTTCAAAGACGCTCTGTTTGGCCCCTGCCATGAGAAAAAGATGACTCACACTGGCGGGGGATCAGTTGATTAGAGGTGTGTCATGTAGCAGCACCAACCATGTCTGTCAGTGAGTGAACGCACACAATAGTCCAGCAATCTTATTTAACCACAACAACAGTGTAGCTCAGCTTGCAGAGAAGCTGTGCTTGACACAAACCTATCCTCCACTAACAAGAGCCAGACACATCAGCCAGAGTGCTATTCTTGGCAGCGGACACTGATCGTCTATGAAAGACAGATCATGCAGGGAGGCCAGAGGACTACTAGAGGGATTTTACAGCGACCACTACAGTGGTTAGTTAATATAATGTTTGCTTTTTCTATTATCTTTACATATTGTGGCTTCCTGTTCGTGATTTGGTCATAGCCTACTAATTGAGTTAATCAAAGATCAGGGTGTCCATGAGCAAAATGGACAATTTAATCTTATGAAGAGTAGAAAACCATAGAAATACGGCAAGGAGATGAATAAGCAGTGTTGATTAAACACTACCCTGATTAAAGGAAAAGTTGGATATTTTGTGAAGGACATTTGATTTTCAGTTTAGGAATAAATGAAAAAAAATCAATACCACATACTTAATGCCAGTTAAGTATGAAGCTAGATTCAAGAGATTAACTCAGTTTAGCATGGGATTGGAAACAGGAGGAAAACAGCTAATCTGGATCTGTCCAAAGTTAGCACCTTAAACCACACTTAGATAAAGGGGCTATTTGCCATTTAATGGCATTTGGTACCCAATTGTATAATTAACAGCTACTTAACCAGTCCAAAAGAAAATTGCAGTAGCAAACTTAACTCCTTTACACGCTAAGAGTTGCCTCCAGCGCTGGGAAACAATGCTAATGTTGTTGTTGTTTTGCTTTAGCCTATCACTTCTTTTTTTTGTCTTAGCTATCATGTCAGCTTTCCGTTCAAGCTTTCTGGTAAAGCTAACATGCTTACCATTTCACACCAGTCTGTTGTGACTATCCCATCATTTAAATACAATGATGGCTTTGGAAGACTGGTTAATAAACAGCTGTTAATGTTAGCTATGTACCAATATTAAAACTTACTTAAGGCTGCAGAAAAGAAAATTGAATTTGAGCCCAGTGTGGGTCCTAACATTAGTGTAATAACTCATCTACCAGACGATGTAGCCCAAACTTTGTGCACAATTCTATTTTCGAGTAAATCCGGGATGAAAGTGTGGTATTTTTTTCTGCATTGGATAATGCAGGCGCACAAATTATACGTCATCCTGCTCATGATTAATCAGCTACTGATATTGGATCTGTCATCCGTCAATCAAACGTCTGAGACACACACACCGAGCTCGGTCTCTTACTTGGGTAAACGGCCATTTCTGAACACCTTTAAAATAGCTCCTGAGCTATGAGCTATGGCTAGGAATGGCCTACAGTATGTTACTTGTTGGCCGAATAGTCAAGTTAACATGCTGCCTAAACGTACATGAAAATGGCTTCAATCTAGCTAAAATTAATCTTGTTTCCAAATTTGTCATCTGCAATGTTTCATGTGTAGCCTACTTATTTTCTACAGGTGCACAAAAAAAATAGCTCCACAACACTGAAAAATGCACTCATAGAGCTACATATTTTTAAAAGTATTTCATCGTCTGTAGTGTATTAGTGTGATCAGAGCTTAGTATATAATAAATCAAAAACTTTGCCATTTATCAATTCCTGGTTTTATTTTTAAGTATGTGTATAAGTCATTTGTTAAACATTGGGTTGACTTTGTTTGAAACACAGTATAATAAGTTTGCTTTTACGTGAGATTAATTGAAAGGCAATCCAGAAACCCTCTAAAGAGATGATGGTGAAATATTGTCGGAGCTGAAAAGGAATCTGCAACGCATTAAGAGCCTCGCTCGGAGGAGCAGATGAAAGGCTCTGCCCTTATATTAAAAGAAACTGCTGGGGAGGTGAAGGATTCTCCTCAGGAGAAATCAAAAACACTCTTTTCCCACTGGCACACAGACAGTAACTCACCGGCTGTCAATCCATTTTAATCAAATTACTGTGATGGTTCAAATGCTCTATTTTAAAACTGGAATGACATAAGTCCGGGACATTGCTAGCTTGCATTATGAAAGCTGTTTTCAATCACATCTGCACAATATTTCATTGTTGTTGGAGCTTTGCTTTAAAGGACTTTGAATATGAGAGGAGATGAGCAGAGAGCTCTCTGGCAACATCACGCAATGGCAGATGTGAGAAGAAGAAAAGGCTGCAAGGCTGTAAATTATTCCTGATTTGAACAGAGGAAAATGTTTGTTTGCTTAAGCAGATATGAATCGAACAGGAACAATGTGTTGGTGTGAGTTTTTTCACCACTGATTTCTCTTGAGGTGCTTTCCCTCAGCCAAATGACAGTTAGTATTTGATGAGACAGTCTCTTGAGTAGAGTAAATAACCTTCAAGCAATTAAAAACCTCAAAATATGTTGCTGCAGTCATCGGATATCAATAAAAAAGGGGGGCGAGTGAAGTGAGCCCAGAATGCACTCTCTAGGTTTCTGTCATAAGTGATGAAAAGCAGATTGTCCCAAAAACAAAAGTATGAGATAATTAGCTGATAATGTTCATCCCAAAGGTGGGAGGTGGTTAACAGGCACTTACCATCAAAGCGTGGTAAAAGAGAGATCATCCCTCGTTTAAGCATGCTCTGTAAACCTTTCTTACATGTATACCATATGTTCTACTCCTCTCGAGTGTCATAAACGTGTTTCAGGCTGCACGGACACAGTGGCCTGTCCTGACACTGAATCACGGGATTCCCTCAGCTCACCTAAATCTTGGCTCCACTCAACACCTCAACACAAACGGAACTGTTTATGTTGCAAACTGACTCAGAAAAAAGGCATGCTGACATGGATTTATGAGCAGGATGTGACCGCACTGTTTTAGATGGTCGATCCATCCAGTGTGTGGATCCTGAGATATTTACACCTAATCTGTTAATACCCGCTTCAATATGGTAACAATATTCCTATTATCCTGTCTGTAATCTGTAATTTTGCTAAAATGGGACACGTCAAAGGCTTCAGCGGTTTGATGGTGACATAAATCAACGTGATCTGTGCACCACTGTCCTCAGACAAACACGACCGGCCTGTGTGCCTCCAAGCATGCTGAGGCACAGGAAATGGTCAGCCATCACTGAGGCCATAAAGTGAAGCCATGGAAGCAATGGATGTTCCTTGTACTCTTGCACTTTTTTTGGGCACTGCTTTCTAATGAGGCATACTTTATGAAGGGTTCCTTAGTTATATCTAGTGTCTGTGTTAATGCTCAATAAATAATTTATTTACCATGCTTAATATAACAGTAATAAGGTTTTGATGGGTGCAACTCCTGGGCAGACTTGGTGGTTTATAACAGAGCAAAATACTAAGACCCTTTATGAGTCAGTTGTAACTGTAAAGTAGGCTTATTAGAAAGTGAGTAAGTCATTAATAAAGGGTTATTACACCACAAAGGGTCTTTGTAGTTAGAGTTGAATAGGTAGTTAAAAAACAAAGCACACTGAGGAGCATGTAACAGATAATGGGACTCTTCATAGCCTGGAAAACAAAAGCTTTGTTCTTATGAATGGTTAATTACATACAAGGTATTAATTAAACATGAATAAGTTATTCATTACCCATTAATTAAACCATTAGTCACAACTTTTTTCTTTTTCTTTTTTTTTTTAAATCAAAGTTGGCTTTATTAGAAAATGGAACCAACTTTTTTTTTTTTTTTTTTTTTACCAGACCTGCAAAGTTAATTTAGAATTTCTGACAAGTTTGTGAAAACAAGGAGTTGATTCATTTATATGGGTTTAAGTTATGCATCGTATGATTTCTTCCACATTAACACCCAGAAGCATCATTCAAAGCTCGTCCTACGTCCACCGTGCCCGAAAGCTCCTAGTGCGGTTGGCATAAGCTGGGAGACGCCGACGGCCAGGAGAGAGAGGAGGGCAGTTGACTTTCACCAGCCAAGGCCCTTAGTTTGACATCATGTTTTCTTAATGAGAACCAGCTGCCAGGGACATCAGCATTCAACTTCATACCAGCATCAAAACACACACGCACACACACATACACACACACAAAGTTAGAGATTTAAACATGTCCAGATTCCTTTGTACGCCATGGGCAGAACTAGCCCGTTTGTCAGCATTACAATCAATCGTGCCTGTGATCATCAAGGTTGGAAATGAGCTTTTAGCCTTGGAACACACACACACATACGCACACACACAGACACAGACACAGACACAGACACATACGCACAGAGGATGAAATACCACATATCCATTTTATAAACATTGTGGTTTGTGAGCCGTGTGCTGGCTACGTCTGTGATGTATTTACATATTCATATAGAATTAAAACTAAAAATAATTTCATATTATTGTGGTGATAATTTATCTGTGGAGTCAGTTGCTGCTCCATGTAGTTGTGGGGCTGTAAAAGCTCTTGCCTCGCTCTCTGACCAGTGATTGCAGATATAAGCTGTTCTTTTACAGAGTAATCAATTTCATGCTCCCTTTTCAGCTCATGCCTCGTTTTGATTTTTTCTCAGAAACAACAAATGGATTTAACAGAAATTTTGAAAAGTGTCCCAGTGCTGGTATTGTGAAGCAGTGACGACCTCAGATTCCATCTCACCATATGTAAATAAACAGGTACATTTATTACTTTTGGGTATGAACCAGATCTTGATCTGTTGCAGTCTTTCCACGTGGTGAGAGAAAACAGCACACAGACGTAGAACAGTAGATTGGCTGTTTAAGAGATGGTCTTTGCCAGTCTGGAGCAATCAAGAAGGAGACAGCAGGTTTTCCTCAGAGAAATCTTTGGCTTAAATTATTCAGCTTTGTCTGAGCTGATCTAAGGAGCAAAAATACTGTGAGTCTAATACCCAAACAGCCCTCAAGATGCATTCTCCTCCTCTCCTCCTCTTCTTTCTGATACTGAGGAAGCCAAGGCGCTGGAGCATAGTGTTTACACATCAAATTATCCCTGTTATCATTTCCTCTTTTACTGTAACAGCTGCCTTGTATGGCAGAAGTATCATCTTATTAACACCTTTGAATTGGTGTTCAGAGTTTGGGGATGTACATGTATTTGCCTGTGCCTGCACTGAGGAGTCCTTAGCGGCACGGCCAGCAGGAAAAGTGGTGGTGGGAGCTCTGCCCTCCCCTGACAATATCTATTTCAACATCCTCTGCGTGAATTCCGTCTGAACTCAACCCCTGACCCCCGTTCCCTTGTCCCAGAGCCTGGGCCCTGCCCTCACGCTGCCGTCGGTCCTCCTGGGTACACGCTGACCTGTGAACTTTGCCTCACTTTTGAGGCCCGGCTACCGACCCCTCACACAGACTTCACAGGACAAAAGAACACAAGACGGAAAGTTTCCCTTCATTACTAGTCACGCCCGCGGGAGTACTGTATTGTGAAAAGCTGACACCAGACAATGAAAAAGTGTCAGCTGTTGTGTTTTTTGACTCATTACCTATGAATTGTATCATTAAGAGCAAATTGGGCCTAAAAACAAAGCCGCTGCAGTATAGGCTACTGAACTGACCACTACGAATAGATGATAGCATGCCACACTGCCTAACTTCATTAATTGGGAGTGGGTCACTTGGGTCAACATGTGTTTATTGTCAGGAAGAAGCATTAAGGGGATTAACACTAATCAGAGGGGATTATAAGCAGCTATTACCCTGCTGGATGGTGCTTTCCTGCCTGATCTCGACACTTTGTACGCCTGTGGAGGAGGATGTTTGGTTTGGAAAGAGGGGTCCTCTGGCGACGTTTTCTTTGTAAACACAAACACACTGGACCTCACGCTTACCTTTGACCCAAACTCCAAAGTCCATTAAAGAAAGTGTGTTTTATGCAGGATAAGGGTCAGCTGAGTCTTGTTAGAGAAACGGCATGGGTCACCTTTAAATATCCTGGCTATGGTTTTACACACTGAGGTATGGGCTATATCTTCACCAGGTATATATATGCATAATACAGTTCAGGAGCTCTCATCTAAATGTGTAAGTATTGATTTCTGTATTTGTTGACACTGTCACAGTGATGTTGATCTTTTTAGGCTAGTATTGTCTCACTCTGGTATTAAGTTTAAGAATCTGGTACTACAGTATACATATTTGTACATGTTGATTTTAGATTTAAACTTCATTATTCTTTCTGCCTGGGCCCCTCTCAAAAAGCTCTTCAGCTTCCAAGGGCATCCCATTTCACAAAATGTAAATGCAAAATTAAATGTTTTACACTTCAAATAGATATGTGAATAACTAAATACATTAAATGAAATGATCTAGAAAACATAATGCTGTATACTGACAATATGCTCTGACGAGGGTCACTAGTCTGCACTATTTGACTTTTTACTTTTGATATTTTAGGGCAAGTTTTCTGATTACACTTGCATTTCTTTAAAGTTTTTAGTATCTTCTTTCCATTAAATATTATAAACATCTTTCTATTGTGGAATTCAATATTTGTCCACTACAGCTGCCACAAAATTACCATAGAGCTGAATTGCACCTCTTTGACACAGTATGAGAAAAAAAAATCTAGCTACATTATGGGATTAAAGTTATGGTGGCGATATTGCGTTGATTGCACAAGAATCCAACACGAGTCAGCAAACTGAATTTTTGTTATGACAGACAGTATTAACAGCTCAGCAGCTGACTTGCACCCTGCGATCCAAGATGGCACGTTTTCATTTCATCTCAAATTCACAACAGAGAAACCTTTTCCAGGCAGAATCTAGGAAACCAATTTCCCCATGGAGCCACAGAGGCAAAGAGAAACGTTGATGAAATGAAAGGCAGCAAAAGCACACACATTATCTGCCTGTCTTTGGAGGTGTTCAGTGTTTAACTTCAGCATCCCAGTAGCAATGTTTCTTTCTTTTCTTTTTTTCTTTTCTTTTTAAATCTCAGCACGTGTTCTTATCAAGCTTTTTACTTTGTCGACAAGGAAGAACGCTGGTCTTGCCCACGGTGTTGCAGCTCTTAGTGCTTGTGTAATGTGTGGCATGCATGTTCTCAGGTCTGTCCATGTGTTCTGGTCTTCATTAGAACTAGACTGAACATCTTTGCGGCCTGACAGAGAGATCCTTTCATGTGTCCCCTGCCTGGTCCCACTCACCAGAGCCTAACCAGAAACATGCCACTGCCCAGGGCAAGGTCAGATTTCTCACCATACCACAGCATTAAAGCAACATTGCCTTTCCTAATGGGGGAGTGGGGGGGGCACTGACTTTTTCATCAATCTCACAAACAATATATTCCATCTCATCATATTTGAGGAGCACCCACACGAATGGACATAGGGCCATGTGGTAGTAATCTGGAGCTCTGCACAATGATCTCACTGACCTGAAACTCACATGAGAGTGAAAATTTGAGCTTTTGGATCATTCAGGTTAAAATCGGTGTCAACTGAAAAAAAGGCAAAGCAAAGTCCATCATCCATTTTATTTTTCACCTCATTCTTCAAAGTCAAGCATGGGATTGAACCTATCGTCAAAAACCTGAACTCCACCCATCCTTTCAGGACTAATGTTACAGTTGTTCAGTCAACTATTGTAGGATGACCCATAAAAGTGGCTTAGATTTGATAAATAGCAATGCACGGCTCATTGCAGTGTTAATCTGCAGAACGGGTGCAAAGAGGTCAGAGGAAATGTCTGCGAGAAACAGCCTATCTTTGTTGCGCTCCTCTGAAAGGACTCCTGTGTTATTCTCAACCCTAATAAAATATGGGCTAATGTCAACCAGAAGACAGGTAAATATTTAACTGAGTGGGATTATTCAAAGAGCCAAATGAATAATATTGTTTTCAGAAATATGTGGTTACATTTTTTAAGCAATATCCCCTGCCTGACTTTCACAATAGGGATGTAATGTCATGCAAAGTGAATAAAGCCCTCACTGGCCTTGTACCATCAGAGACAAAGCTTTTGTACTGACGACTGGCCTATTATTTAGTTGTTGCATTTTTTCCTCTTTCTTTTATGTCCTCTGAGACTTGGACGTCTTGCAACATGCCTCAAAGGAGGCTGGAGGCCCTTTTGTTTTGAGGTTTTCACACTTGAGGGCCATGGTATTTGGTGTGTGTAGAGCGGGGTCTGTGACAGTCTGAAAGGGAGAGGGGCTGGGCTGGCTCACACAGTGAGGAGCCTTGGCTAAACACTGGCCCGGCTCCTAGAAAAGAGTGAGGGGATTAGTGTGCACAGACCAAAAGGAACTAATCTCCTGTGACATAATAGAACTGTACATAAACAACATCCCTGAGAAGTGAGTGGCGAAGCACTGACTGAGTGAAGAGGCTGAGTGTGTGAAAACAAGAGGGCTCGGAATAATTTGTCGCTTTCTGTGAAAAACGGTGAGCAGACTTCAAATCTGAATGTCTGGTTCATCATTGTCTATTCACTAACAGAAAAAAGCACACACACACACACACACACACACACACACACATACACAGAGATGTATGCAAACATCACTGCCCTTCAATTCATATACAGCCACAACCAATGCAGTGTTTGACACCGATTAACCTCCAGCAAGCACAACAGGAAAAGCCTTTGCTTGTAGCACACTGGAATAATATTTCATATTACATTAACAATATGTCAATTTAGAGAGAGTAGTTTTCACTAAGTGTATCAAAAGGTAAGGCAAATCAGAAAAGCAATATGAAACAGGGATGCTGTGGGGGTGGGGGTCAATGTGTTGTGTATTCTGAGATGTTTCTCAGCTCACCACAGTCGTAGAGTGCAGTTAAATGAGTTGCTGTCAGCTCCAACCTGACCTCTCTCATCAACAAGGTGTTTGTGGCTCTTGTGTGTGAAAATCCCAGGAGATCAGTTGTTACAGAAACACTCAAACCCGCCCGTCTGGCACCAAAAGTACGTCAAAATCACCTCCACCCATCCCACTTCTGATGTTTGATGTCAACGTTACACCCTGCTGTCACGCGATTGGCTGATTAGACAATTGCACGAATAAGCAGGCCTTCCTAATGAGGTGCTTAGCCAGTGTATGTTCCTGCTATAGGCTACCCCAAACAGACATACAGAACAACCACAGAGCCTCTACAGCACTAATTATTAAATAATATATTCATATTTTACGTCAAATTAAACAGCAGAAGCTGGTCTACAACGTGTAAAAAAACATACAGCCCAATAGGCTACACTTTACAACTAAACATCAAACTTCATGAAGCACCTCTGTGTGGACCCAGTCGCCACATTTCTGGCTGGTATAGGCTACATTATGCAAAACACATCAGCTACCAATATGAAAGAGGGCCGGTGTTGTGGCCCTACTGGTTTCAAGTTAACTGGTTACAGCTGCAGATGTTTTGCGCTCCCTGAGCAGATTCGTCACAAATTCACAAACATACACAACATATTACCAGCGAGTTTCAAGCCACAATTCACATCTACCGCGGCGAATATGCTGCTGTGAGTGAGCACTAACAGTTACGTACCAGCCACATGAAAAAAAAATAAAGTGGAGAAAAAATAATCTTCACACACTTGCGTGGGTCGGGACTCGATCTCGCTTCAGCAAAACCAATTACACCACTAATCACCTGTCTAGCTCTGTGAGCCACTCAAGCTCACAGGTGCCAGCCGCTTCACTGGATATCAGTCAATTACGTCACTACAGGTAACGTTTTGACTCGAGCTGACCTGAAACAACTGGTTACCATCGGTTTGCCTTTGAAATACACGGACAATGCCTCGGTGTATTGTTCTTTTTCCTCCAGTCTAATCAACACATTCAGCGCTACACTTCTCTCCGCACAACGCTACGCACCACAACAAAGCCTGTCGTGTTGAGAAAGTGATGAACTAGCTCGGAAATACTGTCAAAATACGCTCAACAATATGTAAACAAAAGCGAAACACTTGAGCCACTGCATGTGTACATGGTTGAAAAGTACTACTTGCATTTAATCACATTACTGTATTGCGAATGTTTTGTGTACTTACATTTCTTTACACTTCTCTACAGATCTTATAAAACGCACAACGTATTTATTGGCGTGCATTAAAAGAAATGTTCACTTCAAGTCGCCGTGGTCGAGGAGGAGGTGAAGTTAGCTCTGAGTCTACCTGTTTCTGCCTGATGCGTTCAAGGGAACAGGGCAGCGTCGGACGTGAGTCGATTGTTTGAAATTTAGATTTCGTGTGTCGACATATTTTATCATTGCCCTTTGTAAAGGTATACTTTTCATTAAAACTAGTTTGACATTCACAAAAAAAACTGACATATCTATGACAGAAAATCATTCTGGACTAATGTTCAAATAGAGATTGATAATTTTCTTGCCATTTAGATCGCCATGGACCCAAAACTGTTTAGTTTGTCAGTTTTTTCTGTGAATCCGTCCGACGCTGCCCTGTTCCCTTGAACGCATCATAGCCACAAGGCAGAAACAGCAGAGGTTAACATCACCTCTTCCGCGAACCACGGCGACTTCAAGTGAACATTTCTTTTAATGCACGCCAATAAATACGTTGTGCGTTTTATAAGATCTGTAGAGAAGTGTAAAGAAATGTAAGTACACAAAACATTCGCAATACAGTAATGTGATTAAATGCAAGTCGTACGTTTTTCACCCATGTACACATGCAGTGGCTCAAGTGTTTCGCTTTTGTTTACATATTGTTGAGCGTATTTTGACAGTATTTCCGAGCTAGTTCATCACTTTCTCAACACGACAGGCTTTGTTGTGGTGCGTAGCGTTGTGCGGAGAGAAGTGTAGCGCTGAATATGTTGATTAGACTGGAGGAAAGAGAACAATAAACACCGAGGCATTGTCTGTGTATTTTCAATGGTAACCAGTTGTCTCAGATCAGCTCGAGTCAAAACGTTACATGTAGTGACGTAATTGACTGATATCCAGTGAAACGGCTGTCACCTGTGAGCTTGAGTGGCTCACAGAGCTAGACAGGTGATTAGTGGTGTAATTGGTTTTGCTGAAGCGAGATCGAGTCCCGACCCACGCAAATATGTGAAGATTATTTTTTCTCCACTTTATTTTTTTCCCCATGTGGCTGGTACGTAACTGTTAGTGCTCACTCACAGCAGCATATTCGGTAGATGTGAATTGTGGCTTGAAACTCGCTGGTAATATGTTGTGTATGTTTGTGAATTTGTGACGAATCTGCTCAGGGAGCGCAAAACATCTGCAGCTGTAACCAGTTAACTTGAAACCAGTAGGGCCACAACACCGGCTACAAAGATTGGAAGGATCCATAGCACCACGGCTACACAGAAGCTACACAGAAGCAAGGCAGAGAGAGAGAAGTCAACAACGAGCAAAGTCGAGCAAACACAGTGCTTGGCCAAAACATGCTTGTAAATTTCCTCTTACCTTTGCTGTTTTGCCGTGAAAAGTTTGTTTTATGGGTAAATCCAGTTTGAACTTTGACCGGTGTTACATCTAAATCGGTCCGGACGGTCCTTTACGAGCGCAAGAGCCTGCGCATGGATTCTGCTGATTCTGATTGGCTCATGAGAAGAATTCTGATTCTGATTGGCTGCCAGTGCTGTCAATCACAACGTGGGCATAGCCTCATTCTGTTTGAATGAGCTGTCAATCACTCGAATCAACCAATCCGCTGCAGAGATAGAGCCAGGCGTAACTGCACCCAAATAAGCAGGTCAGGCAGCTTTACAGAGGGACACAGAAAGTAGTTGTTATTTAGTCCCTGTTGATTCTTTTTCAGTTAGTTTATGCAAATTGTGTGAAATAAAGATTAAACAATGGTATAGTGTCAGGTGGTTAAGCTGTGCCAAAAATGGACATTTTGGAAAGCTCGCCTGAATATTTTTTTAGTAAAATCTCAATAATTTTGTACTGCTTCCCTTTATCAGAATCAACCACTGCAGAGATAATGTTCATACATTGTACAATCATTTGATAGAGGTTTTGAGCTTTATTAGCATCATTCTGAAGGACACTCATCTAAAATATGATGGGGGGCGAATTATTAATTTTATTTAATTTTTGTGTGCCATTTACTCTTCACCAGTAACACATACTGAAATTTACACATCTCAGCAATTTCTATTTTTTTCCCTTTGGCCTACTATGACACCAAAATTATTCAAATAAGCCTTGTGGTTGCAGAGATATACTCATTTCATTATGGATATGCAATTTTCGACAAAAGGCCTAGAAAATAGGCTTAGTTTTTAACACGTTAAAGAGAATAAAAAATGTAATAAATCACTGATGGGTTCTTTGCATGTTGTCATTGTGTTAAAAACTTAATCAAAGGTGTGTGTCTCTTGAAGTCCACAATGCTTTGGTTCGGATGTTAAGTAAAACCAAGGCTGACACTGTGGTGTGAATACTGTGATGAGTGAGACTCTGACTGACTGAGACTCTGACTGGTGAGGTTGATGCTGATATTCAGTGGTGCAGCTCGAGACAGTTTTTAACAACAAGCTCTCGTTCCTGTGGTGGTTGAATGCACGCCCCGTGGGTCACACCACAAAAAAGCATCTGCGGGAACAAAATGTGATGGCAAGCTCAACACATCCAGTATCTCCAGTGTGAATAAAGCTCTATAATACTGAAAGCACTATTAATAAGATTGTAATGTATAGCAGCTCGCCTGGAACATATGATAAAGGCAGTGCAATAAATCACAGCTCTGCATGCACTGCTTTCAGGATTATTATTTGTGTGCTAGAAAAAAGGGTTTCATCCGACATCCGCGCATCGACTGCAAGGCTTAAGTCTCACAGTGTCACTCTTAGCTTTATTTTCTTGTAAACATTTCCACTTTTCATTTTACGAGGGTGAAAGGCTGCTGTGCAGAGGAGGGATTTAATGCTTTTCAAACACAACACACAAGCGCTCTGAGAAGCAGAACATTATGTTGAGGGGTGCCCGACCTCGGCGATGGTAAATTCACTCGGGCTGTTGAGCTAGATGACCTGTTTATTTGGACTTTGCAGAGCGCATGTCTCGGGCTCCTGGACCGATCAGTGAATATGCTGTACACACACAGTCTGCCATGTAGGATTTTTACAGCCAAAATAAGCAACAGCAACTGCCAAATAGCAAAGGGAGGAGAAGCATGTCTATTTACTGATCGCAGCAGCTTCAATTAAACAAACAGCAAAGGGAACTGGTTAAGGATTATTTTATTACTTAGCAGTTTGTACAGTTTCTACCATGGAAAAATAACATGTAACATAAGACTGTATTTACAATTCCATTTTTACAAAATGTCTTTACAAGATTTTTTTGCCGGTTCAAAAGTTTGAGACTATAACACACAGAACAGACACATTCACACACATCCAAACCAAACTTTGTAATACACACATAAATAAATATAGACATTCACTGACTGTTCCACGACAAATATTTCTACAGCCAAAGAACATGTACAATTCATCATTTCCACACAAGTTATAATTTCATTAATAAACATTACATATTACTCGCAATATAATTCTTTGTTAATCTGTTAATGAAATATTGCTAACATATTGAAAAGAGGTAACACAGCCATTATTTCATGCCAACAGAATGCTAACGGTTGTCATGCAAAACCATTACAAGCTTTCAATTTGAAGCAAGTAATTCATTTACAGTTAAAAAAAAAAATCAAATGTACTACATGCAACATACTACGTGAAATATTCTGGGTTAGACAACGATGACTTTAGTTACATTATCCATCAGTACTGACTGTATGCCTAAGCGCCTCTTTAAAGGGTAACACAAAATAAATAGATGAGTTTCTACTTTTCTGTCTTCATGAATAAAAGGTTTGTTTTACATTTCTGGCATTTTCTCCCTTCCGTGTTCAACCATCTGAGATCATTTTTCCGAAGTTATTGTGTTTCTATAAACCGTGTACCAATTGCTTGTCATTAATCAAATGATGGAATCCAGCTGAAATGTTTAATATCGTATCAAAGCCTACAATGATGGCTGGATAGCAACAACAATTTTAGCGGGTAGTTTCTGCATCGTACTTTTTACCTGGAATTTCAGAACTTCCTTATGATTTCACTGTACAGACCAACCCGTCCGGTGCCTTGTGTCGTTCAAGAGAGAAGGGTTGAGAAGGAAAGCTGATGTGTTGTGGAGCCTTGAGAAGATGGACCCATATTTCACGAACAGGGGGGTCAGTTCATGGTCTGGTGCGCTGTGTTTCTGTTTCGGTTCCACACATTCCTTCCCTGACAGCCTGGAGCAGAGAGCCACTGGTACGTCTCCCCATTGGGTTTGCCTCCGCTTGAAAACTCAGTGTCTCTCTACTGACGGTTTCTGGTGATGAGAGTGGTGCTGCCGGAGTCTGGGCCCTAGAAAACACACATTATCCCACACACACTTTACCATTGAGAAGGCAAACACATTAAATAATCCTCTATTAATAATCTATCACTTACTATTACTGATGAACAGCATTGGAAGAAACACATTCCTGTCATTCTTCTACAGTAATGAGTAGTGTAAATAGTACACTGTTGTCCATAAAGTTGGTATAAAATATTTTTTTATGATAAAATGATGATGTGACAATATTATTTATTCTTCACAGATAACATGTATACTTGTCCAAACCTTATTGATCAATCTCTTTCAAACATATCACTATGACAATTTAACCACAATTAACCTTTATAATAGGAATAAAAAGAGGAATGTGTCTGAAAACAAAATCTTTCCAACTTTATGGGCAACAGTGTACAATCATAATTATTGTGTGATCCATTTTGACAGATGTCTAGACTCACACTGTGCCACAGGAAGACCACAATAACAGCCTGCATGTACATAAATAAAATAATTTTAGAAAAAAAAACACAAAATTTAATTTCCCAAAAAACTAATTACTTCAATAAAACCATAATTCAATATATTTTTTATTTTATTTTATTTCAATTTTTTAAGGTAAAAGGGGTAGGGGTATATAAGCTTTGGCTTCAACCTACACCCTTTCGGTTATATAAGCTTGATATACCGAAATAAATAATTCATTCATTCATTCAATTATGTCTTGAAAGTAACTAATTATAATCTTTCAGTAACATGGCCAACACTGCTGATGGGTAGCTGTGATGATGATGATAAAACAAAATAATGTGGAAGGAGCACAGCAACTTTCCTAAAAAGTGCTGATTGGAACTGTGGATAGCCTACAGCAGGAACAGCTGCTCATACATCCATCAAATAAGTCAGTAGTACCTTTTAATTATTTACTTTGAGCAACACTCACTTACTTTTTTCCGGGGTTTTTTTCTCTCCACCATATCACAAATGAAATACCAGTGTTCTTAGCTGCAAAATGCTCCACTGTGTTCATTAGCTATAGCCACTATCCTTTTTGTGCTGGGAGGGTGTAACATAAAGTGGATTTTAAGACATCTCCCCTTAAAACAGCTGGCTGCTGTGGCTTAGAAACTAATGAGGGAAGTGAGAGAGAACCAAGACAGTAATGTTGTGTGGAATAAAAACAAACCAGTGAGCTGACAGGCACCACTGATTGGTGTCCGCCATTGTACAGCTGGACTATATCTTGGCTCTGAGCAGTTTCCAAGCAACGTGTTTATTAGCGAGTTAGATTTTGTTTTTATTGGATAAAACCAAGCTAGGTGTTTCCCAGTCTTTGTGCTAAGCTAAGCTAACTGGCTGCTGGATATAGCCTGATATTTATTGCTCAAGCGTAACAGTGGTAGCAATCTTCTAATCTACATCTTGGCAAGAAAGCCACTAAAATGTCAAACTAGTGGGCCAAGGATAAATGGAATATCTACAGTATATACTTAACACACACACACACACACACACACACACACACATGCTGAAACATGATGGAGCACCACAATATAGAAAAAATCTGGGAGATTATCACTTTAAGTGAGCTAATTAAGGTACAATTTATAAATTCCTCAAGTTGTTTGACATAGTAACAGCTGATAGCGACTAAGTACTCACGGTGTTGAATGACTGGTAATATGGTTGGGGTCTGGAAGGTCTTGACAGTGGCAGGACCTTCTCCTCCGGTTGTTATGACCTGCACCTCCAGTCTGTAGTAGGTGGACGGCCGCAGATTGGACACTACAAGTAAGTTATGATCCTGCCAAGAGAGGGAGGGGAGCAGCGAGAAGACATGCAATCAGCTGAAATACAACAGAACGCGCCTTTGAATTTGACAGGACACGGATTTGAATTTGGCTGACGACCAAGAGAGTATCAGCCGCATAGCTGTCTCTGCACAAGCCACAGACAAAAACAAAGACTTTGTTTTCATAAGGCTTGCTGTCTCTCTTCTTCGCTGCCAGCTTGATAAAGTGTGCGGTGGGTGGTTTTATTTATAGACGAGCTCCAGAGGCTGGGAGGTGCAGATAGGCGGAACGTGTTGTTGATGGAGAAGATTATGTCAAAGAGCGTCTTTTTTAGAGCTCTCGTGGAGGATGAAAGAGGAAGACGTGAAGGCAGATGAAAAGTTAGAGGAGGAGAACTTCCAGCAGGACACAACACTTCCTCAGATCTACCCCTGTGTCTGTCTACACACACCGCCGCTTATCGCAAGATTCATGCAAAGGTACCACAACAGCCTTATCCCTACATCAACCTCAACCTCTGACAGATGCTGTGAAGTGAAATGCTGAAGATACAGCATACTTCCCAGCTGCCAGGGACACGTTTTTTTGAATATATATATAGATGACAGCAAGGACCCTGCGGTGTATGGAAACATATTTGAAAACAGCTTTTACTACTTGGCCAGGCTACTACAGGAGTTGAAACAGAAACCATTCCTGCTTTAATGAAAAAAAGACTCACTGGAGGCAGGATTTGGGACTGGGAGATGATGCTGTTGGGTAAGCTGTTTTGCCGGCTCTCTGTGGTGATCTCAGCCCAGGTGACCTGGAAGCCTGTGATTCGCTGATGGGGAGCCACCCTGGAGACACGCCACAGGAAGCTGCCAGTGATGTTTCCCTCGTTGATGGAGAAGGAAGCTGTCAGGTTCTCTGGTTTTGCTAAAACCTTTGGAAGCCCTGGTGCTGTTGAGAAATAACTTGTGAGTTTTACAGGTTCTGTAAGGAGGATAAAAAGTTAAATCATTTCTTCTTGTAATCTGTCCTTGTGCTAAGCTAAGTTTATCAAATGTTACTTCTTATTTACCCTTAAGGCATAAGAGAGGTGTAATCTCACCTGACTCTTTACAAGAAATCAAATAAAAAGGCATTTTACGAAATGTTGAACAATACTTTTAACACTGAGTTCATTACATCCATCATCATTATGACAAGGATAGCTACAGTATCTTAGGAATGTGTCACTGTGACACTAACATTGATGCCCTTCATGTGTCAAACCACTGAACACTCACCCCCCTCCCCTGGGCAGGGGATGTGTTTGTGAGTCTTGCTCCGGATGGTAGCGCAGGATGGGGTGAGGAAGGTGGTGCTCTCATCCTTGGAGCGTCTCTTGGACTTCAGCATGTGAACCGTGACTTTGTACTTGCAGGAGAACAGCAGGCCCGGGAGGTTGATGTAGTTCTCCTGAGCCAAGAAACACATTATTCAGCCCTGATGACTTCGACATGTCACCCAGGTCAGCTCCCATGGAGCTTCAGAGATAATTAAATACACAGCGCCAGGGCAGATCACATTCCCACTCTGGCCTCAGGAACATGCCCCACATTATATAGGACCACAGTGAACACTCACATGGGAAGGGTTAGACCACCATTCTACTATTCAAACTGCAATATCAATGATTTCTTTAAAAGCTCTCCAAATGCAAAAACAAAGATGAACTTAATTAAGAAGCAGTAACCAAAGTGGATTTATGTGTCATTTGAAAAAAAGGCCTGTAAATCCATGTTAATGAATTGTGTGCAGCAGTCTTACACTTTACACTCACTTCAGGCTTTAATTATCTATTGATCTTAACAAAAAATGCCTTTCTCATCTCTTTTCGAGGAAACAAAAAAAAAGGGAAAAGAAATCACGCTGACTAGTGGATTTAGATCTTGCATTTGTAATAAAGAGGTTCTACATTAATAGGCAGTCTCTTGAGAAAGAAGGCGTGTAGTATATTCTCTCTGATATGAAACAGCTTTGATTAAAAGTGAATGAGGCGCTGTGCTCACATAAAAGCACAAGCCTGGAATCCTTCCCAGTGATCTATAGAAAATGGATGTATATTTCCTAGCAACCAGAGCGCTGGTCCCCAAAGAATGCGTTGATTGCCAGGCCTCTGCCATCCTGTATCAGCCTGAGCCCAAACAGTTAACACCCCCTCCCCACCCCAAGACTCCCCCAACCCCTACACAGACCCTATTGCACCCTAAAGGAAAGCCCCATGCAGGAGCTTCGCTGGAGCCTTTGGAGGTGAATGATCCCCCATTCTGGGAAACATTTTTTAAACTAAATGCGTTTTATTGGCCAACACACCACATGTCTGACCACACGAATGACTCATAACATTCGAAACAACAGCCAGCCATTTGCCCGGTGCAAATCCAACACAACAGGGCTACTTCGGGGCCGGGCTCACTCAGCGGAGTTGTTTTCTTTAGAGGAGCTGTCCTTTATAGGCATCAGACAAAAGCTTAGCCACGTGCTTTGCATAGCACAGGGCTGCTGATCAAGTCATACATCCGTGCACTCTGTGATCCCGCCATCAGTTTGGAAGGCGCGAGAGGTTTTGCAGGAGACTGACCTGCGTGACAGATTTCTCCAGTCCACGGGTCTCGTTGTGGTTGCAGTACTCAGGCATCCACTGGACATGGTAGCGACTCACTGCTGGATCTGAGAGGAGGGAATATCACAGGCACAACTCAGTATTTTGATGTAGTCATGTGTTTATGCTTCCATAAAATATAAAAGTCATCCCACTTCATTTTGTTGAAGTATGTGCAAGTACTAAACTTAATAGTACTTTAATCCTGAGTTAATTACTGCAGTCAAGTTGATCTAATAAGATGAAATAGAGCATCAACAGAAGAACAGTGTCCATGTTTGATCTGTTCTGGTCTGTTTGGCTTCCAAAACAAGACATGTGGCTTCTTCTTGAGTTTTTATATAAAAAAATAATTAATGAACAAAAAAGCTGGTTTAACTGATTGAAAACCAATTGTTTCTTTTAGCCCTGATTATCATTACTGTTGCATTACTGTGTATGAAGGTAGGGCTAAATTCAATTACTATACACACTGTTGGGTATTTAAATTTTTAATAATGCATGTTTCTATAAAAGTCATCAGAGGATTTCTATGTGAAATATTATCGTGCGAAGTGACTAGTAGAAAGTCATCATCAGATGAAACAGAAAGATAAAACACAAGGTTGGCTGTTTCATCCCTAAGCTTCTCCCCCACAAATCACAACGTGTGTCCTTGAGAAACACATGCGCACATACGTAACTCCCTTCAGACAAGGTGCATTGTGTTGCCAAATGAATATGATGTAACTGCACTGATCAAATACATAAGCGTGAGAAGCCCCACCCTTCTCCCTTTGAAATAAAATGAGATAATGTGGCTTTTAGAAACTTCAAAACTGCACCTCAGCCCTGAACCAGTAAATACACTTGGTTATCTTTCACCACTGCAGCCACCGAACATGAATCTGATATCAAAAGACGATCTGTCAGACTGAAATGATTAACTGATGTGTATCTCACAGATTACAACGTTCCCCATCTGAGAACTGCTATCACTGTGTCCATTATGGATGATCGTGATAACTTATGTCTCTGAAAATAAAAAAGAAACTTGAAAGCGCTTCCGTCTTTTTTTAATCTTTGCATTAGCTTATTAACATGAACCTTTTCCTTTTGTTCGCTGAAGGCTCAATTCCCCAAACTAAACTTTTTCTGCTTTGGCTTGTAAGGATGTTATATTCTCATCAGAGGAGCAGGAGCCTGGTCATGCCAGGACACACTCGCTCTCCTCCGTTACTGTACAGTAGCTCCACATAAGCTCATCAGCAGTGTTTATCTGCCCATCACTCTCATCTTATGTTACTAGATTTATTATTCATTCGACTGTGTCGCTTGGATATGTGAAATACTTCTCCGATTAATAATTGAGTTATGCTATGTTCGCCCCTTGGCGGAGGCCTGCGTTGTAGTGGGGAGATAAAAGGGGTCCTTTGAAGGCTTAGACACAGATCTGGCACTTGGAGCCCCTGAGCTCTTTGGAAGCAGAAGAGAGGAATTACAGGGAACCGGGAAATCGGGGCAAAAAAAATAAACAAGATATGCCGTAGCTGGGTCTGACGGAGAGAGGGGAAGTGGTATGTAAAACACCAAATGGGACATGGAAATCAGGTAGAGAACAGAACCTCAGCGATGTTCGACAAATGGTGACTGGAAGCGAGCCTCAGAAGCACCGCCGCCACTGCTGCTGCTGCTGCTGCTGCTGCTGCTGCTGCTGCTGCTGCTGCTGCTGCTGAGCTGTCCATTGTCTGGGTGCTGGGCAGACAGCGATATATTATCTGAGCTGGTGTACAGTAAAGGTTCGCTTTCGTCTGCTGGAGAGAACCCAGAGGGCGGACTGCTTTGGATCACAGAGACAATGAGTGAGGGTTTAATCGTGGTTCAGTTAACCTGTCCCTTTTCTGTGTCACACAAAGCAGACATCCAGAGAACCATCTGTGCATGTGTGTGTGTGTGTGTGTTTACAGTGGTGGAACGCAGGCTGTCAGATTCAAAGCCAGCGGTCATCCCTCACACTAATGAGTGGCAGTGACACGCACTCTGCAGACCAGCGCTGCGAACAAGAGGCAGAAAAAGAAGCTGGACCGGGATTAACTCCGCTCTGCAACACTGTGATTCCCAAGCCGCGCTCGACCCCCGTCAGCATCACTCAGCTCTCTGAGTCCAGGCCAATCTTGCGAACAGCTCTGGGCCAACTCTATCTTCCCCCTCGCTCTCCCTCACTCTGATTCAGCAGTTGGTGTCTCACCAGGCCTCTCCTTCAGCCAGGGTTTGCATTCTTGACTCTAAGATGTGGAGTTTGGCTTGGGCGATGACATATATTAGTAACATAACATAGACCAGTGAATGGGACTTGACAGGTTACCCTGAGAGCATGGTTTTCAAGGTTTCCATATTTCCACTCTGGTATTAACAGAAGGGTTGGGGAATGGACACCGCTGGGACAGGCATTCCTATAGGCTTTAACCCCTTGCGGTGGTGCAACCCACTGCCGTTTCTGTTCCCTATGACATCAGGTCTTGTAAAACAAAATGGGCTGCTTCAACGCTAATGCGAGGGTGAGGATCTATTAAATACAGCTGTCAATAAATCCCATTGCACGGCTCCGGCTCTGTGTGTTTATTGTTCTTTACTGAACGGTGGCTCCGCTCTACCAGCCCATGTGCAGCTTTACACCAATTTGCCCAGGAGTCACATTCCCAGCTCTCACAAAGACACATTCTTTCATACTTAACTTCACTCTCTATTACATTTGCACCATCTGATGCCATGTTTATGAAAGCAATCTTCCATTGTTTGCATGACTATGCCTCAGTCATAAGACTTTCTTATGGCGTTCGTGTCTCATAGTGATTGATGTGCATAATGGGGTGCTAATTAGATTCTAACAAAGCTATAAATCAATATGGTAGAGTGCATACCTCCCCGGTTCTTCCAGTAGACACGGACCTGCAGCTGGCCATCCTGGTAGAAGGGCGTGCCTACCTCCAGAGGGCCAGATGGGCGTTTGGCCAGGGTTGAACCAAGAGGGGATATCTCCTCCTTCTTTGACTTGTGCACCGATTTCACTGAGAAGAGAAAAGGAGAAATGTTTGCTGCTGTAGCTAAGACACAGCGGAGACTGTGTTGTGGCAGACTCTCCAGCATGGTAACAAAAACACACAATTATTTCTTTGTGAAACCACAGCAGTTACAACACGTTCTTTATGCATAGATCTGGTGTAATTTGATGGGTACACACAGCTCTAACACTGCCAAGGTTAGAGGTTCAATTCCCTCTAGAGCCACACATGCTTAAAATGTACACACTCGCACCATTGAAGCTCGGCATGTGCTTCCGAAGCACGCCGCGAGCTCCGGATGACTGCAGTCCTGTTGTCAGTGTACTTTGGCCATTCCTGCTTTTTTGCAACTCTCATGATGATTGTTTGCCTGAAGACTCGGTAATTTAGCAAAATCCAGCTCTCAAGAAAAACAAAAGAAAATTGGATCTGCTCGGTTGGTGCAGCCAAACCCATATGGATCTGCAATCACAAATCTACAGCTCCATCCAGGTTTTTCTTTGATTTCAGGAAGCGCATGACCCTGCCTGTGACTCCTGATTGCACCTACCATGCTTACTGCGCTATCTGCATCAGAGTGGGGACTTAATCAGCACTAAGGTGCTTTGGCTGAACGTAAATGACATGTATATTAGGCTATATATAGTTTAACAAGAGTAAGATCTGCAGCCATGATATCAGCTCTGTGTGGCTGTGCAGCAACATGCTTATGTCGGCATACAATTACACTGCTAATATGCTAGTGCCTATATGTTTCCCACTTTCACAAACTTAGGTAAATATGTGAGCATTTTCACTACACAAAGTGCAGCTGGGGCTGATGGGAGCGTCACTAGCTTCATTTTTTGGACCAAATGAGGTTTTTACATGAGTGTGGCCGTGGAGAAAAATCAAGAGATTAAAGTTGTTAAAATTCACTTTGAGTAGGACTGTACCAAAAATCACGACAACACATAGCTGTCGAGACCTTTCCCTTGAAAAACCACAAATATCAATCTCATGATGACGCTACAGGCAAAGTCAGGGGGATCACCAAAGGCTTTAGGATTCATCTCCTGGGAACTACAAATGTCATGGCAATCCATTCAACACTTTAATAATAATAATCGACTGACAATGTCATCCCTAGAGCTGCGTCGCCAGGGTGCCCAAAAAATATTATTAAAAACAAGTCAGTCGCATTTGCATGCATATCCAAATAGAGGTATTTGTGTGAATGTCCTGCTCCTACACAGAGCTATTCCCTCTATTGTAGCCTATAGGTGCAGATATTTGAAGCCCGTAAAATCCGATCTCATGGTGGTTCAGTTCAGCAAGCTTTAATTGTCTGCTACTCTTTGAAAATGGCAAATAATAAAAAAGACAATTAATTATAAGCACCCGTGTTTACCTGATTCATTATTCTGGCTGGTGCTGAAGTGAAGTGAAGCCTTGGAGCTCTTCAGGCGCACCTGTCCCCAGTATGTGACAGCCTGCAGCTCCACAGTGTATGTGTTATTTTGCTGAAGCCCCTCCAGATCCACCCAGTTCTGAGCCTGTGATGAGAGAAAAAAAAAAAAAAAAAACTCTAGCATGCTGGCATGTGTACGTTACCACACTGTCACTTGAGCCTACTTTCAAAGCCCCTGTCACCGTCCCAGTCATAGTTCCAGCTCAGCTCAGCTCAGCCCGGGCCAACTGGGGGCCTGTGGGAAAGCCTTTCCTTTATTGAGAACACATGCGGAGTTGAGGAAGGCACCGTGGCGAAGAGATAGCCTTCAGGGCCTTGTGAGGGAGCCATGTTATCAGAGCCTCCCAGGGCTTCCTCACTGTGTTTGACTTCCAGCATTCCACCATCAGCGTGAGCTTGATGAGTTCTTGTTATTGACTGTGCGTGTTTTGACATTCCTCTACCAGCAGGCTGCTTTCAAAGCCCCGAGGTGCCAAAGTGGAAACCAGTAGTACATGTGTCAATAGGGTGTCTGGTGTCTCTTACCTCTATCTCCTTGGTGCCACATCTGCTCTACATTTCCAAAACTAATTCAGGAGAAGACACTATAGAGGTGTGTGTTGACTGTCTAGACAATCTGTCTTTTGGTTCTCTCTAGTGAAACACTACTCAGAGACACAGAGAGATACGTGCCATCAGGCCAAATGTTACTGGATATACAGTGCAAATGTCCACATTTATTCAGTCACATTTATCGTCTGTGATTTAAGACGAGAGTGGCGATTTATCATATGATTTCTCTGTAACGTCAACCAGTGTTTGCATACATCACTGTGTCATTTCTACAGAGAAACTAAAAAAACTTGTTTGCAACACTATCAAAATGTTTTTCTTTGGGTTCCCAACTTGCCCAACTTGGGAAGCTGAGCTGTGTGAGCTCTTAGCCTGCCTGTTTGTTTGAGCTTTTGTAACCAAATTATATTTATCCTGTCTAGGTAATCGCAGGGGGCGTGGGGGAGTTTGTCTATGTGACATGCCAGAAAAAGGGCAAAGGGCCATGAAACCTCTTCTCTCCATCCAGAGTAAATACTTGAAAATGTTCCAGTATGCAAACTTAACTGATACTGGGAGTAGTGAAGGCTTTAACAATAATACTCAAGAGGAAGATGAAAATGTCTCTTGGATGTTTTTAGCTGTCCTGTCCCGTTTTACTTAGTCGCAACTTGGTCTAAAAATAATGTATCATGTAAAAGATAATAACAGTTTAGGAACTGGGACTGTAGTTGCGTAACAACTCAACTTCTAAGCGACTGACTTATATGTTAAAATAAGTAATAAATAAATAAAGCCATATACCAACTAAAATAGCTGAATTGCACAATGAAATAAGAAGTAAGGGAAACAATATGAATGTAAATTGTGATATTTAAGAAACAGAGACCTTGAAACCATGATGTATCACTTTAAATGGAGCTATTTATCACACTTAATGTGTTTTCTTTCAAAGCTTAACAGTGCGTTTAAGGGTTCTTTCATCAGTATAAGGAATCAAAACAAAGCCGAACACATTGCACCAATCTGTGTATGATTGATAACCTTGCAGTAAATGAAACTCCTATTCCATGTTTAGCCATTGCAGGCCATCGTGGATGTATACAGGGATTTGTTTAGGCTGGAGGAGAAGATGCTGAGATAATCCTGGACCAGAGTCTGAAGCCTTAGAGAGAGGAAAATGGGGGAGAAGAGAAAGAACACATCACTAAGACAGGACGGGAAGATTACCCCGTTGGTGGTCTTTCTCCTTTTCTTCTTGGATGGCACCATGGACTTAGTGGGCACAGTCCAGCTCCAGAACACTTTGTAGTGATGTATGGGGATATCGGACTCCTCCGACAGGGTCCAGTTGAGACGAGCTGTCACCAGGCCTTCGTCGCCCAGTGTCACGTTGGTGATGCGCAAGCTGGTTGGGGCGGGAGGGGCGGACGGATCTAAAGATGTAGCAGAGACACGAAAACAACACTGTCACAGTGTGAACAGATTTTAATACATCTGCAGGCATTTAGGGAGGAGGAAAAAGAAGGGTTCAACAAATCTTGGGCGAAGGCAGTTTTCTTCAAAGTATAATTTCAGGCTGAGATACCTTTCACCACTTGACAGTTTGCATTGCAGCTGAGGAGGGAGACCAGTGTGACACTGTGTAAAGTAATTAGTCCACCATTCACAATCCGCACTGAGATGTTATGACAGGTGTCATGTCACGTCTATGACAGCGTTCAGCAGGACCGAGAGCGCGGGTCAGAGGTTAACAAACACATGCTGCTCACTTTGGCTCCGCACTCAGCATTCCTGCACTCTGTGTGTGTGTGTGTGTGTGTGTAAGTGTGCGTGCGCAAAACGAAAGTCGGTTCTGAGTTATCCATGTGTGCTGCGACCCAGCCTGCTGCCGGCTGCTGATGTCAGCCTGGTGCAGGAGGAGAGGCAGGGCCACATGCCAGACGCCAGACCAGAGGGAATAGCCCTGTAATGAGAAAATGATTCACGCCACAGCCCAGTTGGCTCTCCTCTGCACTGCCCTCTCCCACCTGAAACACATTTTATCCAGTCCAAAAACACAATCGGTCACATCGGTTCTCCATACCAGCTGATGTTGGCCGCGCAAGATAAATAAGCAGTCAGTTCTTACAAATTGCCCCAACAAAGTATAGTAGTGCAAAATTGCAATCAGATGATATGGCCCTACTATATAAATAACAATGGCATGACACACCGGCCAGGAGCTCATCAACTCCATGACAGCTCCCATCAATCTATCAACGTTCTGGCACTGATTGGTCTGATTGGAGATCAGTTTCCATCCCTGCAGCTGAATCCTTTTCCCACCTGGTGTCTGGATCTGTCTGACAGCCATCCACAACACTCTGGGGAGCAAATGTATGACGAAGAACTGACAGGACAGGTGAAAACACACACCCACAGATGCCAACAAACTCTTTACTTTTTGTCTTTGGCACAGTTTTTAGTGTTTGGCAGAACATGGTTTGCACTTAAGACCTCTGCCAGTCGTAAACAACTTTATCTACCCTTAAGCTTTATCTAAGTTACTTGATGTGCACTCTGATAAAAAAAGACACAGCACTCCACACAATGTAGATGTTTTACATATGAATTCAAAGCTGCTTCCTGAGCCATTTATTCTCAATATATGCGGACCAGCGGGCAGATAAGCTCTGTCTCTACATGTCAAACAAACACACTGTATCTGATGTGAATCAGATGCTATCTAGTCACAATATTATATTGACTAACGCGCGAGGCCTGGGAACCACACAACAGTTGGCTGTAACTTTAACAAATGCCATCTGCAACACAACGTGGCTATTTAGTGTTATTCAACACTGGAAAATGCAGGGAGGGAGAGCTAAGCTGTGACACAGGACGCCATCAGAGTGCGTTTGCACTAATCTGTGGCAAAGATCTGAAGTGCGTCTTGGTTGCGTCACTCCCGCTGGATGCAAGACAACACTTGCATTCATTTGAAACCTGCAATATCCTGACTAATTCAGACGTATTACATTTTATGTGGCTGTAAAGAAGCGGGGAAACCCTTCCTTTGAAGACACAAATGAAGATCTGGTTGCACCGCAAAGACGAACACCCAGTCATTTCTCATTACTTTGCATCGACATGTATCAAACTCTCATTTTTAGCACACTGGCTAAATGTGTGGAAACTGTGGAGGGGGAATACTTATTTACAATTCAGTTTAATACGGCAAACTAAATTCAGTTTAATATGGCAAACTAAATTAATTCAAGAGTTTAATGTATGCTGCGTGAAAACCATCAGTCAAAAGTGATAAATGTATATTTAAATTTGTCATATTTAGTGTACTGCTGTTTAATGGAGCTATGGAGTTTGGCTTAGGAGGGGATCACACAAAAAGATGAATGCTTAAACGTGTTTTTTAGGCCTCTAAAGAGGCGCAAGGTGCAAAGTGCAGCCAAATAAGAAACTATTTTCTTTTTCAAAACAATGCTGATTTTTTCTTAGAGTTAGATAAAGTAAGCTCAGACAACATATTCCTATAAACAATTGTTTTTTCTGCTGAGATAAGGAGTCAAATCCGGTCTGAAAACTCTTTCCCAAGGGCTCCACCTGTTCCAAGGTCTTAACCATAACAAATGTGGGGGGGCAGAGGGTGTCAAACAGGAACTTACATACAAAGCAAGGCCACACACACACACACACACACACACACATATGTAGATACACACACCGACCTCTGGAGGAGCGGAAGTGTTTGCTGGGTGCAGTGAAACCTCGGGTCCCGTGGACATTGACTGCAGCAACTCTGAACTGGTACCATCTGCTGGCTCTGATGTCGGCCAGTTGGACGCGCTCCTCTGCAGTCTGAGAGACAGATGGGGGGGGGGGGAGAGCAAACCACAGGGGTCAGGGTTCACGCAGGGTCACAGCCCCAATGTGAGTTTGCTGCCACATCAGTCATCTGTGTGTTTCTCTTTGCCAAACTTTCAAAGACACTGTGACTGGGAGGAATTTGCAACCGCATGCAACAGACTGCCGGTGCGGTGCAGCACTTTCACAGCTGTAGCACGTGGCACGCTGAGGACACGTGAAGCTGAAATACAAATCTCATCAAAAGAATGACACAGACAACACAACATTTGACAGGATCTAAAAAGGGCAAAAACCGTCTCGCTTCTCACTGCCGTGCCTCAGTCTTTTAGATGTCTTTCATGTCTTTCCTACCTGTGCCACCGTTTCCCACTCTGTGGCGTCGTCCTCGCTGGGATGGATGCCATAGTTCCAGCGGCGCTGCACCACATAGAGGACAGGCTCCACGGATATGTTGAACTTGGAGGACCAGCGGATTTCCAGCTGACCCGACAGCTGCTCCAAGAACACCAACTCTTTCCTCGGCTTCAGAGGGACTCCTAAAAGTACAAGCAGGGAAGACGATGCCGTGACGAGAGTTAATACCACCACCACTGTGTGGAACACTATAGGTGAGCTACGACATGAAAATTTGTTGTTTTCCCTCCGGTGAGTGAAAGTCAGCTGGAAAGATAAACGACACACTCAGAGCTGGACAGATATAAGATTTGAAAATGAGACATGACCTCACCGCAATAGATTTAATACATGCTGTGGGTCAACAGCATCATCTTTCTAGTGTGACAGATTGTGATATTTCCTGGCCAGAGTGATGTGTTTTATTAGCTGCGCTTCTTAGTAATGATACACACAGTTTGCATTTAGGTATGTGAGATGGCACGTACAACGTATCTCGCTTTCTCTCTTTCTTTGTCCCTCTCACACGTGCAAACACACACATATAGGTGAAGTTAATTTGCATCGTTGCACTTCGCGTTCAGCCTTTCAGACAAAGCTGATGTGGCCATGTGTGATAAATTAGAGCTCTATTAAGTGCAGGCCTGGGACAAACACACCGCGCCAAGTCGGACCGAGTCGCTCAAGTGAATTTATTGCAGTGGAGACGTAGTGAGCTGTTGATTGAGCGTCGGGCACAGTGATAATGAGATGGAGATTGGAAAAGCGAGTTTGAAAGTACAGGAGAAGGCTGAATACATCCCACAGTTTTCAATAAATCACCTAGCACTCCAGACCATTATGTTGGACCTCTGTCGCAGCCGGGCGGCCCACCACCGCTCCGGCATTTATAAACGGCATCAACACACGCTCAAGGCTACTGCACAGCATGTCGGTAAACAACATAATCAAGACTGTGTGTTCTGTATGCAGAGCGCTTGATCTACTTATATTTCTATTCAGTCTTCATACACACCATGTTAAAGTGATTGAATGATGCATATAAATCCTGGAGGATGGAGGAGGGTCCTTGAGCCACACGCATAGAGAGTCAGTACTTTGTTTTGTCCCGCTGATAACAGCTTTCTGCATACTAACAGCTGGGGGTCATTGTGCTGTGGTTTCACAGCTCCACAGCCAATTGTGTGTGTGTGTGTGTGTGTGTGTGTGGGTGAGAGTGTGTGAGAACAAACGTGTCTCGCTTCCTGCGCAATACTGAACACCAATGTAACCACAGCATTCCTCCTCTTCTTTCTGTCTTAACTCATCTTCCCACAAAAGTCACACAAGTCGTCCTGCATGGCACAAATCATAGGCGCGCACATAAAAAATATGGACACACACACGCACAATGTCGCTCTTCCGCAATATGTGGGAGGGAGGGAGGGAATTGAACACACTTTCTCTCAGCTTGCTCCTTCCAAAGATAGCTTTGGGTCAGGTTGGATCCAAGAATCATAGAGCGTTCATTTTTCAATGGCCACACGCTTACTCCAAAGCATGATGTAACTGCTGCTGAGGCACGATCAAGAGAACGGCATCCATTCATGTGTTAATCATGCCAACAATTACACTCCAGGAATATAATTCTCAATACTCACGCACATACTGTCATAATCACAGCTCTAATTACCGGGGTTAAGGAAAACACTACAAATAGTGCCTGTAGCACGAGGACTTACTGTAAACTGAGGTTGGCTGACAGACTGATTAGCTGACTGACTTGTTGTGACAGTGTAAATATGACTCTGGCAGAATTAGATTTCATACCGACAATCCACACATTTCACATTTTGTTTTAACTACCTTCCTGGTTGTTCCCTTTTTTTCTCCACCTACTTTCACACTGTGGTGTAAAAACTGTGCGCTGCCTTTGATCGGGAAGCATCGATAGGAAATCGAGTTGTATCACACATGGTGCAATTTCTGAAGACAGTAAGAGAACCAGAGAGGAAGATACAAAAACAAAACACGTACCAGGCTCTGACAAACCACTTATTTCGTAGGCATGCAGCATCTGTAGCACACCTCTGCAAATATATCATGATGGGTAATGGTGTCAGATCTATTTAGTGCACTGCACACCAAAAGCCCAGTGGGGCTCCGGCGTCTCAGAGATCCTGAACACTGCTGTTTCTCCTCTATCAGGGACATACACATGGGGCTGGGGACCCTAACCTGTACACACACACACACGCACACACAACCACACACACAACCACACACACATCTGAGAGTGATCTCAGTGGGGGAAACGCTCCATTTCTCCCCGCTTGTGTTTGCTAATGGCTTCCAGCATCATGGCTCATCACGGAGAAGGCTGCATACACACTTGTGCACACACAGAAACAATTACGCTCTTCAAACCATGAGCAACTAATTAGACCTTTAACACCGAGGACCAGGACCAGGAATTCCACCCGGACTTTCACCGAAAAGGGGTAAACGGGGTGTTGACGGCAACCGGTCGTGAGCTCAGGAGTTTGGACTGAATCAAGCAGCAAGGAGGAGGAGAGGAGGTGGTGTTGGTGGTGGTGTTGGTTGGGGGGGAGGGGGGGGGGGGGGGGGGGGGGGGGGGGCAGGCCACTTGATGTGAAGGTCTCACAGTGCGCTGAATGCTTTTCATTGACTGGGTCGCCTGTACTGAAATTTTCAAGGTTACGTGCTCAGGCTTTCATCTTTCCCCCGATTAACGTGCTGTTCACCTTCAGAGCATGACATCCACCGTGACGTCCCTCAGGATGTTTCCAAATCAAATATAAATACTAGCATGCTCCTCTGTGCGTGCGTGTGTGTTATGTGAACGCGCGTGCCCCGGCTCAAACTCACAAATCACACGCTCCTGCCTCTCACTACTAAATACAGTAAAAACAGGCTGACTGCAGTGCGTTTCAGAGCATACACAGCTACAGTCGCTCACTGCAGCAGTTCAAAGCTTGATTTAGACTCACTGCTCTCACTTCACAATCTCCTCAACTTTGTTATGGCCCCGGGCCGCTGACAATTGTGTGCTGATAGTGTATATAATGCAGTTCCAGCTCCCATCTCCAAGTTCGGGGGCACTTGGTTCTCTCACATAATGACTCGGCCGCCTTGGGCAGCGCTATTAAACTGTTTTACTGGAGCAAAGATTCTTGGGTACATCCGTGTCTGCGAAACCCTCAAGCTTATCCAGCAAACTCAAGACAGAAGATATATTCCCATTTTAAAACAGAAACAGCATAAGGAATGTGTGGGTGAAGTGCAATATAAAGAGATGAAATAAAGATTTATGATTCTCCGTGACTTGTCAGAAAATTGTGTAAGAAAATCTGCAATCTACGTCACCACCGGGATCTAAAAAGAATGTTTGACTGAGAGGGGGATTAATTGGTTCAACGCTATTTATGAAAATTATGCAAACTGCAACACTTAATCACATTAAAAACATGACGTTTGTGTTGGACCATTACCAGATAAAAAATGTCAGTAACTGAACAGGAGAAATAGAGATGGATAGAGAGTATCAAGGATTCGGCTGATGAACCGTATTAATCCGATCCCCCTTGGAAACAGTGCTGGGCGGTAATTAAATACACAGACGAGTGTTTGAATACACAGACACTTAAGTAACTATCAATCCACACATTTTTGAGTCTGGCTGTCAGCATGGGCTGCACTAAAGCTCTGTTACTGACATGTTTATCTTCAGTCTTTCCAAATCTTTTCGTCCTGCAGTGTACCGGCAGGGGTGCCATCCTCACAAACACATGCTGTGCAATAAACTAATGTTTAAAGACACAACACTTTGTTGCAAATTCTGTCAAGTTTTCATATTTGACATTTAATGGAAAATTTAATGAGACTAATGAAACATGAAGTATCGGGTTTGAATATTTCATTCAGTGTAAACAGAACAGGAGCTGGATTTCAGAACAGATGTTTTTGAAGTTAGTAACACATTTTATGGACTCGGTTTTTGACTTAATTGATGGTTAGCATTCTTTAAACTGTAGACACTCAGTGTATTTACATTCAGTGATTACCTCTCATCTCATACAATCTAAGTGGAAGAGACTGATGTGCAGGAAATAGTGCATGTATATAATCCAGCTTTGATAGGTTTAATCTCATTTTGTTGATATCAGTCGCTGTTTGTTTTTCACATTGTGAGCATTCAATTTAGTTGGGTCACTGACAAAGTAGCTGCCCTGCTGTCATTTGTATTATTGTACCAACCTTTTACCGCCAGTAACAACAGGTGTCAGATCAACTAGGATTTAAAAATTGTAAGAACTTCTTGCCGTTATCTGTTACCTTTGTAGAGGTTTTTTGGGAGCTGGCAGGTGTGACCACAGCCATTGGAGCAGCACTTTTTGACAGCCGAGCACTCTCCATCCTCCTCGCAGCTTTCCACGCAGGCTGCTGCGAAGCCACTGGCCTTCTCCGGGGCCGGACAGTCGCCCTGCTTCACTCCCTCCACCGACTTCAGGAACTCGCAGCTCGTAAGACACTCGTAGTGCTTCTTGGGAAAGAGCGGCTAAGGTGTGGGGGGAGAAGAAGAAGGAGGAGGAGGAGGAGGAGGAGGAGGAGAGGAAAAATACATGTCAGATACTTTTTAAGACCAGTCTGCCTGGCTGCAAACAGGCAGCTCTGTGAGCTAACAGGGATTGTCCTGTTTACATTTCAGCTTATGACTCACTGGAGCGGTAGGTACATTCAACAGCTTTGATTTAGCCTCACAGAGAGAAGGTCATTACAGAGCAAAAAAAAAGGGGGGGTTACTTCACACTCCTCTCCTCAAACTTTTCATCTCATAGAATTTTCCCACTGAGCCTGAAAAGCTCAAAAACGCCCAAAGTCGGCGGCAGCAGCGGCGGCGGCCACTGTATTTGTGGCAGTAACATACCTCACATAAATCCTGGCACTGGTTTTCCTTCAGGTCCCAGGATTCCTTGCAGGGCTCCAGGCACTGTGAAAAAGGGAGAAGAGTGTCAGTTTCTTCAAAGAAGCAGCCACATCAAAGGGGCCGCTGCTGTGGAGATGGTGCTTTCTGTGCTCAAACGCAGGCAGGTCAGACAGGAACCTCGCTCAGCCACTTCCCCCGCATGTTCACATCAGCTAGTCACCTCTTTTTTGTTACAGGTGCCCTGCTAAACAACCTTGTAGGAAAGCAAACACGAGGCAGCGGGGTTGTTCCGTTATGAGCAGACAGGCGCACCTGTCAAGTAAAAACTCCCAGCAGCCTGCTTGGTGAGAGATTTCCCTGCTCTTCATTGTTATCCTGCCTCTTCTCTTCTCTTGCTCATGTCTGGACCTGATACACTCTGGCACTGGCACTAAACGCCCCTCTCTCTGCTACACTGAACAGAGAGTGCTTAATAAATGATACACTTGGTTTAATGTTCTTGGGATTCCCTTTTTTTTCCTTTTTTTGGAAACACGTGGAACAAATTTACTGAATGTCTGGCATAGGCAAGGGATAAAAGAAAAAGCCTCAGTGTGAGTGCAGCTCAGAGTCTTTTTGCCAAACATAATGGGATGATAAAACTTTTAAATGAAAGTTTACCAATCTAGTCAAACTCCCCTTGCTGTAAATACAACAACTCACCGCTGACTGAATCAACCTCAATAAAAAACCAATGTGATATAACACAAAAGTCCATGTATGTCCAACAGAATTAGGCAGATGCTGCCGCGGGGGGAAAGGGAATGTGTTCAGATGGGACTGAAATGAGCTGGGGTCTCATGCGCTGGTGTGAAAGAGAAGAGCAAGTTCAGTCAAAACAGACAAACCGCTGCCAGGCTGCTTCTGTGCTGCACTGGGAGCAGCCCCAAAACCACACCAACCAGAAACCTGCCAAAGTCACTTATTCAACTCCATTTAATTCAGTCTCCTGCACCGGCCACAGCCCCGAGACAAGTCGCAGCAGAGCACTTTCAGCACCTCCACCTTCATTCATCATCCTGGACAGTCCAATATGTCGGTCAGTGACCACGGGGGAGATGTGGTAGAGTAGATATATGGAGATCATCAGCATCGGCGGATACACACACGTTAAACCGGAATAAGGGACTTACTAACTTGGGGAAGAAAAAAAAAGATGATGCGGCCAATCTGCAGTGTTATGTAAGGTACAGTAGAGACAAGTGGTTAAATGAGGGCACCTACTGTAGACTGCGTTTGACATAAAGATGATGTAAGAAATTTCACCTCTCAGTCCGGGAGGCCAGGACTGCAGTTTAATTCACTCATTAGCCAGCTCTGTCATTATTATGCCATTGCCAGTGAAAAGTTTATTTGCTTTTTATGGAGTGCAGTGGACGGGCGCATGATGAAACATAAACCTCGCTTCTGGAGGAGCATGCTGCAATCAGGACCATGCACACGCCTGCCAGCGCTCAATTACACCGGAGCTTGGGCTCTCTTTCTCTCTCTCTGGATCGCCCAGCCTCATCTCAGGCAACCGTGATCCCCGAGTGGACAGTGTGCTGAGTGTTTAACAACCGGCTCTTCAGCGCAGAGGGCGGAGGAGCTTGGATAGAAGGGTGTTTTTTTAATTACTTCACAGCAATATAGATATCACTCCAGTGATATAAAAATATGTGTTAGAAAGGGGGGGGGGAAATGTGAGACGTTTGAGGGAGAAAAGTTGTTATGACAGATGAGAGCTCCAAAAGAAACTAATGTGGTTTCCATGGAGCTGATCAGGTGAAACCGCTGTAACACCTCAGAGATTTAAGATGACATATGATCTCGAGTGCACTGTCCAAGTCCTGCCTCACCGTCTGGAGAGGCTGCGCGAGTTTCATCATCATCTGTTATTAATAATAATACGGTGACCTTATATCATTAATTCTGTTCTCAATTGTGTCCGCTGAGAGCAAAAGCCTGCGGAGCAGACGGGGCAGTAGCTGCGGCAACCCTCAGCATCCCGGCCTCACTCGAGCACCGTGCGGGAACAATGAGGTCTTAAGGCAAGTGTGTGTGCTGCAGCAGCGTCTAAAGGACATTCTGCCAGTAGACGCACATGTTAAAGCCCCCCAAATCCCTCCTACAAATCACTGAACATACACACATAAGCCCGGGGATCAAGCTCATTTTACTCATTGAGGGATCTTGTGTGCACGGACTGAATGCATTCCATTGGTTTTTCCTGAGGACGAATCTTTTTTTTCTTCTCTCTCTCTCTTCAGTTTCAACACAATCACAACTACACGAGAGAAAATAGAATCATCGTTACCTTGAGATGCTCGGGCTTGCGTGCCAAGCAGCATGAATTAACACAGCACATTGTGTACTGAGGATATTGCAACACAGATCAGAATGCTGGCTGTGTGTTCAGTGTTGTCTCACCCTCACAGTCCCAGTTTTTTTTTTTTCATTTTTCTTCAGGGCAAAAGTTCCAAACTATCTAAATTGTACCAGGAAGTGCATAAAAAATGTTACCAAGACAGTTGCTTTTGCTTGATCAGCAGGAATACCATGAATGGCACCTTGAAAAAGATAAGCATTTGAGTGGAGGCAGTGATAGCTCCCTGCAGGTGTGCTGGAAACCGACAGTCTGTCATCGTCTCCCCCCGGCCACACCCACAACCTGACATTTAAGCAGTGGAAGAGGAGGGCCGATGACAGATGTCTTGCCAAAGCAAATAGGACGGCGGGATATAATTACAAAGGTGCTCTCATCAATCAAGTGCTTGATTCCTATTTACACAGTTTGGTGCTCAATCTAAACCATAGCGCTGATGCTGCCAAAAAACATGCTTGGGAAAAGTGCCATAACAGATTTTCTATGAGGTTGTGCAATGTTTTTCTTTTTCCCTTTGGGGGTGATGGTAGTTTAAAGGTGGTGGTACAAATACGCACCCTCATCATCCAATCATGTACTCCGAGATTTTATATGCTGCAATTTTAAAAGCATGTTATATAGGACTTTGGTAAGAGAGAATTATACCAATCAGGAGCTAATTACAACAAAATAATAAAAGCAAAACCATTTACAAACCATACACAAAACCACCTGCGTGTATAAACTACACACTCTTTTTTAATCAATGGGAACAAGCTCGGAGATATCTGCGGTCTAACACAGAGTATTAGTGGGATCCCAGGAGGCTTGGAGCCCTCAAACATTTGCACATCTTTGCGCCGCCAATAGCAATGCTAGTGTTTGACTTCTTGAGATCTAATCTGGGAAAACACACCATGGAGCAGGAGTGGAGAACATAATTGAGCTGGACAGTGTATCAGCTCGGTTTGGGTGCCAATGTCTGGGTCTCCCTCAAGCAAATCTCTCATGCTGGCAACACAGCTACCATCTGTTTGAATAGTGGAAGGAATGCATGTAATTATCCAGTGCGCTGTTAACATATTTCTGGTACAAATTTCACCTAGAAAGACACAAAATGCTTTCGCTGAGAGATGTAAACAAGAGCACAGGGTTGTTTCTATGGACTTGGGCTGTTAGTGTTAACAAAAGCGGCTGATTTCCACCCCTTTGTCCCCTTATCTTCCAACCCAATAGTGACACATTCTGCATGGTTAAGTAGGAACATCCACAGCGGTCTTTCACTCCCCATTTCACGCCGTAATAAAACGCAGCAGTTGTTACTCTAGGGGACCCTGAAAGGCATTCTGTGGGGCCGATGAGAGAGTTGGGCTGAATGGCAGCCAATGCCACAGCCCATCTTCAGTTTGTCATGGCTGGGACGAGGCTGGGAGGGGGTTGGTGGGGTGGTACATGGGGGGGGGGCATGGGTAAAGATGGGGGTGATGGGAAGTGAAAGATTTTTTTTGGGGGGTCGGGGGGTCGCAGTGAATAGAACAGCCTTTATCCATCATAGGAGCGTTGGTTATTTCCACCCATCGTGAAAAATGCTCCCTGACTCGAGTGAGTGACTGGAATAACAAACTATGAAAAAGTGCGTATATATAAAATGTCACGCAATTGTTTTGTTTTAGTTAATGAAGCATGAACTGCTACCAGTCGGGAGCGCCTCGGGCTCAGCAACAGCACCGTGTATACAAAATAAAAGAAAGGCCGCAGTTCATACTGATACTGATGACATTTTCCACATATTGCCCCGGACATATTTACATACACGGTCACAGGGAGACGTGAGAGACATTTATGACTGATCCTGCTGTTTTGTAAATTAATTTTAACATGCGTGCAAAAATCACACACCAAAACATGTGAGCACCTATATCTACATGGCCTTTTTTAAAAACATTTTCTCACCCCTCTCCAAAAACTCAGAGATGACACCGGGCAGCTGAGTGCATCGATCGCAGCACTGACAGTTAGCGTTAAGCCCGGGAGGTGCCAACAGATATTTTACAAGGTGCCTTTGCTGCACCTCAGGAGTCGCAGCCCTCCGCTCCTCTGAGACAGACATGGTGGAATCTGTGTTGTTGATCACACTCACACTGTAAATCTCACCCCCAATCTCATTGAGTTATTGCTATTTTCTGCTGCCCTGGCGCTTTTCACACTCGCACGATGACCAGACTCAATTATTCCGGCTGCTCGCAGCTCTCTGGTAGTATCTATCGACCCATCTAGGAGCTCGTCGGGCTGTGGCTCTCTTCTCTATTAAAAAAGGCCACTCGCTCCACGTACTCACTCTCTTCTCACTCTATTTCACTTTTATTTGGCTATCGTCTCGCCTTCGCTCCCCCCCCCCCAAGTTCCCTCTAAGTTCTTATCTCCTCCCGGCTCTCATTTCTCCATCCGTCGCTTTTCCCTTCTCCTTCACCCTCAGACCACGTCCACTCTAATCCACATAAAATTTAAAACTCATCTTTTTCCCCCCGCTTTGCCTTTCCATCTCCCCAAAGCCAATGTGTTCATACTGAGAAAATGGATGTTTTCCAAAACTGCTTCCAAAGTAGATAAATTTGAAAACGGCAGGCTCGTGTTGCAGCACAGACAAAGAATTTTTTTTTTTTATCATGTGATATATCTTTCACAAACATGGCCAAGGCACTTTCTCACTAGCCAGAAAAAAGTTATGAGGCCATGTTTCAGTGACCCCCAACTTTATCCAATGTGTATTCCCAGACTACAGCCAACCACGCAATACAGGTGAAGTTACTGCCACGTGTTTTCTGTCTGGTATAACACAATCTGTGCATGTCAGTGCAAACTAGTCATTTAATGGAAAGTGTCAATCACAGAGAGTAAAAAGTGTAAAAGTCGAGCATCTCAAGAGAGGTTTTGGAGACAGCAAAATAGGGTTCAGTTAACATTGGGTAATAGTGTCCCTGAATATGCCTCAGCCAGATCTTTCCTCACACTCTGTCATTTATACAATTTAGACCAAAAGAAAGAATGTGAGAAACATGAATTTGAAATCAGTTTTGCACTGGAATCTCTAAATGGATATCTTGACTGTTGCAGTAACAGAATGGCTGGGATTAATGAGGTTGTTTCATTGTTTTATATCAATTAACAGTAACAGCAGAAGTTGATGGGTATTACATAAGTGATTTAAGTCCCTGTGATAGTCATATCCCAGATTTTGAGTCAGACCCTTATTGGCCCAGCACTGGGGTGCCACATTAAGGCAACGGTTGGCTTTCTCAACCTAGTGTGGCTGAGATGAGACATGGAAAAGAAACACTACTGACGTGGGAGACTTCAAGAAAGTCATGACACCCCCACATACTTCTGTCGTTTAAAAAAACAACAAGAATTTCTTCAGTGCCGTTGCTCATCTTTTGCTTCTTATGATTCACCTGAGAGTTTGGTGTCTTTTTGAAATGCTGCCACCGTCGGTTACTGAACGGCGTATGAGCAGAAAACTGTCAGCTCAAAGCTACACAGCACAAAGAATCAAATCCACTTTATACTGTACTTGTGTGAATCTATTTATTAGAACAGAACACAGATGTGCGTCAACAGCTGCACCTGTGTCGAGAGTTCAGGCACAATGACAGAAGAGAAATAGAAGAGACCAAGTTAAACTTAAACGTAGAACTGCATCTAATGATTATCCATCTCATTACTGATCAATGTGCTGATTATTTTCTACAAAAAAGCCTTTTATAATTTCCCACAGCCCAAGGGGGGGATTTGAACAGCTCAATTTCAACCATGTAAAAACCCAAAGACATTCATGCGATTGCCATCAGAAAACACATCTGAAATTCTGCAACTGGAGAGTAGTCGACTATTATTAATCATTCAGTTGTGAACACCAAGTATCATCAACAACAGTTTAAATAATATACATTCAGCCCCTCTTCTTTTCACGCTGCAGTAGGCTACTGTGTCATTTCATGGTCTGAAAATCTCCAGTAGACATAAAAGAAAAGAGGAGATTGTAATGTGTTTTTCCTCTGTTCTTTTGGCATTTCATCGTGGATGACTGACATTTTGAGAACAATCAGATTTTTTTTTTTTTTTTTTACTTTTTGTGGACATGACTCCACTGTCCTCTGTCTGTCACCTGTTCTCCTTTCTCACCACCGGTCCTCAGAGGGAAGCCACAATGAGGACCATTACTCTTGATGGTTTCCTGTTTTCTCCCTCATTCTCATTCATGGGACATGCTCTACTTCAAGCTGCCTTACAGAATTCAACTCAAAAGTCATATTCAAGTCTATTTTTTGAGAATAAAAATATGTAGCATGAGCAGCACAGTTGCCTTTCGGCGAATGCACACTGAGACTCTCATTACAGGTTTGTCAGGCTGAAATATATTTCATCAACCGGCAGGGTGAGTGTAAAATCATATGCTAGCAAGACTTTCCAATAGGTCTCTGACAGGCCATTAAGTTTCAAAGGATTGTAAAAACACAGCGAGTAAATCAGGAAGAAGATATCTGTGTCCCGAACAGCTATGAAGTCTAGACAGTATTTAACTCAACCCATCGTGACCTTATAGTGTGTTAAGTTCATTAGATACTGCGCTTTACATTCCTGCACCGCCGTAAATCAGCACAGGTGTGTGCGGAGCAGACAGTGGGGTGGATCAGGTAGATCAAAAAGAAACATGGCGTGCTCGAGACGTGAGTCTGCAACTGAATACACAGCAAGCTCGCACAAGTGCTCATAAATACAAGCTTTTCTGATCAGTCTGTAAATACCACGTGTATAACTCATCAGAGACGGAGATGGATGAGAAGTGGATTTAGTTTTTGTATGAAGGCTGGTGGACGTTGATTGTTTTAAGGGAGGACAAAAAAAAAGAAAAGAAAAACTGTTTGCGTTTTAAAATATGCAAAAAAAAGATGTTTGGTTTGATATTTCACAAGTAAGCTTACACCACAGTGGCTGCTGGGTTTTCCTCTCTGCTGCAAACTAACAGGAAACCCACATGTATTCAGAGCTAGAGGAGACAACAATTACAGCATGTTGCTGCTCTGGCACTTCCTTTGCTCCTGGTGCTGAGGTCTTGGAAGTGCATGGAGCGAAACTATATGGAAATTCATCATTAAGGTGCAATAGATCCTCATCAACCCCGAATCTGTTTATCACCTCTGTCAAGGCTGGATACGCTGCTGGAGATATTCTAATGCAGTTTTGATTAAAAAACAGAAGGGCCAGAATGTGAGACTTTTTCTAAGTGTAATAAATAATAACTGTCCTAATTGATAAAAATACAGACATCCTCAAATTTCCCTCATATAAGCGGTGACATATTTTTCCAAATCTCCACATGTTTTACAGCCCGGAGAGCTTAACGCTGCCAGTGTCATAATTCCTTCATATTTACAACCAACTAAAACACAGTAGTACTCCAGCTCCGGTGGGGTGAACTGAAATGTATACGGCTCCCTGACTCTCTATTTTGTTTCTCAAATCCGCGACTCGGAGACGGTGAGTAACCTAGCAGGTGGTATCACAGACATTTCTTAGAGCATCACTTTAATTATTAATTTAAATGCAGTTGAGGGCGCAAACAACAAAGAGCTGAAAAGGAATAGCTTGGCAGAAAGTGAGGAGAAAAAGAGCAGGAGGGGCAGTGCATGAATTATACATTTACCCCACAATCAGAGGTGCCTGCCTTATTTATGAGCAAAAAGCCCACACAGCTTAGCTAGAATTGTGCTTTGTCTGCTGTGGAATGCAATAGCAGTTCACTTAATACTTAATGACTCTGAAGTTTCACCCAGACACTCTGCCTCCCCTCCTCCTCCTCCTCACCCAGACACACACACACATACACACACTGATGCCCGACTCTCCTTCTCTTACACGTCCTCTGCCATCTCACATTGTTTTTGCTCTGCAGTGACAAGAGTGAAAATTACAGTGGCTGTAACCAGAGCCTCAGTTATCACCTACCTCTGGGCTCAGTTTACATTTCATGACAATTAGACACAACAGGATGTATCCATCATGTGGGGTCAGATCGGTGATAAAGAGGCCAGTGACGTGGCATGGGAAAGCCAAACCCTCCCCTGCAGTTCTCAACCCCAAATCAGATCTGCCCGACGCTTGATTTACTGTATATACTCCCACTCCATCACACTGAATAACGTTATGATGACAGATGCACAGGAGCAGAGCAGATCACATGATAAAACACTTCCTCGCTGCCAAAGATATTTATTCAGAACCGTCGGTAAAGCTGATTTACAGCAACAATAATGAACTCACTTTTTTTTTTTTTTTTTTCCCAGACGCAGATGATGAAAAATGTGTTTCGTGCCACAGCAGTGTCAGTCATGGCAGACTGAGCAGATAGTAAACAAGATAAAAGGACGTCAGCCATGTTGGCTTGTTTTTCTACAATTCGCCACTCAGGCGGTCCCAATCCCTCCTCATCTCAGATGAAATGAGACCTGGAGATTCTGTCTCAATGTAGGCCAACAACCTCTAAAACATGACACGCCTGGTGAAGGAGGAGGAAAGCCGTGCTAATCCCGTGCTGCAGTCACATTCCAGCACTATCTCCACTTGTTTATTTGAGTCTCAGAAACACTTCAAATTCACTAATCCTACTTGCCCTCTCCAGCTTCCACCAAACAGGCCCCAACAACCACAGGTCCCTTTAAGTATCACATTTCAATTGTAATACATACAGATTGAAAAAATTGTGCGTGCACTGTAAGAGTGACAATAATGTATTCTACTTGCTTCAGGTGATGTTTCATCTCTCTTTTATGTGCATTTCAAAAGCGGCGAACAAAGACTTTACAAAGAAAGGGGCAAACCTAACCGGTTAGAGTTTGGGATTTACATTTTACATTGCCACAGGGAATAAACAAAAAATGGAGAAAAAGATGTTTGATATAAGTTCAGTCTGGAGAGCGGGTGTATAAATTACTCCACTGAAAACAACCAAATGCTGAGACATCGGTCAATCGCTGTTTCTTTGACACACATTCTGGTTTTCGGTCGTCCTGAAACTGTCACATACAATCTATGGGATTTATCTGCAGCAGCTTTGAGACGAGCTGGAATAAATTGATAAGCCCACATCTACTAAGTACATCAGCTTTAAGATTCTTACATTCTAATCTCCCTTTCCTCAATGTGACTGATGATCAGTTCGGTAACGACATATTAGCACAGAGGACGGATGAAGCCGCTGAGTCTGCTTCTCATTTCAGCGCCTCTGGACACGGCGGCGGCGGCTCAAGGCGGGACGAGGCGGTTGATGTTGTACCTAGGTATGTTGTTATCGGTGTTAGTCAGCCAATACATGCTCAGAATGAGAATAAACACTTTGGATGACGGCAGATTGTCGCTGTGTGACTGGTCATTATTGCTAAAAGAGGATTTCACAGCAGCTTTGATTACATTAATCCTTCAAGAAAATGAAATCCCTTCTGACAGGGAGGACACGTCGGGGCTATCTGTGAGAGGTCGATTATCCTGGAAAATAAATGGCTAGCAACCTTTTAAAAAATCACAGGTTGGTGTATGTATGATAGGGACTGTGTGTTTGTTTGTGTGTGTGTGTGTGTTTGTTTGTGGGTGATTTCCTGGAGTGCTCATCATCACCACCACTCAGGTATTGAACAGACAGCAGCTTTAGATGTGAGTTTTCACTGCTGAAGAAGAAGTCTAAACCGCAGTTCCACCGCCTCTTCTCCTGCTCTCCTGTGGCCACGTCTTTGGGTTTTTTTGTTTTTTTTTTGCTGTGGGGGGTTTTCCTTCTCTGCCACCCACCATGTGAATAATGAGCTCCACAGATAGCAGCCAATGAAGCGACCCCCCCTTTAGCCAATGAAACTTAACAACCATGTCCAGATCAGGTCCTTCCTGCTGGGACTGACCAGCCCTGCTTCACACTCCTCCGCCACCCACACACACACACACACACACACACACACACACACACACACACACATAGACTCACAACCTCACAGTCGCACTGCCTCAAACTAGATAAAATAAAAGAAGAAAGAGGCTTCAGAGAAACTCCAGAGATGTCTCTTTACAGGATCCCAAACACCTCAGACTTCTCTTCTTTCATATATATAAAATAAGAAAATCAATAGTCACACCGGCTGCTGGGATTGTCTCTCCCATTTTACACTCTGCTTAACAGCCCCACTGACAGGCAATCCAGACACTGCCCACTTGACAGATTGATTTCTAGTCCAGCTTTGCTTTGAGGTGTCGGTGCTGGTAATGTGGCTAACACTGGGGAGGTGAGACGAACGTCTGGCCTCAACATGACCAAAAGGTGCTTTGAAGTCTGTCTAAGCACCTAACAGCCCCAGCCATGCCCAGCCGTAAACTACCAACCAGCACCCACTTCATCACATCTTTTCAGTGAGCCTTAAAGATATACTACCTCCCCGCCAAAGAGAAAGATGGCCTCACAAAAGCCTTGTAAACCGCGCTGACACGCTCTTAAAGCCCTCATGGAAAAGTGATGAGAAAGTATGTGCTGTTATTATAATGGCTTCTTTTTTAATTAAGATTGGTGCTTTCCGAAAAAGAGGAGATGGTGAAGTTTGACCATTTCATTTTGGCGTGAGAAAACATGGGATTAGGTGGGGGGTTGGAAATGTGGAGGGGAAAAGGGCTGGGGTGGGGATGGGGGAAGTTTGACAGTGGGCTTTGAAAGACACTTTTGAATGAGACATAGTAGCATTCCAGTGATTGTTATTCAAGCAAAAAGAAAAAAAAACTCCCAAAGCTCCCAACATGTGAAGACGAAGGCGCATGTAATCCAAAAGAGCAAACACTTCTTTTCTCTGCAGGCGCTGGTATGTGCGGCTCAGGGTGTGATTGGTAGGAAGCAGCGCTCAAAAGAGCCACCTGGGACATGCGAGCCGTCTATGAAAGACATGCACGACTCATTGCCGTCAAATGATGACCTAGACAATGTTCTCTTTTCCTCTCTGCAAAACCCTTGATAAATAAAGTGCAGGGAGTTTGCCTCCTTGGAGAAATGTTGGGTGAAGTCAGCATCCCATCGCTAAAAGATGTTATATTACCAACGCGTGCTTTAATTCCTTTCAGCTAAGTGATCCCCACTCCGTCTGATTAATTGAGAGATCAGTCTCAGTGAAGGGGAAAGTATACTGAATTTAATAAACGTCCAGGATATTCAGGGTGCTTAAATGAAAAAATATTACACTGTCTTCCTCAGGAATTATGAGCGATGGACATTTTCCAGTGACTCACCGCAGGCCAACTTTATCCAGGCATGGTGCACATGTCCTCTCCTCGCTTCCTTCCCTGAGAGTTAGTTTGAGTAATGAAGCGCACCGCTTTGTTGCAGACCGGCATTCAGCTGCCTTAAGTCAATCCTAGCATTTGATTTGGAGCTTGGATCACACCCATGGGGGGTGGGGGGGGAGCAAACCCTGCTAATATCAGCCACGCTCTGAATGTGGAAAGCTCTTTGGCGGCTCCAGCACACTCTCCCATGCATATGCGCAAAATCTATATTCTTTTCACCAGCGAGAAGAGAACACCCTGGAGTCTTTTTTTTTTCTCAAACTTTCAGGGAACACATCCAAACTCTCAAGTGGGAAGCTCTTAACTGTAGGGAGACAAAATGACAATAGCTCATAGAAATGCCTGCTGTCTGTTCTCCTGGCGTCTCCCTGCTGAATGGAGTTTGTCTGCCGGTCCACTGTTATGGCATGATAATGACTCCCCGGCTCTCCAAATGCCACCGCGCTCTGCTCCGGAGAGAGAGGGCAAGCAGGTTAATTACCATGACAATGGGGACACTGAGAGCGGGGGCCGACTCTGGACACTGCATACGAAATGACCAGCGTGACTTTCTCATCACAAACGGAAAACGGAGGGCGCTTTGATTTTCCAAAACGTGGACAGATGGACGGGGTCACCGCATCTTTGTCTAAATTATTAGGCAGACCGCTCCTCGCATTTTCTTGACAGGCAGGGGAGCTCTCAGTGGCTCTTTAACAGAGCCCTGGGGTGGACAGGCCTTCTTGCCCTAACGCACTCCCCGGGAGCCACTTCCTTTGTCTCTCTGTTTGACTGTGTGCTGTTCATGAAGTGAAGAGGCTAATCAGCGGCTGTAGAGCTATTCACAGGAAATCACTGTACAGCATGGGCCCATTTGGTACAATTGTTCGAGTGGCCACAATAGCGCTGTGTTTTGACACACTACAAACAGCCCCTAAGTGTGCACTCGAGTCACTGATGTGGATCTGAAGTGTGGGTGATGTTTGCTTCCAAAATATTGACTTCTGGCTTCAAATTAAGCTTCAGCGCTTGTGTTCCCATCCTGCGTCCTGAATGCCTGAACCGAAACCTAGGCTACGATAAAAATTAATTCAATTCAGAGGGCCCTTGAAACTATTTGGAAGTTGTACAGCTGTAAAACAAGCATATCATTATTTTAACATGGAATCCAGCTCATTTATTTACAGCCTACAAGTGGGATAAAGAAGTGCTAACTGACAAGCTTGTTATAGCAGGGAGAAAAAAAGGGAGTCCATTAAAGGGTTTTTGGACATTTGAGTTTCAGCAGTGGTAGCTGGTTGATTATGAAAACAGTATGCTGTGCTTAGACTCACAGCCAGCAAAAGCCTTATTCAAACATAAAACTCTGCTGAATGACTGGGGAGCGACTAGTGCCAAGAGCCGATGTTGGCCATCACAGTGGAAAGGAGGTTTCACAGCATTATGGTGAAGACAAAGGAGGTTTGCCTTCCTGAGAGCGTATACATAAAACTCAAACATACAAACGCATCGCAGATTATCTAACATCTTGAAGAGCATGTTTCTTCTCAATTTATATTTTCTTTAAGAGCCAGTTAGTCACTTTCAGATTGTTTAATTAACACATGGTGTTCAATTTCAAGAGGTTAGGTCACATTCATTTATTCATTGATGTGACAAAGCACCATGTTGTAAACATGTGCCAGAAAGTGTCAGGAAAACTGACCTATAGGCTCCATCTGCACATGTAGTAGAAAAGTACAAAGCACAATAGCTCTGTTGTATCCTGGGCACATGCAAACAGCCAAGGAAACAATTTGAAATTCAAAAAAAAGAAGAGGGAATTTAAAAATCAAAACACAAAGGGTCATTTCTGCAAGGAAGTTGATACAAGACACTGATTGTGATTAATATGTACACCAAACGTGAGGCCGTGTTAAGTAAGCACTGCATCAAAGAGAGAGAAAAATAAAAAATCAACCACTTTGCATTGTCCTAAAATTCCAATTAATCTCCATCAATACAAAATGGAGGTTTGCCCAACTTCCCAGCGTGCATTCCTCTGTAATTACAACTTTTGAGAAAGGCCAATAAATATAGCCAAGCATTTTGTCTAATTTGTTGTCGCTTCCTGTATTTTACTATAACACGATTTTATAGCTCTGAGGAAAACCCAGCAGAGGAGGAAGAACCAACAGACACGCAGTGTTCATGAAAGGGAATCCCATCCTCCTGTGAGTCTGTGTTGTATATGTCCTATTTTGAGTCCTCATGGGCTAACTGCATTGAATCCTGGTTTCACGGTCTGTTTGTGAGGAGGTGAGAGCCCCTGACAGCTACAGAGAGCATTGTTCAGATTGCTGCTTGGACTGGGCTCTACTAGCGTATCATCCTTCTTATTTCAGCTCCAACAGTGTTTTCTCACTACAGTCTATACAGCACATGTCTGAGGGCCTTGTCAGCAGCTCCAGGAGAGTCTGATAGAATATGTCAGCACCATCTTTTCAGAAGAGCTGTCAACACCAGCTTTGTATCACCCCCTCTTCGGGACAGGGCATGAAACGCAAACAAGCGCCGCGGGAGGTGTACCGTAATGCACCCTGCAGAAATTCCAAATCACAAGTCTGTGAAACAAAAACAATCATGTTTTACTTTCATAAACCGACAGCTGTTTAAGCTCTCCGGGTTACTTTTAGATGTATATAATTGTACCTGTTTACAAGAGCAAAATGAGTCACAATGAAAGCAGGAGCTATCAAAGTGAGGACGAGCTGAAAAGAAAAGTCTTTCTCGGTAGTCGGCGGCTCTCTGAGCAATTTCTGCAGGCGAGACAAAACTAGTCCTGTCGTGACTCATTCACTTTATGTTGTGTTATCCTCTAATAATGAGGCATGTATGAGGCATGCATCTTGTTCATGAAAGAAGTGAAACCACACTACCTTGGAGCACTGCTTGTGATTCTGGCACCACACCAAGGATCCATTATTCTGTTAGGAGAAAAGGGGGGAGAAAAAAAATCATCAATCATCTCACATATCATAGAAAATATATTTACGACCAGTTCATGTCGCTCCAACCAAACCCTCTCTCATCACAGTACATCTCAATACCACTCTCCTCCAGTCATGACCTTTTTTGATTAACAAATAATGCTAACAGCAGATACATTTCAAAGACTGACTTTGAGTCAGTTTCACGTGCTGAGTGCTTGTAACCTAAGCAGGAAAGAAGGGTCAGCAGCTCCGGAGGCCTGAGTTAAAAACCTCTGGTCAGTTTCAGCAGAGCATGGTGACCTCAGCTTTTCAGTGGACCTGTTTGATCTCTCCACAGACGTCCCTGAGGTCATAGAGGCGGGAACTGATGTCAGCACTACTACATGAACTGCAGATACTGCCAATTTCCTCTAATTGCCGCAGCAGAAGTGTCACCTTCTGCGCTCCGCCGAGGCAAACATTTGGTCCTAATAGTGCTGCGTGTTTATAAGTCCTCAATGTGTAAATACAGAGAGTTGTTGAGCGAAGGACCAGTGGGGGTAAATGGCTTGTGCAAGTGGCCATTTCCTGAATTCCATTAGGGGCCAAAGAATTATGTTGTCATTCGCTGCAAACGTAATTGGGCTTGGATGGCAAGAGCAAGGTTAGTGCTTCACAATAAACGAGCGGCTCATCCACATGAAAGAGACAAAATGTGTGAATGTGCTGTTTATAACAAAAGGGGCCATTTAGGTCAATGTTTTAAGGCTGCAAAAAACTGACTTTTCTGGCCACCCATGAGGAGAGTCAATGCTGCAAACACAACACTGACACATCACGACCTTTGAAAAAACTTGCTAGCAGCCTGGCTATTCATGCATCCAGATGATATGACGCGATGTTAGCAGGAGTCAAGGTTTTGGCCATTTGATGAATATAAGTCAAACATTGACTTTATTCATCTTCTAGATGTTTTATGTCTCCAATAACTGAAAGCTGCTATGAGAGTGGTGAGTGTGAAACAAATCAATAAGGTTGTGGGTTGTGAAACCAAAACAATGCACTGAAAGGAGCCAAAAGAGAGAAAAAAAGTTGTGTATAGCTAAGGCCAGCTGGGTCGGCTAGGTTCATCATCGCTGCTGACAACTGTGACAACAAATGCAAATACTTTTGAGTGGAGGCTCTGAGTTTAGAGTGACATTAAACGGAATTCATTCCAGTCGGTGACCTAGATCTGAGTTTCAGTTTTGGATATTTTCTGTGCCTCTATATGAAACTAATGAAGCTGTAGGATACAGCCAAAACTTTAGGGGTCTGCAGGCAAAAAAAAAAGTCTGCTTAAGTTCAATGTCAAGTTCAAAGCCTTTTCCCACAATGTAATCCAGAAGAAATTTCCCATGAGACCTTAGGAGAGAACTTATCATTAAAGGGTTTAATTTGACATCCAGTACCAGTAAGTGCTGTGCTTTTAGTGTCAAGGATAATGGTCAAATGGCTTCAAAGGAATCCATGATTGTATGTCCATGTCTTCAGAGAATCTCCTCAACTGAAAACTGTAGATAAGGATGAAAAATATATGAGTAGCTGAGGAGCGGAGGAATGGTTGTTTCATTTTGTTGCCAAATGAAGTTGAAGTGGGCACCAACTTTGCCGAGTTCACTGTGCATCAGCGAGTTTTCTGTCCCGCTGTGCGAAATGAGAACACCTTCACCCCTGTTTGTCCAAGCACTGATTAAAAAATGAAATATTCCCCACCAGTACATCATTTCGCACTGCATCATAAGATTAAATTCCTTGTAGAGTTTTCTCACCTCTAAAAAATGATCAGTTCAAGCAAGCCAAACCCGCTGTTAGTGACACCCTGTTAAAAAAAAAAAACCTTGACATTTATACTGGCAGGCAAAGCCTCGAGATAATTTATACAAATTGTCACAACTCTAGACCACGTCCTAAATCATCAATCCTGTTTTTGACAGCTTTCTTCGCCCATCCATCAACGGCGACAGGGCCAGATCCACAGAGGAGCTAATTTTGCAGTGTGACAGCATCCATAGAGCAGAGAAGCTCAGCAGGATGTTGCCCCAGCTGTCCAGGCCTGACCCCACCATGTCAGGGACCAACGGGGGAATAATTATAGGTCAGGACTTCATCCCTTTGACTCACCATGACATTCCTCCGCAGTCTGAACATTATGCAGTGCTGAGGACCGTCAAGGACTCCAGCGAATGAATGCTTTCCAGATATCCTCCTGCGCGACTATAGGGTCGAGGAGAAGAGGCCAGACAGTGGTCTACGAATGCTGCTGCAAGCTCGCCCGCTTTACTAGTGACACTGGCAGAGTCATGTAAACAGGGGATTTATCACAGAGCTACATTATGGCTGTTGTCAGCTGAGAAGGCAGAGCAGGTGGCCAGGGGCGTGTTGTATTGTCTAGACAACTGAAGAGAACATGAACAAAAAAAACCTTTTATCTTTGAGGATAGAATTCCACCTTTGGAAAAAAAAAGAGGTAATCTTTTGTTTCCTGTGAGTCCCTCGTTTGGATTAAATGGATCTCAGTTTACATCTTTGAAGTGTTTCTGAATTGCATTTAATCCTACCTATATGTTTTCCAACACTGAGCTACTGGGAAATGTCGCTGTGTCTATGAGACCTTGTACATTTCTGGCCAAGTTAACAGGAGATAGGACTTCAAAGGAGAGACGGGTGTCTCTGTCTGTCCTTTGACAGCTCAGGGGTCCTCGGGCAACACCAAAATAACTCCCCCTCAAAGGCACACATGCAGCACTAAAATAAAAAGGCCTCAAGATTTAAGCGGTGACTCGAGTGGGTGTGAGGGCTGTGGTCATTATGCTCATCAATTATTCACTTTATATGAATTATTTGACAGGGGATCTGAAAGTGAGCTAATGTGTTCGGAACATAACATAAAAGGGCGCTTCAGAGATCTCATACTACATTGATGTAAAGTTGTGTCCACTTAGGAGTGAAGGGTGTTTGTCAAATGAGGTATAGCTCAGGGTGGTGCAGCGGCACCCGGGGGCCGAGATTTACACACAGGACTGTCATGGTTTAAAAGCATTTACAGAGAGGTGAGGCCAAGCTACATAGACCTCTATTCATCCTCTGTCTTCACTAATGAAAAACTCTACACATGAGACGCACACTGACCGGGGTTTTGATTCCACTGCGAGCTATTTAATATCAAAGGCGAAAACAAGGGGACACGGAAAAACTACTTTCCAATGTTTTTTCTTCCCTTTAGCTTTAAAACACAAATCTCTCAAGCAAGATGCTTAGACTTTACTGCGCGGCACATTAGAAATGAATGACTGAATTTAAAATGTTAGATTTTTATTGCTTTGAATGTAATAACAAGACCTCATGGACACACCTTGTTTTTGGCTTCACAGTTCACCACATAAATAATCCACTACAAGGCTGATGCTTTCAGAATACATAATTGCACAGGGCTCCCAGTTCGCTCTTAATATTTTAGAGTGTCCGAGGCTAATATTTATGGTTGGGTGTTCCCCTCAGTCTATTATATTAGGGTGACAAGTTCCCCAAAAGTGGAGTAAAATGTCAATAAATCTGTATTTGGAAATACTATTACAACAATAAATCTAGAGTCGCTATAAATCTGACAACCAACAGACTACCCATGTGTTTCCCAACGCTCTAACTGCATGCTTGTTTCCATTTCACACTAATTCATAATTGCGACAATTAAAACAAAAGTGTCTGATTCGTCCTGCGATTCAAAGACACGTGGGTGTTCGTAACATCTGCAAGTGCCAAATTCTCACAGTATCATTCCAGTGCTCACAGAATGATCAAATTAAAGCTGATATGAATAACAGAGTCTTCAATTCCAGCTGCAAAATGTGTTAAGAGGACAATTTGTCTCTTGTACCATTACCAACATAAGTAGTGGTCCGTATAGATTACTAGATACGGAGTACAAGCAGTAAAATATTGAGAAACAGTAGGCAAAAGTCACAGCTTTGACATACAGCCCAGGCATTTCATTTCCATTAAAGTGGAAAGTGTTGTATGTCTTGGTTTTCCTATCGAGTATTAAATGACCCCTGAAGGATGTCCAACTTGAATTGAAAGGTCTGTCGTCTCAATCACCGGAGTGGAGCTCCAAGTGGCCTGTTGGCCCCGTGCTGTAATAAGATCTGGCAGGGGAAGCAGATCCACCTGTAGGCTGTGCTGACTGAGCATGCTCCAGCGTTGTGGCAACAGTACATTAAAGCTTATCACATTTAACGCAATTGGGAGCCAGCGTTTAGCAGGAAGGTGACCCGGGAGGAGCAGCAGCAGCACAGCAGCAGCATCGGTAGCTCACTATGTATCCTCTGCATGCCTATGAGGTGTGATGCTGGCATTTATTGGCAGGGCCAGGGGGTAGAGGGCAGGGGGTGGAAGGACAGCCATATGTTTTTGCAGCTGACCAGACCCCCCCACACACACTCCCCAACCCACCAACACCACCCCCTTTCACCTGAAAGGACTGTTGAGAACACAGTGCATTAGACAGTCCTTGCAGATTATCAATTGCCTTCTATTCTTAGACCCACAGGTTTGCCGAAGCAACCTTGCTTATCACCAAACATAAAAAAATGCCCCTCTCTTTAGACAAATACCTCCCTCTGAACCCCCCCTCCCTTTCTGAATAAAGCTGCCTCAGACTCTGTGGCTCTGCAGTCAATTATATCGACTATTAGCTGTTCATTAGAGGTGAGACTTCCATCAGTTATTTGACTTCACAGTGAGTCGGTGACTAATATAATTCCCCAACTTTGCAACCCTGGGCAGTAATATATTCTTGGATTCTTCTCAAAACAAATCCCTGCCACTGCCAAGTTGTACTTTAAGAAACACTGTTTTCAATCTGTACCCTTTGGATGCACAGCACTACTATTTTTTCCCCCCTTTTATTACACTTCACCGCATTCATCCTCCACCCCAGGTGTATTATCCCCTAATAAAAATGCAAGAATTGACCGCAGTAGGTCTCTGTGTCCCATGGAGGAACTGCATTAAGAGCCACTGCACTAGATCAATAAGTGCTTTCAAAGTAAAGTTAATTGGGGACAAAGAAACAAGCAAAGCACTCTGTTGATTCATTAGACCTAATTACAAATTTACCTCACTCCACAATGTTTCCTGACAATTAGGAATTCATTAAAGTACCTTAGGAAAAGTCAAGCCTTGCAAATGCAAATGAAGTGAGTATAAAGGCTGGTCACCAGATAGATAGCTGGTGAAAAGAAGCAGAGAGGAGAAGGATCAGTGACCGGTTCTTTTCTTTTTCTTTTTGGTTGGGGAGTCCTGGGGGAGAACAGTGTGTCTAGTGGAGGGTGAAAAACAAATTCTGACACCGCAAACCAAATCAGCCAAAGAATACAGATAACTTCGAGCAGCTTCAGACAAGCTCTGCATCACAACATAGGCTACTCTGAAGGGAGGGGGTGAAATTGTCACTGTGGGCACATACAGTAAAGCAGTGAGTGGGGTCCTATCATCTGAGAGGAGTACAGACACAACAGCAGCACTATGAGAGTTAAGCCCATCACATTTGCACCAACAGAGGCAGTCCTCTAATTTTCCAGTAAACAACATGTAATGAATGGAAACTGTCTCCAATAAAAAAAAAGGCATCATTATCTCTCAGCCACAAGAAAACTGCATTGTGTTATGTATATTGAATCCATACACAGACGACCAGTCATATATCCTCCTAGTATATGAGGCAACTTTGCAAGCAACTCAGATCCTCATATAGTGGATGCTTATTATCTGCAACTGGTGCCTTTTATATTTAATGACAATAACAGCAAACGACTTCATCTGTGATCGTTCCTGATAGAAAACAAAACAAAGTGTCCCCAACACCATTAGTGACCTGCTCCTGTCTGCTCACAATGGGCTCAGGAGAAACAGGTTTGACTTATGTCTGAGGAAGCATCGGCTGGCACATTTTCATTTATGACATGACACAACACCGAGGTTGTGCAAAAGCTTCTTTTTTCTCTCTCTCTTTTTTTTGCCGGGAGTTTGAGCGGACTGTGACCACATGCTCGTACCTGAGAGTGCTTGAAAAAAGCAGAGATACGAGTGATGTGCAGACTGAGGCATCTCGAGGCGCATCTTGCTCGGTAAATACTGGCAGTAAAGAATGAGTCGTCCTGCTTCCTCGCGGACACACTTCCCGGGCTCGTTAACGCCGTAATCCACAAACACAGGGTCACACACACGTTCAGGCTCCTGGAAAACATGGTCCCGCTGTTGTGTATTTTAATCCCTCCACGGATCGGACACTACTGCGCGCAGGCTCCGCTGGAGAAACTAAAGAAACTTCAATTATACACTGGGGAGGAGCCACGGGGCTCACGTGCCCTGTGATTGGAGGATGCCGCGGTGATTGACAGACAAGAGGAGCGTTAAAGCAGGTAGACTGCTGCATTAGTCCCGCACACTGTCCGAGCCTGGAGCAGGTTGTGCAGCGAACAGGCCCTTCAAGGAGGAAGAAAAAAAAGATGTATGGATGGAAATCATAGTCACAGTCGCAGCTTGTGAGATAATCAGCACTTGTAATGGAATAAGATGCAGTATAAATAGAAACAGACAGGTGTTTATTGGGTGTTCAATCCAGCACCTTGTTGTGCAGACTAATCTACAGTCTATTATTTGTGAGGTGACCATCTTGTCCAGTGTTAGTCATTTAAGTCTCTATTCTCGGACTTAATTATAGCTATTAATCTAGTTTATTGTGTCTTAAACCGCTTTCCCATACATATAATCAGTAAACAGATGAGTGTTTTGATTTAGACATAATTAGAGTTGATACTTCAAAAGATAGGGGGGATAAACAGTGCAGGAGGATTAGGTAAAATCCAAACAGCTGAGGTGATCTGGCTTTTCTGTAGGCCTAGTATAGATTTATAGCTTCACAAACAACTCCTACATTTTCCATAATGCACCTTTCAACCAACACCTCATTTTTGCAGTCTTTCTAGTATGTAATAATATAGGAGATACACAACACACCATACCATCAGGGCTATTTTAGACATAGCTTGTGATGTGCAAATACTATGTATGCTTATACTCATATATTACTCGCCTTCCTATTTGTGTAGATTCATTTGCTTTCTTCCTCATTTTCATTTTCCCACTCATTTCTCTGGCCGTGTACCAGCTTTTGTGTTCATCAACAAAGCCGCATACACATCTGGTTATTGTGATGTATGCCATCCTCTGATGGCAGAACTCATCAAAAAATGTAGAGTAGACAGGTTTCTGTATCAAGCCCTCACATATGGCCACGGTGAAGCTTGCCAACATCCCAGGGAAGCCCTCTGCCTTCAGCTCTCGCCTCCCAGTTTAACAGTAGCTTGGAAAAACAATTCTACATGGAAAACTATTAAAACCATCCTGACTTAAATTCCTCAAGATGGACTCCCAACTTCTGGCATCATCCCGTAGCCTCAGGTATGGAGAAAATATGACATGTAGGAAAAGCTTGAAATCCTTGTTGGAGTTAAGGAGTGAGTGTTTAATTAGAAAGTACCCTCCAGGGTTTATAAGACACTCCTGCTTTTGTCAGCTCATGGAGTACTTCCCTGAACCCCATTACAGCAGCAGCAGAATAATGAAGTTTTATAGGTGTTGCTCTTAAACTGTATGCAGAGGGGGGGAGTAAAAACACAAACTTACACACCATCATTAGATTTGGCTTAAGTTGCCATCCTGCCTGAGGCCAAGCACACATGATGCCAAATAGTTTGACCCGTGCCTCACTCACTGCTGAAACCGTTAATGTGCCCGTATTAGCACATCCTGAACAGCAGACATGTTCCCTAACGATGATGGAGATCATGAAATCGCCTTAAAAGTTCCCACCAGAGACATTTTCCCTTGTCTTTCATAAAAACGCAACTTTTTTTAGTGAGAACACGCCGACTGCAATAATGTGGACAAATGTACAGCTGTATCACATACAAATACACCCGCAGCTCACTAGCGATAACATGGATGTGCAATCATTTCCCTGGTGGTCTCAGACACACAATGTAACTTGGGGTGAGAGATCCCTAGCTACTCTTAAAATACTTAAGCACGGATGTCTGTGTACCTTAAAAACAGTATAATGGCTTAATTTGTTGGCTTATTACAGCCATGGAGGGGGGCAGGGGTTGGTTTATATTGTGCAGTGTAGGAAACATACTGTCTGTCTGTGTGCGGTCTTGATGTCTCCTGCAGCCTGTGGGACATGTATCCGTCCAAAGCCATGCTTTCATTGACTGGGAAAAGCCTCCGCCAGTTGTAGACTCACACTATAAAGCTAAAAGAGAAACAGGGCATGTACATATGACCGGATTTCATCTCTAACTCACGTCACAACATTAACACACCTATATTTATACCATGAGTTACCATTAGCAACATGTCTTTAGGCCTTTGTGTGGATTAACTAGCCCAGAGGGAATGCACATAACAAAACATTTTCCCTCCAGTAAGGTGCCCTCAGTCTTCATATTGTCCATTTGACTGATTTTGAGGTTACTGGTAACTTACAGACATGAACTAATACTTAAAACAACAACGTAGTCAACTCTGTTATTCTTATCCCGTCACCTAACACCAGCTTCACTCCCCGGGCTGCAGAAATGTGAGTTTCTGTCACATGATCTGACGAAAGGCATCTCAAAAAGATAACAGACCGGGATCAGTTTTCAGCCTGCATGCTCCCGAAGGAAGACCTTGCATGCCGATCAAACACTTGAGTATCTTTGATGCATTAAGGCGCAGGTGGACGCGCTCTTCACGCCATTGATGAGGGGCCACCCAGATCAGAGAAGACAAGCGGCTTTTGTTGTGAACACTCAAACAAAAGAGAAGATGAGGTCACAGAGATGAAGGCAGTATATACCAGCACTGCTAATGTCACTACTATAGAACAAAAGTGCAAGAATCATGAAGTCTAATTTCAGTTTGAACACATTTTGAGTGTGTTTCTATAAATTAAACAATGGCTCATCTGGCACTAACCTTAAGGCACTGTTCATTTGTTTTAATCACGGAAATAAGAGAGTGCTAAGAGAGAGCTCACATAATTATTGTCCCTAATGGTGTTGCATATGTAAAAGTGTATATCTATTATTAATTTCAGAATCCCAACACCTGCTGTTCAACTGTTAAACACCCGCTGATAGAGGGGACAGGAACACAAAGACTTCCCATCTGATGGCATCCAAAACTGTAAATCTGTAACTCCACCACATTATCACCACTCAGACTCAGAGTCACACAGACTATGAATTAATGTAAGACATCATTATATTCCCTGAGTGATACTGAATCCAAGAAAAGAGCTTCAGGCACATCAGCAACCAATAGTAAACAAAACACATGAGGCCTATCTGTAACAGCATGCTACCACAATGACATCACTGTAACAGATCTCATCACCAGGCTCAACCGCCAAGGACAGGCTGAGAAATGCAGAAATCTCACACAAGTCAATACCCACACAGCAGTTGATTAAACACCTTTCATCACATGCCCAAGTTAACAAAGGCAATTGCTACACTTGAAGTGGCACAAGGGAGAGAGAGAGAGAGAGAGAAAATCAATTTTTACAATTAATTTCATGTATTGATCCTCTTTGTTCCTTTTACCCAGTCAGTCGACAAATCATGTCATGGCAACACACAGGTTCAAATGGAGGCAGTGTATCAAGTTCAGTCAGTGTTTGTCATAGTCGTGTCATTTTATTTGAGATAACTGGAGCAACATGATTTGCATTGTGAGTTAATTATTCTGTTCCGTTTGCAGATTTGTTTTCCCCCCTGAGTATCGATATGTAAGCCGCAGGGAGAGTAACTCAAAAGAAATGTGTTGTGTACATCTTTTCCAAATGAGAGTGTGGTTAATATTGATTTACAGCATGCTTTATAATTTGTGATTCAAATGTGCAATCTGTGTATTGTCTTTGATTAGGTCAAGTACTTTTGATTCTGTTTAAATTTTGAGTTATTGTTCCTGTGATGCTGCACAGTGGTATTCTTTCAGGTGAACCAGGAGAAGTCTTTGAAACGTAATAAAACACAGTATGTGGAAAAACGTTTTTCTCCTTAAATAGGCTGTCTCGCTGATAAAAAAGCCTTAAGCTGTACAGTCAGTCTTTTTGTCTATTCATAATTTTAAGCCTATTCACTCCTGATGTGCTCGCAAGAATTTTCTAACGTTCCCTGTGAAAATATTTGTCTTGTACATGCGGTTGGAAAAACCTACTTGGCGTGGAAGGACTTCTAAATAGATGCCTGCGTGAGATATTTTCCCTCTCTCATGACGTTCCAAAACAATGCAGCGTTGTGCAACGGTGGGGGTATAGATGACAGTCCAATACAAGCTGTTATTCACATATAAACCACCCACTCAGAGGTAAAGTTACATTTTGGTTTCAGTGTAGACAGTGATGGTTGAGTGACAGTTCAGTATCCCTCTGTGGCTGTAAACAGGGCGAATGATAATAAATGCACCCTTTTTAAGGAAACTGGGCTTGTGTTTATTTTTCTTAGAGTGGATGTAATAAATAGACAAAGACTAGACAAAGGACGATAGAGGTCTGAACCAGCAATGGTCCAAACCCACTAAGTCATGCTATGAAGGCAGAAAACATGCTATCCAAATGGGCTCGGTCTCAGTGGTTATTAATATGCATTGTGCTGTTTTTGTACCACTAGATGGCAATGTGTCCACAGATAAATTTTAAGGCCAGGCCAGTGCTCTGAGACCTCTCTCTCTCTCTCTCTCTCTCTCTCTCTCTCTCTCTCTCTCTCTCTCTCTCTCTCTCTCTCTCTCTCTCTCTCTCTCTCTCTCTCTCTGTCTCACAATATTTTCCAGGAGATGATCCAGCATTAATATCCAACAAAGGAGAATTTATCAGGGGGATTTTGTTCTCTTGTCTCAGGCAAACAATTATCAGATATGATGGAAAATATAGAACACATTTTGAAATTCAATGTAATCTCTCTTTCTCTGACTGACACACACACACACAGATGCATCCACGTACACTGACACATTCAAATGTTTTTACACACACACATACAGAGAGAGAGAGAGAGAGAGAGAGAGAGAGAGAGAGAGAGAGAGAGAGAGAGAGAGAGAG